>NC_056526.1:161397331-161589126 GCF_019175285.1 Sceloporus undulatus | reverse complement strand
TGATGATGATGATGATGATGATGATGATGATGATGATGATGATGATGATGGTTACAGCTAAACACATGTAATTATTAATAACTTTCATCATCTTCTTTTTCTTCCTAAGGCTGATCTTAAAAATTTACTTTAAATTGTTTATATCTTCTTATGGACAGAGCAATATAATGTATTGAGTGGACTTCCCCGGGACCATGAAGCATATATTATTTATATCTATATATTGATATACCATAGTAATCATGATTAATGTCACTCTCGTAACATCAATAAATCCTGGGGTTGTAATGAACAAAAGACCATTTAGTCCTATGCCCCCTTGAAAAACCAGGCTATCCCCCTATCTGCAGCTGTATCCCCATAATCATGTGCAGAGTGTTCCACGGTTTGGGAGCATGTTCATTACCCAGTGATGCTATGTCACCAAATAAAAGTGTGTCATTTGAGAAAAAAAGCATCAGAGGAAGAAGTCATAATTCCGGTATTATTCTGGCTATGGCAATAAATGATTAGAAACAGATTAACTATCAAATCCTACTTACCTACCAAACCATTACAAGGGAAACTTTAATCAGCTTCCATAGAGAAACAAGTGTAACTGGCCATTCTTGTGGCAGTTATCATTTAAACCTTATCCATGTATTCATCTACCTTGAATGAGAAAAAAAAATGGATTTGTGTCTATCTTGTGCCTCCAGACAGTCATCTAAAAAATCCTATTCAGCAAAGAGAGTTAAGGGATGAACGATGGAATTTTAGTTTGTATATGTTATGTACTGCTTAGGTATTTTATTTATTTGCTTATGTAAATCATTTATGTATTTTATGTGTTTTTATGTAATTTTGTAAACCACTTTGATCTTTTTTGGAAAGGCAGTATATAAATACATTTATTATTTATATAATAGAGAAGATGAAGACATAAACCAGGACACCAGGTGGCAAAAAGCAAATTACTGCTCAAGCCATTAACAAAGGGGGTCATGAATGCGTACCCCCAAGTGGTGTCTAATGCCCAAAATGCAAAGGAAAAATTAATTTTTTCCCCACATTTCCATATTTTTCCATATTTTGGGATGACCTCCCCCCTTCCCGCCAACTCTTTTGAACCCAGGGCAGCTCTTTTTTGATTTTTCTTTCCTTTTCCCCTTACTTTTTGATAAAATAAAAGGTTCTCCTAGACCTCCTGAACAGCCCTGGGGTGGAAGGCTGGAAACAATGTCAAAGCTGATGTCCACAGCCCCTGAATGTCCCCCCCTCCAATTTTTTTAAAAAATATTGAGCACAGAGGAGCCCAAATCACAGCACTTGGCCCTCCTTGCTTTACATACTCATCCATGCAGATGAATGCGTGAACATGCCTTAGTTCTTTTCAGATCTTGAATAAATAGTCTGAAAGTTGAGATAAAGAATTCAATGTTACAATCTGTGCATTTTCAAGAGAGGAAAGAATAGTGGTATACACGAATGTCATAAGATGAAAACCAGGACAGGTGTGGCTAAGCAACATCAGAGTGTGATCAAGATGGGGGGAAAAGATATTAATGAGAAAGAACAGAAAAGCTAGGAGAAGCTTCAACAATTTGCTTTTTCCTGAGACTACTGGAAAGGGCAAGATTCTACTCTCCTCTCCTCTTCAATTCTTCATCAAAAGGAATATGTGGATAGCCTTCAATACAAAGGTCAGATTATATGTCCTAGAACTGAATCTGGCCCATCTGGGATCTTAGTCTGGCCGTCTTGGGTTCCTCAAATGGCCATTCCCCATTCCCCATGATACAATGTTTAGATGTTTGAAATATTTAATGTTTTTTTCTTTCCCATTCTGAAAGGTTGAAATGCCATTCATTAATCTTAGCCTCCATCAGTAAGGACTTTAAGATATTGTATGCTAGTATTTTCGGTCCTAGCCTGCTTTGTTTGGCTTCAGCTACCACTGGCTGTATATATACCCACACAAACGTCTCTGAAACTGAATAAAACTAAATTCAGCACTTGTCTGAAAGAATCATAGAATCATAGATTTGGAAGAGACCTCAAGGGCCATCAAATCCAACCCTGTGCCACGCAGGAATACACAACCAATACACCAATTAAAGTAGTGTCAATCTGCATTATTTCTACAGTGTAGATGCATCCAAAGACAGGGGTGGGAATCAGATGTGCTTCTAGATGTTGTTGGACTACAGCTCCCTATTAGCTATATTGGCTAGGGTTTCTGGGAGTTGAAGTCCAACAATAGCTGGCAAGCTATATGATTCCTACCTCTGAGCTAAGTGGTCCTGGGCACTGAATATGGGATTGCCTGTGTGGAACTCACATATCTCGCCTCTTGCAGGTCATCTACTGGCTCTACATGAGCATCTATCCTTCCCCCTATAAAACCACACAGTGACCTACACCAAACTTTAAAATATTACATTTCCTGTTTATTTGTGACCTTAGTTTTCAGGGGAACAGAAGAATAAATGAAATTCCAGATGGTTGCTATAAAGCAAACACTAATAAGTAATATCACAGTCAAATAGAATTAATCATTTTTGGTATTAAACTGTAATTAATATTAGAGAACTTGGTCAGCTCAAACACTAGAAATTTGGTTAGCCACCAATACGTCTGAGTAGTGTCCTATGAATGATTTAGTACTTTAGTACTTCATGAAATCTTTTCTAAATCACCTTTGTGTATAATGAAATCAAAATACACTCTAGCCAAAGGAAAGAAATAATCATTAATTCTTCAACAATTGTTCTAATGTGATTGACAATTGTCACTGCATTTAAGATTTCTTTGTTTTCTTGTGTTTATTACAAATTTGAGACTTCAGGAGAGGCAAATCCATTCCTTGAGTAGTAGTACCTTTGGCATTTCAATTAGTACATCACATCAAAATTCACTGGCGAACCAGAACAAATTGAATTGCCAGCAAAAAATAAGGACATGCCTACACAGGTGCTTCCTAGGTTTACTGATATGAGCCAATACTAAACCTGACTACAGCTCCAAGAAGCCAGAATGCTACCTGGAGGATTGTAGGAGTTGTATTCCAAAACTATAATGTTTCTGAGCTATTCATTAAGCTGGAAAGACAAAAAACCACATTCTACTGAGAGAAGAAACCTTATGTTTGTTTATTGCACAATAATCTTTGTGCTGCACCTTGGAACTCCCCTTGTGTGCTATTAATATACCCCACTAAATCATGTACCATATTCTATATAAAGAATATTACCATATTCATATGGTATTCATAGAAGAGGATTGAGAAATATATTCTTCTGTGAAAATAATACTGAATGTTTGTACTTACAAAACAATTAGTAGTTAATATCATTGCATGTCTAATTTCTCTATATTATATAAATTGATATGGTACTTCCAATGGGATAAACTCAGCAAACTTGTGTTAGTAGCTGTACAAGCATGACACGTTTATCTAAAACAGAGCATGTGAAGACTACTGAGCTTTTCCAGTTTTCAGTGCTCCCCACTGGAAATGCAAAGGAATAAATTTATACTACTGTATGTTCATCATTCAGCACTAGTGAAGCTATATCTATGGGCCGGCTTCCTTCCCGATATTTGTGTCATCGTAAACTGATTGAGGACAACATAAAGGTGAATTGTGAAGTTTGTCAACAGTCATGTTCTCAGGAGGCAAAAAGAGACATAACTTTGTCGCAGGACAATTGTGAAAATGGCACAAATGACACAGCTGTTACACAATGATCCCAATCCACAATGTACCCCATGTGCATCAGGGCATATTGCCCAATGGGGCATGTTCTGTAATGTGAATCTATGTTGCACCAACACATCTGTGTTATCATGTCAGCAATTTAGCTCCATCATCATCAAGTTATACGTCATAACCACTATTTTAGGATCTCAGTTCTTAATTCATTAATCTAAGAGTGGTGAACCCCAAAAGTTATATTTTGAAATACAGCCCAGACTAGCCTAGACTGTTTTTCTGGAAAAAGAAAAATTGGTTCTCCTGGGATTCTTCAAAAACATCAATTCCTCTTTTATATATGGTGCAAGAGCACCCTGCACTGCTTAACCTATTTTTCAAAACCAGATTTTTTTTTTCCAAAATCAGAATTTGACTTCTGGTCACTTCTAACTTGAGGTTTCATTTATTTGTTTTGTTTTGTTTCGCTCTCTATGTAGCCCAGGAGTGTTCTGGGGTAGAAAAGTGCTTCCTGGATTGGTCAAAATTACTCACCCTAGCGTTTATTTATTCAGTGCACCTTTCTCCCTAAATGGGATTCAAAGCAGAAAAAAATTAACAATTTTTATTTAACGATTCATTCTTTACTGTGGGATTTCAGGACATCATATGGACCAAAAAAATGTAAATCTATTGCAGACTAAAATGATAAAATAGCTTGAGGGGTACAGACAGGCAGGAAAAATCAGCTTCAAGTAGCCTTTTCTGAAGATGGATTGAGTCCTGCCAAACACACTGCTAGCCCTGAAGCCAGCCCCAATGTGGATGAATGATAAAACACAGCTTTGAGCTGCGTGCTTGCTCTGTTAAAAACTTTTTGCTTCCATTCTGTGCCTGTACATGATCACAGAGACACAGGAACAATGCTACAAAAGTCATGTTTCCACCCACATCCCTATGACCCTACCTATCATCACAGTGACACCATTCACATCAGTACCAGGAGCTAACAGATATCATGGATGCCATGTCAGTTGTGTGGCCTGCACTGGCATTAACCCTGCAGTCTACAGGCAAAGCAGTAGATGGCGCACAGAGTTAATGATGTGTAGGTGCAGAAGGAGAAAATGGCACTGGAATATGAGTGGGATTCCACCTGGCAACAGGGAATACAGGGAAGTATTATCACTATAACATTCAGCCAGTATTAAGGTGAATAAATTTTAAGGTGAATTTCTTTCTGAATAGGTATAATGGTGCCCAGTATAACTGAAACATCAATTTTTGCTGAACCGGAATTTTGAATCTAACATTTTTTAATAACTGAAGACAGGACAGTTTTTCATTGGTTAATAAAATGATCTAACTACATTCCATTCCATTCTCATTTCAGTAACACAATATTTAGTTCTTTCCAACAAACATTTATAAAATAAGTGGGCTGGTTTCACTTTCCCTGAGAATATAATGAATGCTCGCATCACAGCTAGAATAAGTGAAACACTTAAAGCTGGTGGTCCATATATAGACACAAAATTGTAAAATATTACCATAGTATACACAGCGGACTGAAAATGGCAACACTTATTCATTTGGACCTATCAGTCTAACTACTCCCTGGTTTTTTTTTTTTTCTATTTCTTTTTCTAGTTCAATTGTAAAATCATATTCCATAATCCAGTCTGCTAGTGAAGATAGCTAACCACTAGCAGGGCATTAGCTAATGCATCTTTTGATCTTCTGCAAAACATGTTGTGTAGGAATGATTGCACTGGAAGTTATTGGTATATTTGAATGCAAACTATCAAACCATGACAAATGAGGAATCTATTGGCTATAAAAATAAATTAGAAGGCCTTGCATTGCTGGCAAAACCATTTGAGCACCACACTTTATAACTATTCGTGGTACCATTAACAGATGCCTTTGCTTGTACTGTGAGCTGTCTTATGATATTGCTGCATTGTACAGCATGTTATATTGAAAATGAATGCAAGCAACTTTGTTTTAGAATATAATAAAATCTGGCCTGATGTAGAGACCCTATGGGAAATTATACAATAATGTTACCTACATAACTAATTTTCTTCTTATGAAATCATGGCTCCCACTACACTTTTAGAGCTATTCATAGTATTGTTTAACATCACCATTTCCATGTTAATATCCCAATAAATCACAGAAATATAATACTTCATGTGAAAAGTCAGACACCCCAGGGGAATCATAAGTTTTCTTTTCTAAATTAAAGTGGGATAAAATGAATGCTGAATGTACTCATGTTATTCACTGGCACATGAAGTAGTACTTCTCTGAGAGCTGAGCTGCATACTATACTCAAAAGATATGTAGGTTTATTACAAAGCATCATGCTACAAGGAACAAGGTAAGTTTCTATTATGCTCCAAGGGGAAGGCAGAACACAACTCCCCTTAATGACTTCTCAGCCATTTCTGCATGGAATTCTTGAGCAACCTCTTCAAGAATCCAAAGGCTCCAATTCATGTGGGAAATTATATACCTAGGCAAAGAGCAACTTCTAAGAACAAACATTGTTCTAGAGATAAATTTGATTGCAATTGCCTCTAGGTTTTTAATGAATGGGAAAAAAACTCATTAGAATTAAAAACATTTTTAGAATGTTCTATTATTATCCTAAATAATTCATAAAACTCTACAGTTAGTAGAGCTGGGTTGTTGGTTTTTTTAACATTTTAAATATTATCCACCTGAAGCGGAATTTATTGTAAGATGTCATACTATTGGACCATAACCTTAGAACTGGATAAATTCTTTAAAACAGGTAATCATTCTTGTTTGTTTGTTTTTTAATCCTTTTTGAGAGTTTGGTCATGTTTTTATGTTTGGGGATCTTGGAATTTTAATGTATCTCTTTATAACTGTATTATTTTTACTGCTGTAATCTGCTTGGATTCCCTGAGATTAAGCAGAATATAAATAAATTACTATTATTGTTGTTGTTGTTGTTGGTTTAGTATCAGCAGAATACTTGCACATTTAGTGGACATATCCTATTCTTCCCACCAAAAGCACTGTCTTTCCATGGTGGTGGGACTGCATGTTTTTGTGAGATAAGAGGCTATGCTGACAACAGCAGTACTACCAGAAGGGTTTGCCCTGTCACACAGGCTTTTACTGAGGAGCCAGACTAAAGTCCCACCTAGTATATATTCATTCTCTTTCCACCTCCTTTCATTCTGCTCCATTTGCGTTCCCCAAGGCCTGTGTGATAAGTTCCAGTATCAAGTACAGAATGCCTGCTGCCTGGGCATGGAGGCATGTGATAAAATCCATGTTTAAAAGTTTACATAATCTCCTTAGATTGTTGATGTTTCTTCCTCCTATTCTGCTCTTCCTATGAGATTTTCTAGATATTGTGGAATTGCAACTTCCCTGAACCCTAGCCAGTACACTCAAAGGTGGATGATTATAGGCATTGCATCCCAGCAGACACAGCTTGTCCACTCCTGTAAGCACAACCTAGCAGTTTCAGGTATAAGGGTTTCCAGCTTTATTTGAAGAAACTAGAGATTGGACCTAGACCAATTATGTGCAAAGTACATGCTACACTGCTGGGTAATGGCCAGTTAATTCTCAATTTAAAGAGCTATATCCATTGTCGTTCTTCAAATTACTGGAATTACTTGTGCTCAATACCTAGCAGTGGAACATTCACCAGGAAAGAAACTGAGACAGAGCAAGAGAGTGAGAGCAAGAGAGTGAGAGAGAGAGAGACAGAGACAGAGACAGAGAGAGAGAGAGAGAGAGCACTTATGGTTATATAAATTTCTATGGTCTAGAGTCCACCTATTCAGATTAAATGAGCTTTATATAATAATATAATAATATTTTTTAATTTCTATTTCCTGCCTCTCCCAATGGATCGAAGCGGGATTACAAGCATAAAACCACAATAACATATAGATTACAATAAAATATCCTCATTTAAAAATACAATTCAGGACAATAAAAACATCATCTAATATGCAGTATTACAGCCAAAAGTAGGATTTTCTTTAGGTTATTCATAGAAGATCGGGTGGGTAAGCCCATCGGAAAAGATCCATCTTTAGTACCTTCTTAAAGGCATCTAAGGTGGTAATAAGATGGATCTCTTTCGGCAAGTTGTTCCATAACTTAGGGGCTAAGGCTGCATACACTCTGTGAGAAGTTGTTGTTAATCTGATCTTTGAGTGTTCTAATAAATTCTTCCCAGATGTTCTGAGAGTGCGGGGCAGATTGTGTAGGAAGAGGCCTCAAGTAACTCGGGCCCAAGCCATGTAGGGCTTTAAAGGTAATAACCAACACTTTGTTTTGTGCTCAGAAGCTAATTGGCAGCCAATGAAGGGATTTTAGAACTGGTGTTATGTGGCCTGACCTAGATGTTCCAGTGACCAGTCTAGCTGCTGCATTTTGAACTAGCTGAAGCTTCCAAACTTGGTACAAAGGTAGCCCCATGTAAAGCACATTACAGAAATCCAGGCGAGAGATTACCAGTGCATATACCACTGTTTCAAGGTCCTTTCGGTCCAGATAGGGACTCAGTTGGCGTATCAGCCGAAGCTGGTACCAAGCACTCCTGGCCATCGCATCCACTTGGCTTTAGGCCAAGATATAAATTTGTGAAATGTTAAAGCACCACAACATTCTTCATTTAATTTAGAATTTGGTCCTATCCCATGATATACAAATGGTGAAAAACTAGGATGCTAAGGCAAGGTCATGGAAGGTTGTGCATTTTCTTCAGTGACTTTTTCATCAATAAGAAAGCTCTTGTTTGTAGCTTCTCTCATGATAAAATGATTTGCTCAGTATTTTCCAGAAAAGAAAGCACCATTTTCATTAAAACATTAATTAGCTTTGGAGAGTTAAATTCACCACTTTGCCTAATGGAACATGAGTACTGTGTATGGACGGTGTGTTTACTGTGTTTTGCATGTCACATTTTCCTCAATGTACTTTTAAGACCTATTATTTTCCTCACTATTCTGTCACTACAACAGCTTTACTGTGTCTTAAAAGAGATGTATTATTTATACTTCAAGTAGCTTCAACAGCAGAGACCATGTACATTTGGGCTCCACACTTTTCTTGACAATTGAAGATTAATTTGTGAACCTGCATGAATACACTGGGTTTTCATGGATGTTATAGAAATTAATAGGAACCACCACAAAACATTTGGAAATGGCTTTTCTATTCTAAAGTCTGAAAATTAAACTAGCTCTATTTCTCCAACTGAATTTGAGAAGAAGAATTCTGAATAATTATTTCTGGATACTCTTCTAAGAGACAGATGTATACTTAATTAATAATAACCATAGACATAAAACTATTCCAACATTCTGTTTTAGAGAATAGTAAACCTGGAGTGCTGCGGTCAAGGACAAATTTAGGGTAGTAAATGATCATAAACCTACTAGTGGCTAACAATTAGCCATTGTTGCTCATAAAAAATAAAATAAAAAGTGTTTTTTTGTCTTCCTTTCAATAAAACCAGCTGTGCAAACTGTTACTCAGTATGAAGTCGAAGGCTTTCATGGCCGGCATCCATGGCTTTTTGTGGGTTTTTCGGGCTATGTGGCCATGTTCTAGAAGATTTTCTTCCTGACGTTGCTGGCGAAACGTCAGGAAGGAAATCTTCTAGAACATGGCCACATAGCTCGAAAAACCCAGAAAAAGCCATGTTACCCAGTATATTAGTCAGTTCTTTGCTAAGAAATATTTGTCTAACCATAATCCAATGTGCATTTCCATAGCTGTCTAACAATAGAAACACTAATGGAGGAGGCTAACTCTTCAAGCAGCCTTCCTACATATACACGATCTGAGAAAATAACAGTCTTTATAGGCATTACTGTCTGCTGATACTTGTATTTCATGCCTGTTGGACATAATGGGTGGGCAGTACTTGATGAGGAGCTGTATCCCTGTGTTATGGGAGAGATTGTTGCTGATACAATCTTTGTTATTTTTTTCAGCATTGCTAGAATCTGGTTGCTTGATGAACTTGTGCCAAGGCAAGAAGAAACATAGTGGTAACCATTGTAGTAACACAATGGACTGGCTGGCCATATCCATGCTTCCTAAATTCTTAGTCCTCCTCTTTAGAAATGGAAATAAAAGAAATTCCCTGAAAATGGCAGACACTTTCCCTCGTGCCAGACTGCATAGCTCACTGGTTGCCAGGTTGTCCTTCTTGCTAGGTTTTGGCACTGATATAATCTGAAGTACTGTGCTGTTTTCACTGAGGAAGTTCAATCAGTTATTGCATACTTGGTTCATATGATACCATCAGTTTATGGATAGCTCACCTATGCAGGGGCCCCATGCTACTTTGGAAATGTCTGTATCAAACATATGTGCCAATCAAATGACATATGCATCATTTCTATGGCATGGCTTCTTTCAATGGTAACAGCCCCACTGTGCCAATAGGAAAGGGCCATGCCATTGGTTACAACCTATAAGGTACCTTATTAAAGATATTGGGCAATGTATGATTCATCCATGAGGAGGTAGCAGCCATAACATTTCAGTAAAGTGATTTAAGTAATACTGCAGATTTTCTCGCCTTCACTGAGTAACCGCAGTGAGAAGGGGTTTTAGCCCCTTCAGGATATTTGTGAACCATTCATTTGTACATAGGACAACATTATTAAGCATAATGAGTTCTGTGCCATTTTCATCTTTTAAAAAAATTAAAATGGTAAATAATTAAAACATGTGTGTCCATTTTGAATTGTTACCATTTTGATTTCTCTCATAATCTTGCCCCAAAAGGGGGAAATGAAATCATTCATTCTTGGCTATGAAAAACATAAACAAAGATTTATAATCCTACTCTAATGACAGATGAATTAACTTTTTAACCCTGCCCCCCCCTCAAAAGCACACTGCATACTTTTGTGAAAACACATTGACAGGAATTCTTTTGGTTAGTTAAAACTGGAGTGAACCCTTTGAATCAATTGTTGAATGATAAAACAATATACAGGTGATTCCAATCGATTTAATGGCCTGCTGTATTTGGGACTAAAAGTAGATTTAGTCCACTTTTATTGATTGATTGATTAATTTGGAAGGGCCATACGTTAACAATCTAATTTTCTCTTCAGCCCAAGACAATATATATGTATATGAAGTCCCTAACATGAACATTCTGGCTAAAGGTTGGAATATAAGAAAGCAAAGCAAGTTGCAAATAATGTGACTGCTTGCTTTAGGAGCAGCCAGGAAATTGTCATTTTCTTGATGCCTTTTAGCTTTCACAAATACCAGGCTTGCTTTGAGCTCTGAGTCATCTCTCCTGGAAATACTTGCAGACTACAAATTATAAAAAGATGGCACATTAATGCTGATGAATTTCTGAACCATGATGTGCAAGTGTAATAACTTCATTGTAGCCTCCTAATTGAGATCTAATAAAAAAGATGCTATTGCAGCTCCACTGATACTCATTTTTCTTATACTGGCATAAAACCCCTATAGATTCTTTAAAGCTGCAGGCTCCATGTTGTGAAAATGAAAAATTACCTGAAGAAAAAAATTAAAAGGAAATCTAGCAGGTCCAATAATGACTGTGTGCCTTGGTCTTCTATGGTGAATATCTTTAAGAACTGTTGGGCACAATTTTGACACACGCAGTCAGATATGCTTCACTTCTCCATTATTGCTGTTATTGTTTTAATAAAAGAAACAATAATCTGAATCACAAAGGATATCTGCATTTGTTGATGCTTAGAAAAACACAGCTGTTTGCTTCCAATTTGAAGCCAACATTCTAAAATGCCTTTGAATGGCAAGCAAACAAACTTAATTTAGATGAACAACTGATCTGATGACTGTGTTACTTTTTTGAATTTAAAACAAAAAATTATCTAAGATCTTAAAGTATGCATGCAATTAGTCCAAAAATTATTCAATGACAAACAACCCAAAATATGGCTCATGTAATCTAATTTATCTTCCCTGAGATATTACAGTAAACTCAAGGATAGTTAATATTATTTACCATTTTTAGTGTCTATAATCCTATTTTGTATACAATTTGCACTGCAATTCATCTGCCACTTTATGCTCACATTTCATTATAGTGAACTGTGAGACACTGGCCAAGTCTATACGAGGGGGTGAATCTAATTCCCCTAAATCCGTACCAATCAGGACATACAGTGGATGGCATTTCCCCAAATTTGACATGATCAGAACACATCACGTAGGTCCAATCAACAACAGTGCCATCACTAGGGTTGGCATCACACAGTGTGGAAACTCATAATGTCACCCCACCCTCACTGACTTCCTCCCATACAGCACCATACAGAATCTTTTGTTATGTTTTTTGAATTAATGTTGCTCATAAATTGTAATTCCTGTATATAAATGAAATTAATGGCAATTCTGCAATATTATGCAAATGACAAATTCTGCAACATAGATTCTAGTCTTACATGGAGAGATATTCAGGAAAGGAAGAAGCACTAGGGACCACATTGCAAATATACAATGGCAAATAGAGAACACCAAGGAACTCCAGGAAAAAAAATAGCATGTGCTTTATTGATTATAGCAGAGCCTTTGAATAGATCATGAAATTCTATGGATGGCTCTTAAAGACATAGGGTGCTGATACTTTTAATAGTCCTGTTGATAAATCTGTACTTAGGGCAAGAGGCTATTGTTAGAAAACAATGTGGAGAAAAAGAATTGTTCCCAATTGCCAAATGGGTCAGGCAAGGTTGCATTCTGTCACCCTGCTTATTCAACTTGTATGCAGAAAACATCATATGAAGTATAGTTATAGACTCAGAAGAAGGAGGAGTGAAGATAGCAGGAAAGAACATCAGCAATCTGAGATACGTGGATGACTCCATACTACAGTAGACCCTGGGTTTGGTTCCAGAAACCTCTGTGGATATCAAAATCCATGGATGCTCAAGTCCCATTAAATACAATGGCACAGTAAAATGGTGTCCCTTGGAGAAAAATGACAAAATCTATATCTTTCTTTCTTTCTTTCTTTCTTTCTATTCAAACCTTGGATGCTTGAATCCATGGATAAAGAATCCAGGGATGCAGACTGTACTAGCTGAGGACATCACAGACATGAAACAGCTACTAAGGAAGGTCAGAGAAGAAAGTGCAAAGGGAGGATTACTCCTGAACATAAAGAAATAGAAAACAATGGCCAGAGAAGATCTACATAACTTCAGCAACAGACCATCTGGATATTGAAATAGTATATAGATTTCCCATACTTTGGATCAAACATTTACATAATGGAGACTGAAGTCAAAAATTAGAAAAAGCCTAGGAATGGATAGTGCAGCCATGAAAAAACTAGACAAGATCCTAAAGTATAAAAATATACAACTGAGCACTAAAGTTAGAATTGTCTAATCCATTGTATTCACTTGGATCATATACTATTCCATGTATAGATGTGAGAGCTGGACAGTGAAGAAAGCAGGTAAGAAGAGATTAATTTGAGATGTGGTGCTGGAGAAGAGTGCTGAGCATCCAATTCCCCTGCACAAACCCTTCAAGTTAATTTATTTCCCATTGCAGTCATCCGAACCAATGGGAAGGTGGTAAGATAGAAAACTAAAGGAAGTTTCCAGTTACAAAAAAAGAAGGCAAGGAGAAACACACACACACACACACACACACACACACACACACAAAGGTGCACACAAAATCTTAATTATAATTGTCAAGAAAAGCAAAATTCATTCTATAAGTATAATTTGCAACATTTTAGGAAGGCCTGGGTACAGCAAATTTCTTCAGCTCTGGTCTTGGCATTTTGGCTTTGTGGCATACTAAAATATACATTTCTAAAAAAGCAGTTATTAAGGCAAAGCTAAGGTAAAACAGCTTTAGTAAATGACAATCAACTGAGCTGTTTTCAAAAATATTATTGTTTATTATGTCAGAATACCAATTATTTTAGAAATATTCACTCAAAGGTTTATAATATCAATATCCTCTGCCCATTATCTCAGTGATGGCCTGTAGAATTACTGCAACTCAAATTTAATGATCACATTTTCAGTGATAATACATAGATTATGAAGCTCCCAGTCAAATATCACAAGCTGATAGACATGAGGCACCACAAATCAATGCCCCATATACATTTTAAAATGAGAGGAAAACCCTCATGAAAGTTTCATATTTTTAATAATACAAATTTAGTTCTGTATGATGCAACAGTTTTGGAAAATAAACTGTCAGACAGAAATTGAAGTGAAGCACAGCATCATGATAGTAGAGCCATCAGCAAAATCACCACCAATTTAGAATGCTCTAAATTGGGGTTGCCGTGTCACCTGGATAGCCTAGTTTTGTCCAGATTCTAGGCATGCCACCTAGTGCCCATTTGGACTATATTGTAAGGTATGGGGCAAAACATGGAGGTACTCTGTGATCAAATTGTTCCTCAAGAAACAAGTCTATCCAGGAACTGCAGGCATGAGGGAAAGAGTAGTGAGAGGCTGAAAAGTGAAGTGAGGGAAGGGGTAGGAGATATGGGAGAATAAGTGGTGCAGATAGTGGGGCACAAGAAGTGGGCATGAGGTGAGTGAAGGAGTAAGAGACAAGCTAGTGAGCCATGCAAGCATTAGATCACATCAAGCAGGGGAGTCCAACATGAGGCTATGAGGTGAGGTAAAGGAGAAAGTAGGAGAGAAGGGAAAGAGAGCACAGAGAACAAAAAGCAAGATGGGATGCACTGTGAAGTGAGGTGAGGAAGGGAGGGGCTACACAAGAAGCAAGTGAGGAGTATCATCTTTAAAGAGTTAAGATTGGTAGGACATCTCAAGTGGAATGCTTTAGGGTGCTGTTCTGGGTCCAACACTCTTCCATATTTTTAACAATGATTTAGATCAGTTGTACCTAACCTGTGGTCCACAGACTCCCACGGAACCATAATGTCCTCACAGGTGGTCCATGAAGGCTTGAAGCCTTGAAGGTTGCTCAGCATACTTTCTCCCTGCAGTGGAGTAGCCAAGGCAAAGGCTGGTTGGCTGGCCGGCTGGGCTTACTTTTTTGTATGTTCAGTCTACTCCAGCTGCAAACTGGTGGGAAGAAGCAAGAAAAAGACTTCCTTCCCCCTTTGGTTCTTCTGATGGAAGGTTTAATGGATGGTATAATTGTTAATGGTTCAGTGTTCAGGTGTTCTTGTTGTTATTGGCTTTAATACTTGAGTTAAGTCTTGGGATTCTGCAGCAAAAATATATCTTAGGGGTCCCTGGTAAAGAAAAAGTTAAGAATTACCAATTTAGAGGGTGGGGTAGGGGGGATCTTTTTCAAATTTCCGGATAATATAAAACTGGAGGGATTGCTAAGGCATTGGAAGACAGGAACAAAATTCAAATAGACCTAGATAAACTGGAAAATGGCTGAAATTAATAAAATGAAATTCAACAAAAACAAATCCAAAGTTCTACATTTAGTCCACAAAAAACAAATGCACAGGTAATAGAAAATGCTTGCATTAATAGAAAATTAGTTTCCAATTCTAGGGAAGTAATAATCCTACTATATTCTGTACTAGTCAGGTCTCTCCTGGAGGACTTTGTTGAGTTCTGGGTGCCTAATTTCAAGAAGAATGCAAACAAGTTGGAGCAGGTTCAAAGAAGGGCAACAAGGATAGTAAGAGGGAACACAAAACATATGAAGAAAAGTTAAAGGAGCTGGAAATGTTCAGCTTGGTGAAAAGAAGACTAGGGGTTGACATAATTGCAGTAGGTAGGGGTAATATTTTTATGTTATAGGAGAGTAGATTTTGATTGAACATTAGAAGAAACTTCTTGACAGTGAGAACAAGTTGCCAATGAAACTAATTGCCTAGAGAAGTGGTGAGGTCTCCTTTTGTCTGCTGGGAATGCTCTAGCTGGAAATCCTGCATTGAGAAGTTGGACCTGATGGCCCAGGTGGCTCCTTACAACTCTATGATTCTATTCTGTGACACATCCACTATTTCCACCCCTCCTTCAAAAGTTAATTCAATATGACACGAATCCAAGAGGAACTCAAATTCATCTAGTCATGATCCATGATCAAGACACAATAAAACATTAATAAATACACACCACACATAGATATATGCATGCATTTTTTTCAAATACATTTACAAGTTCTCCAGTTAAGTAATCAGGACATCTTGTTGAAGATATAAAAATATTAATTGATTGCTTCAGCAATGGAACCAATTGCCTAGGGAGGTGGTGAGGTGTCCCTCTCTGGACATCTTCAAAGATAAGCTGGATAGCTACATTCTGGGGATTTTCCAGCTGGGCATCATGCATTGAGCTGGGGATGGACCATATAGCCATAAGGTCCTTCCAAGTCTATGATTTTATGATCTATGCTCACAAGGGTGCAAGGTAAGGTTAGAGAAGGAGAAAAAGTGATGGAAGAGGGAAAGGCTTGGGCAGCAAAGTGCAAGATACAAGGGGGTGCACTGTAAGGGCATGAGGTGAAGGGAGCAAGTAGGAAATATGGAAGAGATCAGTTGTAAACAGAAATGGTATGAATCTGGAAACATAGTGGAAGAAAAAATACAACAGTGAATGTGCATAATTTACACAATTAAAATTCAATTTAGACTAATTAGAATATTTTGCATGATGTGCAAAATAGTTGCCTGGATTTGAATGGTGGGCCATTGCTTGCCTTGCTCCAGATGGCACAAGAATAGCCAGATATGCCCATAAACTCTCTCCCCAGTTCTCTTCTTTTGTTCCTGTCTTTTTGATGTACCAACTTTGTACAAGTGCAACATTCGTACAAATCTACATTCATTCAGAGGTTCCTAGTAGAATCTGGGAAAGGATGGGTGCCCAGGTTTTATAACTATTTCATATACAAAAATCAAAATTTGTTCATATTTAGTGTCTAGTACTGAGATGTGTCTCATTGTCTGGAAACCCAGAAGATCCTAGCAATATCCTGAGACTTACAAATTTAGACCTCAACAACAGGTGGAAAAGCTAGCCAGCAATGTTCACATTATGAGGTAGAGAAAAATATGGAGAATGCTGATATGTTCGGAAGGTATTTATCGAACATCAAGAAGTGGGCATTATGTAGCCTGTAGACCATTAATTCTGGGATGCTAACTGAACAGTGAGTAATGGGGTGTCTATCCTTCTGGTCACAGGATTCACTAAGACAGATAGCTGCTGAAACACTGCTGCAGCTGACTGCTTCAGCATGGCCCACAACCAGGAGATGGCTAGACAAATCATTACCGACCACCTTGTTTTCTACTGATTTGGAAATGGTTGTGTTTGGGGCCAAGGAAGCAATGTTTCAAAGATAGGGTTTTAGTGATATTAGACACAGAGCTTGGATAATAGCTCTTTAAATTGCACCAAAATCTCTGAAATGCCTTATGCATTGATCATGCTCAATGGGGGTTTCTGAGAGATATAGTAAAAAGAACTAACATTTTGAGGTTCTGATAAAGAATCCATTGCTTATTTGACCTCTTAGATCATCTTCTTCCATTCTGACCCTTTGACTGTGTTTGTCTAGCTAAGCATATGGTGAACTTGGAAACATAGCCTTTGTTTGCCATGATTCTAGAAAATCACCAAGCAGTGAGAATTTTGTTAGATGAGCTCAATCCTTGGTGTCAAGGAATGCAACTGCAAATTGATTGGGGGCAGGGGATATGAACACTGCATAAAATGTTGGATTAATTTATTGGAACTTTTCCTGAGGCCATTTTTTAAAATTTACTACTATTCTATGAAATAGTATGCAATACTACATTTTGGATAAAATACAAAAATGTTGTTTTGTTCTCAGCGATTGCATTTAATTTTTCTTGGCAATCATTCATACATAAAAAGCACATTACATCATATAAAACAAAGTTGAGGAACATATTTTATTTTTATACTTCTCTTTATATTCACCCAGTGTGGAAGCTGGAAACCTTACAGTGTCCAACATATGTTCAGTTATGTGTGGCACAAGAAGTATAAGGCACATTCAAGCATCCATTTCTGTGTTTCCATCTGCTAAGAAGATAACTATCCAAAGACATTGCACAATATTTATCATGCTCTGAAAAACTATACATGAACTTGATACACAGTCCTGTTTTGAAGGTATTCCATAACTGAGCAAAGAAGGTTTGCTAGTCAGATTTTTATCTGATCTTTAAAATGTGACACCAGTTTTCACTCAGTTCTGTACTCACACATTCAAGCACAGGAATAACATTCAAACTGTTAATGGTCTTTGATGCATGGCATAGACACAAAGCAGGAAGTAAACAGTTACAAGGGTAAAGAGGAAAGAATAAGACATGTTGAAACTGCCAAAAAAGAAAAAGAAAAGAAATCCTTGGCTCAATGTTAAAATTTCTCACTTCAGTGAGCTTAATTAGAAATATTATTTTCCCTTATGCCATTTAGTGGAGTCGTAGATTTTCAGTCTTTCAGATTTTGTATCTTTTTCTGTGCCTCTTAAATACCCAAGGGAAGCATATGGTTTGTAATTCCTAATGGCTAATTGGAAAATATCCGTTATGAGAGCACACTGTGTGACTAGCATGGCATAATCAATTTTATTTGCAAAATTAAAAGATCCTAAAAAGTCAACAGATGGCAGCAGATATGCTTTGGAGAAAAATAGTTAATCTCTCTCTGTGTTCTCCTCCCTATTCCCCCTCCCTTTATACAATTAAATGTATAATTTGGATTTCATTATTTTTTTAAGGAGCTTTTGTATTATTGCAACTCAATGAGGCAGGTTAAGCTAAGAGATAGTGTGTTGCACACACTGAGGTTTGAACCCAAAGAACCTGAGATTTTAATCCCAAATTATTTCATATAAGATTAGCATGTCACCCTCTGCATCATACAGGTTCTACAGTTATAGTGGCCCCAGAATCAACATCAATCAGCTGCCTGAGCAATGTTTATCATGACCACAGTGAATTTGCTGTTCTTATTAATAGAAAATGAATTATTACAATTACCCACAATACATAAAATGATGTCACTTCATGATATGGGGAATCAAAATGTCAGATTCAGATTCCATAATCTCACTTGGAGCCTTCTAGTGCTGATTGAAGAGCTACTACTCTTGCATCCAAGGAAAGTATAACAGTCAGCCCATCATATCCATGGATTTTTTTTATCCATGGATTCAAGCATTAATGGCTTGAAAATATTTTAAATATATATAAATGGGGAAAAACAAACCTTGATTTTGCTATTTTATATAAGGAACACCATTTTACTACCCATTATATTTAACAGGGCTTGAAAATCCATGGATTTTGATATCCACAGGGGGTCCTGGAACCAAACTCCAGCAGATACCAAGGGCTCAGTTTTGTACCAGAGAAACTAGCAAATGGTACCTCAGGAAGGGTCTCTTCAGACATGGAGCCAGCCTTAGAGGTGTGTATGTGGAGATGTGTTTGTATATAAACACACACACAAACTGTAGGGTTTTTGAGTGATTTTTTTCCAGACTTCTAAGTATAGAAGATTAGTCGAGGAATAAATTTGGGATGAGCAGCAGAGGGTATGGTACTATGTCTGTGGATATAATGGGGATGGACTTCTATCTGTATCTATAATTTTTGCTATCTAGACTTAATTCAGAGCTTGGAAGGTTAGTTTTAAAAGCAATTAGAGTTATACTTCCACTGCCTCATAGTATTTACAGCTGTCATTGCAAATTTAACTTTTTTACTTTCCTGCTTTTCAAAAAAATGAATTCACTTGCTATATTTCATCTTTTTTAAAACAACACCGCCACCTAAATATGATGATCTGCTGGACAGTTATGTGATGTTCATCGACCTACTGTTCATCTCATTATCAACTCAGCATCCACACCAGAGCATGAGGCTGGGAGGAGGCAATAATTGAACCATGTGATATTCTTCCTTTGCCATTAGCAAGACCAAAACCCCCATAGCTTTATAGTTATACTTAAAAAGGAGTAAAGTTGTCTCTCATTAATTTACAACTGTAGATGTAATGTACTTATATGTTCATTATTAGATAAATAGATTCAGTGCACATTGTCAGTTATTTGTAAGCTCTAGTTTGAATCATAGTATAACCACAACCTTAGTAGCCCCATTAATTTCAGTTAAATTTGAGACTGAATAATCCCTTACATTACAAAGTGAAAGTGATTTTAAAATATCACATTTCAATATTCTTATTAGTAACTATGCACAATTTATATTCTAATGCATCATTCCTGTAGACTGATTTGAACCATAAAAATGAGACAATTCCTTGAAGAATATTAATAATTCACAGGTTTTGTTTTGTTCTTTAAAAAAACACATGGCAACAATCTGTTGTTGTTTATCTCTATCTCACATTCTAATTCTATTAGGGCAATCATTTAATCACAGCACACTTCAGGCTGAGTGGTTAGGTCAATGAAAGAGCATAGAGGTCAGATATACAACATGACCTGAATTTTCAAGCAGAATGGGATTTCTGTTTTTAAACATTTTATAAAATGTGATCAGAGATGTAAATTAAAATGATGATCTTTTCCAAATGTAGTGTGGAAAAATGTAATTAATGAGCCTATCGTGCTTTATAGATGGTAGAACTTGAATGGTTTCCATCAAGGGCAGGCAAGTGTAGTTCACATGGCCCTATTATGTGGTCTCTAATACCCTCAGATCCCAATTTTCTTTTTAAATTTTTTTTGAAGATTCTCCTCCTCCCCCCCCAAAAAAAAACCCAGAAACAAATGCCTCAAAACCACTTGACAGACATGATATTTTTGCCTTAAGCTTCTCCAAAGTTGACCTTTTCCCCTAAAAATCAGTGAAAAATCAGCTGAAAACAAAATGAGAAGAGATGTGATGTGATGTCACTTCTGGTTATGTCAAGAGCTCCATTGGACCCCTTGTTCTTGTTGTGTGCCTTCAAGTCATTCCCAACTTTGGTGACTCTAAAGAGAATTTATCACACATTTTTCTGGGGCTGAGAGTGTGTGATTCGCCCAAGATCACCCAGGGCCAATGCAGACCAGCACATTATCCCAGCTTTCCAGCGGCATTGAGGTGTGGGATTCACATGATGAGTGCCCTGATGCCACCCCAAAGCTGGTGTCACACCACCTCACTGCCCACAGAGGGGCAGCTTTTCCAGTAGTGCATCATTTAAATGTTGCACGCTGCAGGAGCACCAAAAAGCTATGGTGGTGGAAAAGGTGGCTTTTTTTTCTGGTGCAAAAAGGAGCTGCAGTTTGTCACTTCTTTTTGCACCAGAAAAACACTGAAGTGAGGCCACGGTGTGCGGCTGCTACGACACACACCCAGCTTTCCCAAAGGAAGCATGACACTGCCCCTTTGGGGAGGTCTGCTTTGCCTCTTCTCAAAGGGATGTGGCACCTTTGAGACTGTGCAGCATAAGCTTTGAAAAATTTGATCTACTTCCTCAGATTCATGGAGTGAACTGATGACCAGGAAGACCTTTATAATTGATTGTATGAATATCCATAAAAATGCAAAACTTGTGGGTATTGTGATGAAATAAACAAGTGCTGTTTTAACTTTAACTGTTTTAACTATAACTGTTGAGGGACAAACCAAAGAGAAAACATGTTGCCTACACTCATGGTGGGTGCATGCGAATATGAATGATGAGCCTGGAGCAGACGGGTGGGAGGGAGCAGCCAAAGGCCTCTCTGGCTGCAAGCAGTCTGGGACCACATGGCCTGCTCCCAAAGTGGGCCGCTACTGCTGGCCCCAACCCATGCTGCCAGGAGCCAGATTATCCCAGTTCCTTTTTGCTCAGTCCAAAGGACTAGAGCACAGCATCAGAGCAGCTTTGAGCTGCTTTGGGGGTGTGCATCTTGTCCCTAAATGCAGCCGGAAGCTACTTCTTTTGGCCCTTCTGTTCCAGGTCATGGAGGGAGTTTGGGAATGTGGTGCATACAGGCTGAACCAGAAAGGAGATATGTTAAACTGGCTAAGAGCATCTTCATGAGACTTGTGTGTTAATCAATGTTGTGTGTAGTTTGCCAGGAAGATGTTGTCTCTATTCAGTCCACTGTTAATGGATAGTTTGTGGATATGTTCTAATTCAGCTGTTTCTCTTTCCAATCTTCATTTGTAGAAGTTTACTTGTAGTTTTGTTGTTGCTGCTGCTGCTGCTGCTGCTGTTGTTGTTGTTGTTGTTGTTGTTAAAGGACTACTGTCAGCAGTCAGAGATGAAATGCCCAGGCAGACTGGAGTGTCCTGCAACAGATTTTTGTGTATTCCATTACTGCATATCTCATTTATGTCCATTTATTATCTGGCACAATGACTGGCCTGTTTGTCCAATACTGAATGCTAAAGGTCTGTATATGATGTTTCCAACCCTCTTCAACCAGCAACTAAAGGTTTTAAGGGTCCACTGTACTGAATGCACAGCAGAACTTCAAAGTGTCCTTACTTGGCAGGGACAGTCAATTTTTCTGTCCCAGTTTCTCTGTCCTCTCCTCAGTTTCCCTCACTGTCCTCAGTTAATATCAATTGATGCAAACTGAGGTAAGTACAAAAGTAGTTTTTATTCAGTTAATATGGTGGGGAGAGAGAAGAGGAAGAAGTGTAATCTTGCTCTTCTAGTAGACTCAGGAAAAACAAAACTGATGCAGCCTCTCCTGACTTATCCTCTTCCTCAGTAATTATTTTTACCATCTTGACCACACTCTGATGTTGCATGGCCACATATGTTCCAGTTTTGATCTGTGATATATTGATAGAACACATACATTCTCCAAGTGTTATACAAGGACAAGCTATAAGAACTTATTTTGATTTCATGCCATTCTTCCAATATCAAACCCACTACCATAATCTTTACCACTTTGGGTATTTTCCCACCAAGATACAAAGCACAGCTAATCTCTTTGTATATCTCCTGAGAAATTAATCTCCAGTACAACAGTTGTTCAGGCCACTAAATTCAGCTCCACTCCACACAACATGCCACTATGGGCTGGAGAAAACAGATCACCTCCATGAAAGAGCCTCTCGTTTTGGAAAGCAGAGTTTGGCTACATGCAACAGTTCTCAATCTTTAAATAGTCTCTTCTGTACAATAGATGCTTAGTGATAACAACAGAAGAATTTTATGGGTCAGATAAGGGAACTCTGAGGAGTACTCATACTGGAGGTTCACCTGTGCCCATGCTGAGGATATTGGTCACCTGTGATTTTTTTTCTTCTTCCTAAAACAGCAAAGGTGCCCTCTAAAACAAGTACAGCTAAAATCTTATTGTACAAAAGTTTTAAAAATTAAACAATTATATTAAAATCACAGTTAAAACAATTTAAAGCACACTGAAAATATAATTTAAAAAGATTATAAGCACAGCACAACATAACAAGTGCATTTTATTAACTTTTTACATGCAGTTCTTATGTTTATTTTCTGAATATTAAAGTGAAATATAATTTGTATTAAATAGTTAATAAAGCTCTGGATATGGCATTTCAGTTCTATGCCACATACCACGTGTAAATTGGGGCTGTAAATCAATAATCTTCTTTCTGAAGGAACAATGAGTAATTTTAGCAATTTTCTTCCCACTTCATGAACATGTTTGAAAAGCATGTTGTTTTTGAAGCCTATTCAGAATTCAGAACATATTATGTACAAAATTTACATGTGATTGTTTTGCACAGAAAATAGGGCATACACACACACACACACACACACACTAGAAACAGCTTTATCTAGTCAGAAAATGTGTTGTTGTTGTTGTTCAAAATAGCCACTTACGTTTCTTTTTAGAGAATAAATTCCAACCTGTGAATATTCTTATCAGTCCATAATTCTTCCTAGGAATTCTCAATATTAAAAAAACATGTTTATTGATCATTCTTTGGAATATTTTTGAATACTCTTTCCCTTCCTAATGTAACCCTGGATGCACATCCACATTTAGTCTTCAATAATTTCCAATTAATTAAGTTGATCTTCAGAGATAAGTCTGCTTCTGCATATAGATCTTCTTGCCAGGACCAGAGTGAATCAACTGAAGACTAGAGTTTAAAAGTAAAATCCCCTATTGATTTGTCTACAAATATTAAGAGCAGTTTCTGATGAATGTAAAGAAGATAAGGCCAGTGCTCTTCAGTTTGACCATAAAAGCACCCTTTGTGGGTGTGCATTTATATTGATATTCTATTGCTTCTAGTCATCACTGTCCACTGCTTCCAAATGACTCGCTATTAGATTAGATTTGTTTTACTTCTGAAACCTGAATCATACAATTGTTAAACTGCATTTAATACACACACACACACTCTCTCTCTCTCTCTTTAAATAAGCCAGCATATGATGTTTAATACTCCATGTCCACTGATTTTTTATACTCTTGAGCAGAATAAAGTAAGTGATAAATGAGCTTTGTGCACTTTCTTCAGACACTTGAAAGTATTTATGCTACATTTAGTGTGAAGATTTCTAATGAAACCACATCATACAGAAAATACTGCATTGTGGCAGCTAACCCATACAAAGCACTAGGGAACTGAAATCTTTTCTTTTCTTTTTTTCTTTTTTTGAATTCATGAAATAAAGGAGGCCAGGCCTTCAGTAATGTAGACAGTTTATTGTGGAGCACCATTACGATGTTTGGAATACAAACATACACACACACACACACACACACACACACACACAATATCACAGTATTTTGAGGGGGGAATCAATTTGCATTAAATGATCTCTCTCTCTCTCTCTCTTTTTTTTTTAAAGATGTAACATGTCATCAAACCTCAGTAGCACACTCTCCCTTAGCATTGGAACTACTCTGCTGAAAGGATTATTATGGCTCTGTTCAGCCAAAGCTCCCACAGTGGTATAAAAAACAAACGATAAAACTATCAAAAATGAGGTGGGTGAGCCCCAACCTGAATAGAGAAAACTTTACACCAGCTTAAATCCTATTGGTATACTTACTGAATAACATGTTGAATGGTGTGTCAACACATAAATAAATCTAACTGATTCAATTGAATTATTCTTTTCATTATGAATAGGAGGCCTTCTTCACCAGCTCCTAAGTTAAATTGCAGCTGCCACGGTTGCTTTCAGTTTAACTTATACATCAGCAACATGTGATTATGCATGATACATTGTTTGAGTCACTGGGTTTGCACATGGCTTCAAGTTACCTGCCAACGTATGGTGAGTGCATTAATTTCATACAGTTTTTGTAGCAAAAACTATTCAGAACTCATTTACTATTACATTCCTCAGAAATAACCTACAGCACCTGGTATTCTGCAGTGGTCTCTCTTCCAAGTACCAACAAGGGTCAACCCAGCTTTGCTTCCAAGAGCAGATAGGTTCTGGTGTCTTCAGTATATTTATATAGACTATAAGTAGAGAAATTTTTGCCCCAAAATAGTCTCCAGAATCCTGGGTAGACTTATGCAAGGGGCAATAGGCCTTTGACCAAGCTTCTCCCCAGCTGGGCTGCCTCGACAAGGGGCAGCCCAGTTGGGGAGAGCCCGGGAAGGGCGCACATTCGCCCTGGAGTCTCTCCTTCAATGGATTCCCTCCGCAGAGGAAACCCAGTGAGGGACAGGCTTCCCAGGGTGAGCCTTCGCCCTGGAGACCTCTCCTTCATTGGGCTCCCTCCTCAGAGGAAGCCCAGCGAAGGAAAGGCTTCCCAGGGCGAGCCTTCACCCTGGAGACCTCCCCTTCGTTGGGCTCCCTCCTCAGAGGAAGCCCAGTGAAGGAAAGGCTGAAAGACAAATCATATCACAGAGGATGGAGTGTATTTTCAAGCTTCCTTGGAATGAAAACATTCTTTTAAAAATGAAATTTTCTTTATTGACTCTCTTGAAATATATACCATAAAGGGGTGAAATATGGACAGTGGAGGTGGGTTGCAGAAGTCAGCAGAACCCACTTTAGGCTAATCAAAACCCACGGAAAAGAGGCAAGAAGGAATTTTCTCTGCTAACAATTAGAACTGTTTTGCCAGAAAAGCCCCTTACTTTTACAACTATAACTCTAGCCATAATTATCCCATCAATATTATATGTCAGTAAAGTCTAGTTGCTGTTACTTTTAACCTTGAGTAGTAGTTTCCTGTGAAGCAATTTATCTTTATTTTTAACTAAAGAATTGATATAGTAATTAGAGCTTTCCTCACTCATTAACTTAAGTTAGTGCAGTAAAAACTAAGTAGTGTGGCAACATTTTACTACAGTAGCTCTTAGAGGTATATGGACAGCTAACCACCATAATATTTTCAACAATTAATTTTAGGGCTTTGCCAAATCATGCAAACCCTCATTTCTCATTTCAGAATGTTTAGGGGTCAAACTTTGTGTGTCTGGCTGTGTCCTTTATGCATTATGGAAAAGAAAGTTGCATCCCTTGCATGCAACTAAAGCTGCAATAAATATTGTTCTGACTTATGACATTTGATTATATTTTTTCCTGTTGCCCTTGCCTCAAGATGCTGACTTCTCTTAGTGCACTGTTGTAAAGATTTCCATTAGATAATGTATGCTCAGCATCTTCAACACTTAAAAGTTTTATGAAAATAGTAAGTAAAAAAAATAATATTATAGGCAAAATGTTTAGAAATGATTGTGTATACCTAAACATCAAGAGATATGCAGACAGATTCTGTCATACCCTCTCACTGCCCTGATTTGGCAGAGACAGTCCTGATTAATCCTCTGTGCCACATATTCAACTGCTTTTAAAAAGACATGTTTTTCTCTCCTCCTCCCACTTTCCCTCTTATCAGTTCCTGCAAAATGAGTTCAAAGTGTGAAAGTAGTTTTCACTCAGTTAACCCCATGGGAGGGGGCAGAGGAGAGGAGGGATGAATCTTGCCCTTCCCAGTAGACTCAGGCGAGAGCAAACTGCTGCGAGCTCTCCAAGTTTGTCTGTTTGCCCTCATTAATAACCTGTATTAAGCCACACTTTGAAATTTCTTGACCACACGTGTACTAGATTTCATCTGTTAAGAGGGTGTACTCTGTATGGAAAGTGTGTTAAATTACTTTCCAAGGCAGTTGTCTCCAGGTGACATACAACTTCTGTGTAATAGCTCACCACATATATCAGACAATTTCGTTTACACTCTTGATAAGTTTCCTGGGAGACTTGTTAGGTGCAGGGGGAGAGAGGAACATCTTGGTGAGCAAGCATACACCACTGGAATCTAAATGCAGACAGTAGTTCAAGAAGCAGCTTACAGCTGACCTACATTCAACAGATGTTTTGTATGTACCAGTCAAAATAACCCAGTTTCAGGAGGACACTTGGACTGAGGAAGAGGGAAGATGCTCAAAATTTCTAATGCAGATTTAGTATTCTCTGTCCAGAAATCTGAAATCCAAAATATTTCAAAGTCCAAAATTGTCCACATCAGTGGCTGAGAAAGTGACATCTTTGCTTTCTGATGGTTCATTGTCCACAAACTTTGTTTCATGCACACAATTATCAAAAATATTGTGTATAAAGTCACCTTCAGGTCATAGGTATAAGGTGTATATGAAACATAAATGAATTTTGTGTTTAGAATGAGTCCCCTCTCTATGATATCTCATTATGTACTGTGGGCACTTTGTATATGTGGGGGATCCATTCTGGACCTCCCCCTGCATATGGCAAAAAAGTGGGAGCTCAAGCCCTGCTCGTTTTAATGGCTGCACATTCACAGGCACTCTTGCCATTGTAACATTGTGACATCTGTAAGCTTAAAGCTGCGGATGGCAAGCCCACATATAGGGTGTGTGTGCTATATATGCAAGTATTTCAAAATCTTTTAAAAAATGAAAATCCAAAATAATTCTGGTACAAATCATTTTGGGAAACGGATATTCAACCTGTAATAACAAGTAATAGCCAGGAAAGTTATTTGGGGGTAAGATCTAGCGTTAAACTTTGAATGCATTCATAATTACTTGAGCAATCATTTACACAACACCTGGGAAAGGAAAACTGTAGTTCCCCAAGTGCTGTGCATCCATTGATACCAAATATAGAGCATAAGGTGCAGTAAAAACTGACATTGACATATTTCAAGTCCAAGAAAGTAGACACGGGAACCAGCATCACTGAAGAGCAAATACAGAGATGATTCAAAGGAGTGCATTGCCATTTCACTACCTTTCCAAGTAAAGAAGAAGTAGTTTTTGAGTGGCACAACTGACTAGTGTGATTAGTACTCTAGGGATGATAGGGTAACTCCACCCATCCTAATAATCTTGTGCAAGATTGCTAAAATTGTAATGACACTGAAGACACTCCACTGTCTTGTGTGTGCCTATGTATGTAAAAGATGTAGGATAGCACATGAAACACCCAGCAACACTGGAGTGGCTCTCAGTGCCCAAAAGTTTGCACATCCCCAATAAACATGCCTACCATGATACTTTATCATAGCTAAATGTATATAGAATTGCAGTCTCTTGGGCAAGAAGAAAAGAAGGGCACTGAGGAGTAGTAGTTTAATGCTGTCTTCATATAGGCGGGTTACAGACGGGCAAAAAGGGATGTACTCATGACGTCATGAAGGTAGAGCCTTCAGACGGGCTTTACCTGAATGCCGTCATGAACACGCCCCCCACACGCCCCAAGCGGGAAGAAGCGGCATTAAAAAGGTGCTGCTTTTTTCCACTTCTTTTCTGTTTGATACGTACCTGCGCAGCTCCGTCTGTAAGCTGCTGCACCGATACGTCAGAATTGCTATGCCGCAAATATAAGTTGCCGGTTTAAAAGCTCTATGTCAGCTGCGTCGCATAATGGGTCGGGTTCCCGGGACATGCGTGGTTTGCAGTCAAGCTTTAATTGCAACGTCCGCTGCCATGGAGCTGTGGAAGCTGTGGCACAGCTGCGGCGCATTTTAAGCCTCGTAACCCTAACCCTAGAGCCACTTGTGCGCATGCGTTGCTAGAACCGCGGGAAGTTGTAAGTTTTGCCGGCGGATGTTTTGGTTGTAGAAAGTGAAAAGGGAAAGTTTGGGATTTAAAGTGACCCCCTACACACATTCCTGCGCCATTTTCACCTGGGAAAGGGCACAGTTCGGCTGCTTCTGGCACAGCTGTGTGGCGGCTCCCCTTTGCCACCAGGCAGGATGGCTCAGCCATCCACCAGCACCCCGAAAAAAGGCAGGGGGACGTCTTGGTCTCATACTGAGACGGCTGACCTCATAGCTATATGGTCCCAGCCAAACATTTTGCAGAAACTGGAGCAGTCCTACCTGAATGCTGACACATATCGAGAAAGGGAAGAAGCCATGAGAGCTGCTGCACCGGCACACCAGAATTGCTACGCCGCTAATTTAAGTTGCCCATTTAAAAGCTCCGTCGCATAGTGAGTTGGGGTCTTGGAACATGCACAGTTTGCAGTCAGGCTTTAATTGCAACGTCCGCTGCCATGCAGCTGTAGAAGCTGCGGCACACCTGCGGCGCATTTTAAGCCTCGTAACCCTAACCCTAACCCTAGAGCAACATGTACGCATGCGCTGCTTGGAAAGTTTGGACTTTAAAGTGCACCCCTACACACATTCCTCTGCCATTTTCACCTAACAATAAAAAACGCTAAAACTGTAAATATTTACATATGTACAAGGGAGGTGAGGGGAGATGGCAGGGGGACAGCGGTGACAGCAGAGACAGCTGTGGCTGCACATTGCAGATTCAGCAGGAGCGCGGGGACCAAAGGAGAGCAGGCATCTATGATGCTGCTGACACTGGCAAAGTGCAAGCGGACAAGGATGCCAACACCAGCTGATCACCAGCTGGCAGGAGACCACCATTGTTTTAAAGGGGCTTGGGCACTTTAAATGTGCCCATAGGCTTTCTGCCGCCGCTGCTTAGCCCTGCGCAGCTGCGCATTCGCCAGCCGGCAAAGGAAAAAAAAAAGAGACCCCGGAGCTTGAATGTGCCCAAGACCTTTTGATGCCCTCTAAACTTGCCCCCAAAGGCAAAGGGCAACTAGAGAGGGCCTGGGATCAAGGGGCAGGGACACTGACAAGGCACTAGGTCCCATGATGTCCCATAAAGACATCATTTCGCCTCCCAGGGCATGTGTTCCCTCCCAGCCCTATCTACTCTATTCTACCCTTCCTGTTCTCTCCTCCCACCATGCCTGGCTCACTGGTTCCCAAACCAGCAATCTCCAAACTGTGGCATCAGGGAGTCAGGAGGATCCCGACCTCTTCGTCTGTCCAGTAGGCGATTCGGACCAGGACCCTCCTGCGTGGCGCTGCCATGTTGATCGCCGTCCTGGGGTCTTGCACAGTTGCGCACGGGTATATATGGGCACCTGCGGCTCTGGGCCGTTAGGCCACGGTGGTCCTAGTCCAATGAAAGCTTTCAGAGGAGCAGTTTCCCCCAATAGATGTCCTCTGGGTGCCCCATTGATACATTCAAATGGGCCATTAGGAAAGCTTGAATTTGAGGGGGATTGATACATTGTCAAAGGGGCAATTGGCAGTTGGAGCTGATGTATCTTTTTGCCCCAGGAAAACAGGCGCCAGGAGACCTTTTGTGTGTGTGTGTGTGTTTGTGTGTGTCCCCCTCAGGCACGTGGCAAAGCATGCCCACAGCACAGATCAGGAATGACAGGCAGACTCAAACTGTGGATAATGGGATACATTTATTCATGTGCTTATGGTATTACAGTACAATGCACTCTGACATCACAGATGATGGCACAGGAGCCATCCTTCAGATTCTCCTTGTCAGAAAAAAATCTGCCAGGGCATTCCTCACAGTCTCCCCTGCTTTCTTCTTCTCTTTCTCTTCAAGGAGGCCATGAGCCACTTCCGAATGGGGTAGGCACAGTCAGCCAGTATCAGGGGCCCGATCTGCTGGCCTGTGATGTTGATGCTGGGGTTCCCTGGCACATAGATGCCAGCCTCCATGGCCTCGTAGATGAGAGAAAGTTTAAAGGGGCTTGGGCGCTTTAAATGCACACATAGGCTTTCTGCCGCTGCTTAGCGCTGCAGCTGCGCAGCTGCGCATCCAGTAGCCGGCAAAAGAAAAAAAAAAGCCGCGGTTTGGGCCGCCCGTGCGGAAGCTGCTTCTCTTTTTGCAGTGTCCTCCGAGGCGGCGGTATGGAAGCTCTGGGTCCGAAACGGACCCAGGTGAGGCGTCTTCACTGCCCCCCGTGTGGAAGCTCCAACACCTGAAGCACGCCCCCGGGGCGGGCCATCTGGAGGCTCCGCATTCAGCTGAATACACCTCCAAGACGTCCTCCCCTGCCCGTCTGTAACCCGCCATACTCTGTCTCAGTGGAAATTATTTTAAACTGGTGTTGTGCATACATAGTTATTTAAAAAACAACATATCATTTCATCTTGTTTAATGATGTCCCCTGTTTTATTCATATAGCTTTAAATGACTTATTCTGAGACCAGCTCACACAAGACATAGCAAGTCTGTAACAACTAGATGCATATATAAATATGCCTGGACCTTTCAAGAAAAACCAATGGAGAAATATCAGCTGAAGATTCTGTAGTACAAGAAACCCTGACTTTTCCAAGCTTTGACCCGCTCTATTCAGTTTCAGAACAACACATTACCTTCTACAAGCCCAGACAAATATCCAGTAAACTTTCATGAGGAAGACTGCTTTGGACATTCAGATATATGCATGGGCAGTTCTCATACTCTAGGTACTGTCCCATCCCTTGAGTTGTAGGAGCCCTCCATGCACATACCTATATGAGCTCTTTGTTATGAATATCCACTAAAGTCTACATTTATCTATAGCACAGATGAAAATTGTTTGACACTCTAAAGGTTCTTGGAGTGCAACCCATAATATCCCTTGCCATTAGCTATGCTAACTATGGGGGCTGGGAGTCTAGAGGACTGCATGATTTCCCTGAACTTGAAGAATCCATTAAATACTTCAAGGGAAATTGTAGTAGCCCAAGTTTTTAATTGTGACTGAATTTAGCTACCCATCATGTGGTTAGGCCAAAATTTCCTCTCCCTTAGATTTCCAGACAATGTTCTTCACCTGTAAATACAGGATCCATTTTATTTTTACTTTTTTATAAATGGAAGGAAATAATTTTTGCCATGGTGTAGGGGTTTGTGTCCTCCATACCATGCATTATGTCTTTCACATTTTTACTTTTTTTAACATTTTAAAAAAGATAAAAGCTGTGCATTGTTCAGAGGGGCAGAAGGATTCTGTCATTTGTACTTCTTGGGACACCTTAGAAGTGGTGTGGTGTGAAACAATGTAATGAATCTCTCAAGCTATTCCAAACATTCAACTAGCAAGGATCCACATTAGTAATGTAAATTTCGCTCGTTGTTCTTCCTGTCCCTGAAGGAAGGAGGGAAATTTTATTGTTCTTGTTGCTCCTCTGTGGAGAGTGAGATATTTCAGCTTGGTCACTCATCACAATGAAGTGAAACATTCCTGACAAATTCCCAAAGAATGAGAGCTATAAAACACTTGGCTTGTTTTCCTTCCTTAGCTCTTCTTGCACTTTGTAGTGTGAACCAAAATATTCAGTTGACAGTATCTAAAAAGGAGGGGTGCAGCTCAATAAAGTAATTCAAATTGTCTTGACTGAGAATGACACAATTAAAATTGGAAATATCAAGTTATCTAGGTAATCCTTCTGTAGCTGGGGAAGCTTATGTACAATGTCAGGAGCATGTGCATATGCATACACATACTATTATGATTTGAAGCTATAATGGCTCATTTGGTGGTGACTGGAGAGCACCACAAAACACTTTTCCCCTTCCACAGTGTCTAACAAGGAAGAATGCGCCTGTGTTTATCTTTAGAATTGAATTTCTCCCACTCCTCCTTCTCTCATGGAACTGAGTGGAGTAATTCAAATTGCCTTGACTGAGACTGATGGAATTAAAATGAATGGCTAAGGTAGTGTTATAAAATTACAGAATAATTCTTCTTGTGCCTGAAGAAGAGGAGTGTGAGAGAGAAAAAATGGCTGATATCTCTGCTAGCTGCAGTTTTATGCATTCCTATTGATCTGTTCTATCACCGTGTTCCCCCATATTAATATTTTGGTGGTACAGGAAGTGGGCTGCATGTGGCCCACTGCCAAACTACCTGGGGACACATGTGTCCTACTAAGTCTTTTTTTTTTTCAGCCCCTGACTTCTCCAATCTCTCCTGGCTACACTTTTGTGACTACACAAAGGGTGAGCTGCCTCTCTTGGAAGGCTCCAGAAGAGGTATCAGCCATACTTTCCAAACTAACTTGAGCAATCATGTAAGCATGTCTTTTGTAATGTTCATGGCCCTTGATTGCCCACCTGAGACTAAGTTAACTCAACCAAACTTCACGTTTCAAAGTACCTATCATCAGGGGAAATGTGGATGTCAATGACACTATTTTTCCCATTAAAGATGAGGTTCCAGCAGTTGCAAATTAGCAAGTACTAACAAGGGCAAACTGACTCTGCATAACTTCCAAGAGCCAGATGTTGTTGCATCTCTCAGCATTGGCTACCCCAGCTAGGAACTGCTGAACCTTGCAATCCAACAGTAGCTAGACTCCATAACTCAGTTCAGTGCAGTGTATGTTCTGAAGAGAGCAGGGTAGAGAAAGAAAACCAGAGCTTGTTAAAAGTACTTTGGACTACAGCTTCCATAACCCCCCTTTCAGCTATAGGACTTGTTGTCAAAACTAATCCCAACTCGTCTTCTTTACTTTGTCTCTCTCAGAAACCAGATCTCACTCCCATCCTCCTTTGTGTGATATTTTCTGTTTGAGCTTTGACAAATGGGAATCTAGTCATTGGAAACACAATATCTAATTGGCAAGACAACTTTGTATGTGACTTGGTATGAAAATTAACACATTCTTGCATTCATGGCAATGATGCCTTAAAACAGTAAAAAAAAAATCACTATCCCTTTTTTCTTTTGCAATTGAATCATGTGAAAATTCTCACTTCTGTGTGATCATGTGACAAATCTCTCAGCTGGTAGGTAAAACAATTAAAGAGACAGAGAAATCAGCAATTTGTGTCTTTAGCAAACTATGATGAATAATCATCAGATCACTAGGCTAAGGCACTGTTACTTTTATTACTCAACCAAAAAAATAAAAATACATTTTGAACATTGAATAGTACCATTACTTCTTTTACAAATGAAGTATATTCAAATTCTTACATCTCAGTTGAGTAGATGCCAAATTTTAAAGATTGTAAATACTTGAGTCAAGCATCTAGAAAACAAAAAATCCCATATGTTTAATGAACAGCAGCAAGCTTTCAGCATATCCATAGTCTATACAGTCTCTAGTTCTGTGAATGGTGCAAAGTTATTTGTATGAGTCTAAAAAGCAAGGGAACTTGCCCCCCAAAAAATCTCACTCTTCTCTGCTATCAAATAATGCTATAGTAAAATTATTGGCTTTCATTTCCATCCTCCCCTCTGTAATAAACAGTCAATAAGGAAAATGCTGAATGATCCTCCTCCAGCAAAATCACAATAATTGATCAGGAATGTACATTTTCAGTAAATTAGTTCTCAAAAAATCCAATGAGTATTTTTAATATTTTTTTTCCATCCTGTGAAAGTCTTTTAAGGGCCAAGACAGACCACCCAAAAATGGAGGTCTGCAGGCACCCATTTTAACTCAGGAGGGATGCTGCAGCTGCCAAACTGTGTGACGTCCCTTCAGAGTAAAAAGAACCCAGTTCTTCCAGATTCTTTAGGTGGCACCCAGGTTATGTCGTGAGTACGCCACTGGTGCACTCGTAACATAAGCAACATGCAGCAATGTGCAGATGCTGTACATTGCTTACGTAAATATGGCGGCTCCTCTGTGGATGGAAGGCCACTATTAGGCCGCCTCACACATATACTAGGGTTCTCGAGCAAGTGGTTGCTGCACATTCCGGAACCCTAGTTTCAGCGGCAAGACGGCATTTTTGGTCCATCTGTCTCAGACCAAAAACTGCTTTTGAAGACTATTCATAGTATTGGATTTATTCTGCACAAAGTGCACACCTTTATGTAGAAAGCAGGGTTTTCTGCACAGGAAACACATTTTATGTACAGGAAATATTTCTGTATTTCTGCATATCAATTTTTGCACAGAATAATGTTAGTGCTGCAAAGTTTTAACATCAATCCAGAATTGTTCTCATCAGATTTCCTGACACTAAAGGAATATGTTTTCCAACCATTTCTGAAGATAGATAGATAGATAGATAGATAGATAGATAGATAGACAGACAGACAGACATCTTTAAATATTGTGTCCTTGGACACATTCATTGGAAAGGATGTGAATCCCATTCAGAAGAATGACAGAATATAAATAAAATGAAATAAAACTACCTGTGAAAAATCTTCTTGGAGACCAATTATAAGTGGAGAGCCACAGGTTCCCCACCTCATGAGATCATATGCTTAATTTTGGAATTTTGTTCATATCCTATTTGGATTAAAATAAATGCATAAATCATTCTAACAAATTTCTCCCAGAAGATTGTGAACTTTAGAAACAGAGAAAGGAAATTAATGTTAGTGTATTCCATATTTGTGTTCCTCTACTTAATGCTTCCATTATTTTCCCATAAAGAATTTATAATTTCTACCCAACAGATGTTGGTCACCTTATAAATACATCTTGCTGAATGTAGTATGACAATGGCGGGGTACAGACCGCCGCTTTGCGGCGGTCTGCCGCCGCCGCCAATAGGTCCGCGGGGGAGCCGGAGCCTTCAGACGGCCCGACTCCCGCGCGGACCAAAAAAAGAAGCTCCAAAATGGAGCTTCTTTTAGCGTCGCGTTTGCGACGTAGCGAGGCGCCAGGGGCGCGCTCGCTACATCACAAGCGGCGCGACACGTCTGGACGCTGTGCGTCCAGTACGTAAAGATGGCGGCGCCCGTATGAACAGGGCGCTGCCATCTTGTACGTATTCAATACGTACTAGGGTTAGGGGGGTGCGGAAGCACCGCCCCTTCCTAACCCTAGTACGTATTGTATACGTACTATTTGGCGGTCTGTAAACCGCCAATATGACCTTCAAATACAATAAGCTCTACAGCTATTATTTATCCCATTGTGAGTGTGAGAGGCCTAATAACCTATACAAAACAGTGGAAATGAAGAAAAGATTTCCTAACAGCAGTCAAAAGAGCTGCTATGGAAGCAAAGTATAGAGCTGGCACAAAGTTTCTAACTATTTAAAAATCTTAAATATATTTCAGAAAGATATGGTTATTTTTCATACAGTCTCTGGATCTTAAGAAATTTCTAAACATATGGGCAGAAGTCCTACATCATGCTTGTATAATGTAAACCTACAGTCTTGTAGTTACTTATTGACTGTATTATAATATGTCTGCTGAATACCAGAATTATGCAACTGAGTCCATGAAGATTTTCATACCTGTCTCAAACATTGCTGAAACATCCCTAAAAGGTGGAGGAAGTGTGTGTGTGTCTGGAAACCAGGCATGCTTCCTCAGAAACGTCGCTCCCACCTTTGCGTCCCTGAATCATTCCAGAGGAGCGGATTTCCTATGAACGCAAAGATACTTCTGAATAGACATTTACAGTATAGGATTTCACTGTTACAGCACTTCATTTTTTCTTCTTCTGATACACTTGCTATAAAACAGTGTGAAAAATGGAACGGCCCTCACTTTAGTTTCCATTGGGAAAAAATATATAGTTAACACTGGAGAACCATGCCTGGCCAGATTAAGAATTGCATCCTACCTTCCAAATAGCTAATGGTCACAAGATAAGAAAGTATATCATCATCCCTGCCCAGTGGTACAAACATTCAATGATTGAGAGTTGAGTTACAATAGGAAGCAGCTTTCATTCTGATATGCATTAGTGAATATTTGTCTCAAATTTTTAAAGAAATAAGTCAAGAAAATAATCTATAAAACTTTGAACTTTTAAGGTATTGTAGGATTCAAAGCTTTCTCATTTGGAAGAATGGTATAGGCCAGTGGGGATCCCGCACTGGGTGTCATCCAGCATGGGAGGTGGGACAACTGGAGGGGCAGGACTTCTGGGCAGGACTTCTGGTGGGACTTCCGGGACAGGGGAAACAGTTGTGCAGGCCAGGAAATGGTCATGCAGGCTGGATGAAGCATCACGTGAGCTAAGGACAGATAAAAAGCTGCTTGGTCAGCAGAAACGGCTGATAGGGCCATGGAAACATCCATAGAAATGATCACCTGGGCCACAGGAACAGCTGCCTGTGCACTGCCTGGGCAGGAGACTCCCCCGAGGCCCAGAGAGGCACCCGCATGCGCCCAGGGAGTGCCTGCAGGGGCAGGGGGCTGACCGGGTGGCATCTCCTCTTCTGGGGTGTCACTCAGTGGAGCACACACACACACCAGAGACACACCACTGCTACCGATATGCCACTAAATACATCAAAAATAACTCTAATGTCTGCTAAGTACACATATGTGCAAGACGGAAATGGCTCACATTTCCCTGGACTTATCTATGCCTTTTAATGGATAACACAAGTCAGATGAATAATACTCTGAAATCAAAGATAGAAGGTACAACTACTGATTTCTAATCAGGAATGAGTCAAAATTCCATTTTCTGACTGCTCATGAACCTGAAAATAGAAAATATGCCACTTTGCTATTAGACCAGCCTGACAGTCTTCCTCACATCATGATTAAAACCATGAGCTTGTTCACCAACAGGGATTGAAAGTTGAAAAAGGCCAAGTCAATTTACAGATATGACAGCAACTTACAGAGAGTATAACATCTTAATGCCAGGCCCCCCTCCCAACAAATGTAGTTTCCTGGTCACCCATATATCTTTAAGCCAATGTGTGTGTGCATGTCTATATTGCTTTTCTGTCTGTCATGTAGATGTCAAATGCACAACCTGATGTGGGAGAAAAGGTCACAATCTCATCCATCCATCCGCAAGAACTTCACCTGAGAACTACAAAAATGAAAGGTTTTTTTCTCACCTGCTGCCTCTATCCTTTCTCATTTGCATATTAAATCAATATAAAAGCAGTTATTCTCCAACTTAAAACATACAGTTAGGGAGTTGAGTAACAGCAAGTGGAATGAATGACTAGCAATTATATCTCTTAAAATACAAAGGTGTGCTTTAGTCTTTCCACTAACACAATATTTTCCCACACTTTAGCCCTTTTCTGACTAAAAACTTACAAACAGCTGACATAAAGACAGTTTGGTGCAGACCAGAATCTCAGCAGTGCAGAGCAGAACTTTAGAATTCTCTGTCCCATTCCTGCCTTCCAGGCTCAGTGTTTTCAGCCAAATGTATGAGTATAGAATCTTTCTACATTCAGTCTAATGTCCAAAGAGAGTCATTCCTTCAGCTGAATGTATGGAAGTCAGGGGAAAGAACAGCAGACACAGTCTATTTCCTTTCCTTTTCTCCTTTCCTTTCTCTCAGGAGATTATTGCATGGCATTTTTCACTGAATCCAGGTACGGATTGGGAACGGGCTTGAATGGGTGTTATCGCACAGAAAAATACCACCTATGACACTGGGTGACCACCACTCATTTCCCAGCCACGCTTAGCCAGCCTATTTTGAAGGATGGAAAGTTTCCGTCCTTCAAAATCGGCTAGATAAATATGGCTTGGAAATGGGTGATGGTTGTCTCGCAGCATAGGTGGCATTTTTCTGTGTCATGACACCCGTTGAAGCCTGTTCCCAGCTTGTGCCTGGATCCAGCGAAAAATGCCATGTGATATTCTCCTCAGTGAACATGTGAAAAGGAGAGCAAAGAACAGTTAACACAACCATCTCCTCTCCTCTGCTCTATGAATTCTATGAACATGTGAAAAATGGTTGGGATTTTTGTTTTTAATGCATGTCACAATCAATTATTTATAGCAAAACACTTATCTCCGGAGGTGCTTTGTTTTAGTTTTTCTACTTTGCCACAGTAATATTCAGAGCTAGATTCCTGCTGTGATAACAGCAAAATGGGGCAAAAGAAGCAGACAGATGGATTGCAAACCAGACAATAAAATAGGTAGCAGTGCTGATGCATTAGGCAGCTTTCAAATATTTAATCTACTTTTGATGTAGCTGGAAAGCTGCCATTGGTCTGACCCCAATGACTTGCCAAAAATCAAAACACTTTCTTGCTGTTTGGGGGTAATAAATAAATACCTAATGCAATTTCAGTGTTGTCCATGTTGTTGATGATGATAATGATAAAGATTCAGGGGGAACAGGGAACCTTTGGTCTTCCAGATGTTTTGGAGAACAATTCTCATAATCCCTTATAATTGATGATCCTCATTGGACTTTTGGGAGTTGAAGTCTAAACCATCTATAAGGCCATATATTCTTTTTCCTTCAACACAGAAAATAGAATGTTGCTCTCTGGGTGTGATAGAAAGGGATATTTGTCTGCCGATAGAAGATGAAATGGCACTTGGAAGAAAATTCCACTGTAAATCATGGTTCATTTCTGTTTTCATTGAAGAAAAGTCCCCTTTTTGCCTGATTTTAAGCAGATTCACTGAGAATTGTCATTGAGATCAAGGGTACTTACACTTCAGTGAATGTATACAGGAGCTCACATTTCCAATTATGATGCATCTTTTGCACAAATCATGCACAATAATATGCTTGGGAGGGAGACCAAATCCTGTTCTCCCTATAAAAATGCAACTTCTTTGAATGAGATATGGTTTATTTAGTGCAAAATATGCTGTCTCCTGGGGAAGGGAGGTCTGAGGGGTTTTTTTCTTTCCACAGAAAACACATTTTCTGCTACAAAAATACATTATCTGTTGAGGTAAATGAAGTTTCCTGAATAAAGACCCTAAATGTGAAGAATTTTATGAATGGTCTCCTGTTCATCAACAGGGCATCTTAAGAGTAGAACAGCCTTTATTACATCAAGGTAACAAATACTAAGATATATTCTTCATAACTGTAACCCAGTTAATAAATAATAAATAAAATATTTATATTTTCCCACTTTTCCCAGATGGATCGAGGTGGGATTACAACCCAATAAAATATACAGAACACAACAATAAAATACAATGACAATTAACAAATAGTTCCATTAAAACAGATTAAATGAAATGGGTGGATTAGAAGTATATAGTTCTTGATCAAAAAAGATGGAACAATGCTTCTCGGGGCCCATTGGTCCAGTGAGAAGGTTTTGCTGGCCTCTCATTGGAGAGACCAGTACGTTCAAATGAAACGGTGTGCTTTCATGGGCCATTAGACAGGGAGGGGCAGGGCTAAGCCTATTTAAGGCTCTCCCGCCCTGGCCTCCCTGTCAGTTTGAAAGAGCTGGCCCACCCTGCCACCTCGACAACAGTGTAAGATACATTCTGGTTGCTTTGGGGTCGGGTAGGAATTTTTGCCCTTGTTTTCCCAAGGGTTTTTTGCCTACCCTACACTGTTGGATGGGGAATTGGACAATTGGCTTAGGGTGGGGCCATAAATAGGCCTCAGGCATAGGCGGGTTGGGGGGGGCACAGGGGGGGGGGGGAATAGTTGGTTCGGTGAGCACCTCGGCACCCTCCTAAAGGGTGAGGTGGGTCTCTGGAACTGAGGTTTACATCTTGAGACTAAAACGAAGGGAAGATACTTGCCTTGGGGCTGCTGGCTGAGATTCAAACCCTCACTTAAGTCTTGAGGTTCAGTGGAGAAGTTTTGTGTAGGCCTTCTGTATAAGGGCCGGCCAGGGAGCAATCCAAATTATGGATTGCTTTTTGCCCTTTTGGAAGCTGGGGAATAGGTCTTGGAGCAGACCATCCGCCAGCTGTTTTTACACAAGGTTCACCCCCTGGGCTTGCAGTTCTCAAGAAATAAAGTTAAATAGGTTGAATTTTAATAAAATTGCCCATTTTATAACCCAGTTCTCTGTGTCTGGTCTTGTTATTTAATGAGTTGGTCAGCAATACTTCTTATACAAGGTCAGAGGTGGAAATCAGTGGTCTCTATGGCAGTTGGTGCTGTCTCTCTGTATGTTAAGCAGAGGAGCACTGTGGCTCTCTTCAATGCTTCTCCTCTAAAAAAAAATTTATTTTATTTTTAATTTTCTAGGATTATACATTAGTACGTTCGAAGCAACCTGAACTTGGGAAGAGGACGGGGTGAAATCAGTACTCCTTCAATATATTTACTGCTTGCACAGTTCTGGGCACTTGGAATTTTTTTCTTCCTACCCATTTCCTTCTCTCTTGGAGAGCACTTGGAGTGGCCTCTCGCTGCTCCAAGCAGCCTATCTGCTTGAGGCCTGTATCTCTTTTGCATGTTCAGTAATAGTTAACACCTATGGGAGCAGGGCCCTTCTAAACCGTTTCAGACCATTATCGATCAGCATCATCAATTTTTTTCATGCTTTTCATAGTGTTTGTTAAGGCATTATACAGACATTTCATAAAGTCTTTTACATGTACAGAATTCTGTTCCTTGTATCACATGCATAGCCATCTTACCCATACTTCTTGTACTGTATTCATGTAAATATTCATACTAATATGTTGAAGAACTACACATAACTAACAGCTTCTGTGTCTACACAAACATTCAAGGGTTAATCAACTTGAGCAATGGTTCTCAAACTGTGGAGTGGTACCCCAGAGTGGAGTGGGAGAGTTGTCAGAGGGGGCATGAGACTTGGAGGCCCAGATTTCACCCTGTCCTCTTTCCAATTTTTTTTTTACCTGGAGGAGAAGAAAAAGGCAAGGAGGGTGCTTGGAGTCTCTGCTTGAGGAAGGAGGGGGAAGGGAGCAGTTAAATTCCTTATAAAATGTTAAAATATGAGTATACGCTAATGTGTGTAAGAAAATACACTGTTCTTGACCATTATTAAATTTTAACAGCAACCATTGCCACACAAATATATTTCTATTCTAATCAGCATTTTTGGGCAGAATTTTCAGGCAGTTATTAATCTAGTTGTTTATCAGGAACAGCATGGTCTGTTGGAAACAATAATCCTCTTCATTGGACACTGCCAAAAGCGATCTATTTTTTAGGCTCTATCTTAGCTCTCCCCCCCCCCTTTACCACTACACTGCTGCTGCAAGTGTAAGTCACTCTGAGGTCAGAATGAGATGCCCAGCCTAATACTGACCTCAGACATGCCCAGAGAGATTCAACATCTGCAGAGCAACTCAACAGGGACACTAAGAGACTAGCAGCTACCAACCACTGCCATATTTTGCTCCAGGTTTTCTGGAAAACTCAGAGTAAGTTTTTAAAATGGAAGACTGGGCAATTCCCATTGAATTCAATGGGACTTAGGGGCTATACAGACAGGCAGCTGAACGCCGCCCCTTCCTGCCCTGGATAGGTGCTGCAGTAGCCACATGTTACAACACCAATCTGCACCCCAAAAGAAGCTACTCTGAGCAGCTTCCTGGAAGGGGCGTCATTAGCACACTCGTGCACCATGATGGTGCCCCTTCTAGCCAGCACTCTTTGGGTGCTTCATGGCACAGAAACCATCATGGTGAATGCCGTATGGATGGGCATGCACCATGATGGCAGCTGAGTGGTGGAACTAGGGCTGGGGGCGTGTGGACACTCAGCCCTAGTTCAGCCCTACTCTGCAGTCAGGCCAGCATAAGTGCCGATCTGTACTGCCTCTTATTTTCATTACACTGTTAAACCATTACTCTTGTCTGCTACAATTGCCAAAGTATTTAAGTGCTTTCTGAATGAATTCTGTCTGAAATTCTGTCTTTTTGCCTGCTATCTCTGCTAAACTATTTTTGGTTTTACTGCTCTTTGATATAGCATGTTGTTATTTTCACTGTTGTGGTAAGCTGCCTTAAAGGCATGGGCAACAACAAGGTGGGAAACAAATTCTATAAATAAATGCACACTCCTTAAGGCAAAGAGTCTGTTTTATTTGACAAACACAGAAATGGAATGGTTCACATTCCAGACAATACATTTCATATTACCCTTCATTCTGAAAAAAAGCATTCATTCTTTCTTCCAAAACAAACTGAAGCAATGAATAATGGCTTTATTTCAAATCACTATTTAAAAATGGTATTTCAGACTAGAAATAAGGCAAAATGTCTGTTTCAAATTTAATAAATAATTTTGGGTTTTCATTCACAAAATACTGACACTTTCACTTCAGTTTCTTTTCTTTTTTATCCATTTATATTTCAGCCATCTGTATTTATTTATTGAGGTATATCAATGTAAATATAATTTCATGGTTCCATAAGGTTTAGAAATTTATATATCCCATTAGTGTATTCAACCAATAAATTTGGAAGCCTTAATACCCTGTAATTAAATAGCAGGACAAACTAATACAAAGTGCTAACACCAAAATTAGGATTTATTTCAGAAAAAAACCCTGCAATTTATGTTTCTATAATTTGTTTCAATGTTTCTCAAATCAAAGGCAGTGATATTAAATCAGCCTTGGCTTTACAGTAAAAGTATTGGAATGATGGTGTAAACTTTGGGCCAAAACAGATGGCCCTTTTGCACTGCCCAGAAGCCAGCTTCAAGCTGCCCAGATGTGGACTGGCTTCCGGATGCTCTGGCAGCATGGTGTTTATATACCACACACCAGAAAGTCTTAAAGCCAGCTTCAAGGTGCAGCAGGATGGGAAAAGCTCGCTTTTTGCCAACCAAAAAGGAGCGGCTCTTTGCTGTTCCTTTTTTGGCTGACTATAAGGTGGATTGGGGTCACAGCATGTGGTTGCCGTGGCCCCAATCTGGCTTTGGAAGGGGCGGCTACAAGCTGTCCTTTCAGAGCTGTCTATTTTGGCCATTTGATTATACCATCACTCGAAATGTGAAAAGCAGTCCTCAGTAGAACAGAGTTGGAAGAGACCACAGGAGTCATTGGGTCTGAAGCCAAAAGGAATGTCAGGCATAAAGAGTAAATCAAGGTAATCACCAGAGTCTCTCACAACCACATGTGTCAGGCTAAACCACAAAGAGAGTGTTGGAGTTAATTGTTTGTGGCCAAATGACCCTGGCTGAGCTAATTTATAGAGCTGGCCTAATTAGTTCACCATTTCCTTTTTAATGTAGATCAGGTTATTTCCTGTTCCTTTGCACCTTATGTTTCAGTCTACAATACTTCACAGGATGAAGTGCCTCTGCATCTTCCTCATGATCTTTAAAGGACGTCACAATTTAGTGGCATGAGAAGACTACCAGCCTCCTCTGGCTCTGACTGGAACCTGTTATATTGGTGCCATTGTTCCCTTTTCTCATATGAAGAGGCTTCCTACAGATGAGACATGACAGAAATAGCCATTGCCCTCAAAAATTACTTCCAAGCTAAGCAGTAATTTCAACCTGGAACACAAGAATATCACAGGCAAGATCTATATGAATATGCATTACATTATTAAAATAAGTTTTGAGTGATTCTCTCCTCTTCTTTTCCCATAATCATCTATTATTCAAACTGGCTCTTATTGGGACTAAGACCACTAATATTATTGTGAAGAAGTTCTCAAAAACTATCCAAAATAACTTTTTAACCTCATCTAATGAATTCTTTTCTTCTAGATTTTACTTCTTCAGAGGGAACCCAGAACTTCTGAAACTCAATGTGGAATCAGAATTTGATCAACTTTGTCTCCTTAACCTGGAATGCAGAGAAGAAGCTAAGTCTTGACCTAATTCTGCTTTCTTTTCTTAAAAAAATATTACATACCAAGTTTCAGGGGTGAAGGAGAAATGAGAGAGTCAGTGACAATGACAAACAGCAGGGGGCTTTCAATTTCAGCTAAACCTTATGGTTCTTTTGTTTGCGGAGAGCCTCAGCAACAAGTTATTACTGTGATCCTAAGCACTGTTAGAGCCAAGTAATACCAATAAAAACAATGGTACCTACTTACCAACATGTAAGTAGGATTGCTGCCAAAGTGAATAATTTGCACCCACAGGCTAACATTTGTTTGTACAAATTATATAGCAAGTCATTTGTAGTGTATAATTACAGATAACAGAGACTCTTCATTAACAATTCACAAATAGAATTAAGTAGAATACCTTGGGTATTTTATACACAATGAATAATTCACCAGTCATAATGTTTGATATGCAGTGGGCTCATCTGATTAACACTGTTACTTTCAAATATAGTCACAACTTCTTTGGGATTAAATGATGAGGGCAGAGAGCTATTATAAAAGCTGGCAGTGCAGAGAAAAAGAATGTTCTCTGAAAACAATATGCTTGGAAAGTTTGTTGTTAAAAATTGGCTGCTGTTAACACAGCTAGCACAACTTCAGGAAGAAGGGGGGACAGTCTGACAGGAGACAAGAAGACCTTGGTAGTCATGTAGGAATCAAACATAATCCACCCCACATGTATTCAGGTGTTCTCATCTGTTTTATCATCTGCTGAGTGCTCTTCCTGGATTTTTTTCAATGTTAGTGGATTTGGAGGGTAGAAAATACTGTTCAAAATAGTGTATCTTTTGATAAAAGATACTAATACAGAGCTAATTATAAACACACACACACACACACACACACACACACACACATATATATATATATATGATGCTTCTCCATCGTTTGCATCTCTTTCATCATCACCCCCCACATTAAAAATAACATAACATTTTCTACAGGCATATATGTGAATCTCCATAAATTTCAAGGGTAGCACATACTTCCTGTGTCTGGCCATAAAGTCCATTGAAACACAGCATTGCAAAAATTGCCACTGCTCTGGAACAAGGAAGGTCTGATTGTGTAGCAGATTTTTCTGGCATCCCTATTTGATGAGAAGCATGGATGATTGAAAAGGAGAGAAAATGGAGAATACTTTTTTCCAGATTAAGAAAACCTACTCTGCCCACATCTTCCCAAAGCTCAACAATGATTAACCATAGAACAATCAGGAGCAACATAATGATATGACAGATAGCAATACTTGACTACCCCCCTATTTTTAATCCCCTATAATTTCTATTCAGACACTAGGTTTTTTGTTGTTGTTTGTTAGTTTTAAAAGGGAACCATGCAAATGGCAACACCATAACTAGTCATGGAGCATATAAAGTTTGAAAAGCAACTTCAAGTGCCTTTGCTTCTCTAAGTAACATTACTCCATAGCCATTAGCTAAATCTGATTGTGTATTACTTCAATTCACTATTACTAAGATAAAAAGAACATTTTTTTTAAAATGACACTGAAGGGGACAATGAACCATAATTAAAGAAATAAGTTAATCTAGGACTTGACGGAAAGCACTTTAGCTGCTGAAATGTTCAGTTTCATGCTGGAAATATTTGATCTCAAATGTGCAGTTTTTGGATAGTTTGCCCACTATGTTGGCTATCTTGGTGATACAGCATGCTCTACATGCACCAGAGTTTTGCTGCTTCAGTAGTCCTAGTGGCTCTTGCTTCCTCGAATCCCAGGCCCTCTCCAGATGGACCTAAAGTGCGCCCCCGTCATGTGCTAGGGGTTGGCTGAGGGCACACCACCCTTACTGGCCTCACCCTAGGATGTGACGGGGGTGTCAAAATGGCAGTGCCCTGTACACATGGATGCCACCATTTTGACGCGATGGACGCTTAGCATCTGCATGTCCTGGCATCATTGTGACGCTGCAAGTCTGCCATTGGCGCGCTGCGGTGTCACAAACGCACTGCAAAACAAGGCATGGATAGACCACCCTTTTTGGGCGATCTCTATCCACCCTAGATTCATAGAGCTATACTACCGGAATCCACAGCTAAAGTATTTCTGAGAAATGAGCATCCAACCTCTTTGTAAATTTTTCCAGTGAAAGAGAATCTACCAACCTGTGAAGAAGACTATCCTACTGATGGCCCATGGAGGACCCTTCCAGTACTAGGATTCTCTGTATTCCCGTTCCTCCTCTGGTGCCTTGGGTGACCAGATATAGATTATCTGGATTTACAAAGTGTGTGTGCGCACGCATTCATACACATGCGCCTTCAAGAAGCCCATCAAGAAGCTTGTGAATTTCCTAGGGTTTTCTTAGGTGTGGAATCCTGAAAGGTGATTTTCCCATTTCCTTCCTCTGAATGCTAGCCTACAGCACCTAGTATTCCCTGACGGTCTCACATCCAAGTACTAACCAGGGCTGACTGACCTTGCATGCCTTCCAAATTCCAGGTGGTTTTGGATTGCAGCTCCCACCATTTCCCAGCATTGGCTATACCAGCTAGGGGCTGCTTGCAGTACATTATAGTATGTGCTGGAGAGAGCAGGGTAGAGAAAGAAAATTATAGCCTGGAAAATTTTTGGACTAAAGCCCCCACAATCCCCCTCCTAGCTATAGAACTCGTAGACAAACCTGATCTCATCATGTCATTTTCACTCTGTCTTCTTCGTAAACTACACCAAGCTACTTCTCTTCCCCTCCCCTGTGTGAGAGTTTCTGTTTTAGCTTGGCAAATTTGAATCCAGTCATTGCAAAAAGAACAACAACACACAATCTCAACACCTCATTGGCAAGACAGTTTTATCTTCACTAGTGTGTGAAAATTAGCACCCTCTTGCACCCCTGGGGTTTTATTGCAATGATGCCATAAAGCACTGATGTTTGGAAAAATGAACTTCAAAAGAAATTTTCTGTCCCATTACTTCATTTGCAAGTCAGCCATCTGTAAATTCTGACACCTAGGTGATTAGGTGGCAAATTTCTCGGCTCGTACAGAAAGCAATTAAAGGGGACGAGAAATCCACAATTCGTGTGTTTAGCAAAGCATGACGAATAATCATCACATCACTACATCCTAGTCACTCCATTAATCGAGATACAAACTATTAGGCTACCTTGGGCTCTATGTCTAAGGGTCATACTAGATGTCATATAGCTGCCATGTATAACAACTTGGCTAACCATACGTAATTTATAAACTCATTACTGACACTTATTTTTAAAAACAATTTGCTCTCTTATTATTCAAATAAACAGACTAGGTGTTCTCCCTAGTTGTGATTTCGCTAACTCTTTTCCGTGTATATTTCTCAAATTACTTTTTTTCTTAATCAGAAATTCCTCCAAAGTAGTGTAATATTGCAAAATGGCATCAGCTCAGCAGCAAGGGGTTCATTTGATCCTGTCAGCCAAAATTATCCGTATATTCTGTTTGACTAAGGGCTTTCATTTTCCAGAGGACATAATTATTCACTCCCAACCTGGCTCCCACCCCAAACGATATAGTCTCATCTCATGCATGGTTTGTGTTCAATTTCCATTAAGACTAATGGGAGTTAGGACTTCAAGTCTCAAGAAACATAGCCTGAACACCATGCCTTTGACTTGGGTAGGCATGCTTTTATAGCTCACTAATTTAATGGCTTTTGGCTCAGTCTGAGATTTGGGAAGCATTAGTTTCCTGGCAAGTCTTGTAGCAAAAGCAACACATGCAAAGACAGCAAAAAGGAGTTTCTCAAATTAAAAATGCACTGACTTAGCAAAAGAGTTGGTTTACCTAAGCAGTACTTCTGTTGGTTCATACATGCCAAGTAACTTCATGAATAACCTTCCAGAAGTTGGTAAAAATCTCTTTTTTAAGGAGTGGCAGTTAATATGTAATTTTAACATGCTGTTTTAAACAATTTGTGTGTGTGTTGAATATTTTAGATATTTTAAATGGAGCTTTATCAATACCTGCTGTTTTTCTATATTAATAGTTAACAGGATTTTTTTAAAAACCTACAAGGATATTTTCAGTCACTTTGATCAGCCACAGGGAAAGTGGAAATAAATTAAGAAAAATAAATATTGTCAAATGACAAGTAAGGCTATAGGTTCTTTTGATCTAGGGAAATCCAAATACTCTGGGAAAGTATTGGGTCTAAATCCAGCTTCTTGCAACTAAAACAGAAGCACTGAATCAGTAAAACATACGTAAATATTAGTTTTCCAAGTTCGCATTGGGTCTGTGCTAGTAGGTACCAACAATTTGATTTAGGCCTTTATTTCTTACAAATATATCCTGCTTTCTGTCCATTGTGAAATTCAGGGTGGTGTGTACAAAGTTCCCAGTGGTCTCCCCTGAAATATCTGTCCAGGCACAAACTGAATTAATCTTTAGCTAATTAGTTGTTGTTGTTATTGTTGTTATTTATATCTCACCCTTTCCCCATAGCGGTTTACAAGATTAAAACAGTACATTTAAAAACATAGAAAAGTGTTAAATTAAAACAGAATTAAATTATTACAATATTAAAACATGTGTATCATGTGACTGGGCCCTGAGTACATCATCATCTCAACAACCATGTCCGGTTTGACAGATAAAAAAAAACATACTCAGTTTAGCTGGATTTATTCAGGTATTTCCAACGTATATTAATGGAAATATCCTGTTCTGTAGGTACCAGTCCTGCAAACTGACAAAGCAAGAAGATGCCCCAAATTTGGAAACCTCTTGGCCATTTTTGCTGAATCCCTTCACCCCTCTTTTTGAAGGACTGAGATATGTGTGAAACAACTTTGATGTGACAGTACAGAAGCTTCTCATGGAACTCACTATATTCTGCCAACAAAGTGGCTAGTAGCCTCACACAGGACAAATACAAGATCTCAAAGGAATTGTCTTTGTTTCTAACAATGGAGAAAAAGATTACTTTGTTGCCTTGATATCATCTCCCAAATGCCTCAAGGACACAACTATCATAAACTTCATTTTAACATCTTAAGAAAGATGCAGCTCTGTCATATCCCATTGTCACATTTCTTTTCCTAAAATGATTTTTAACATCCAACCACTGAACTGCCTCCTGAGGAACAAACTTTTTTCTTACCCTCCTTCCCAAATATTCATTGCTGGGGCAGCTCACTGGAAGCTGGCAGGTTGCAAAATGGCCTTACATTTGTACACTCAAATATATAGTATACAACTATCAGATATGTTTACAAGCTCCACCAAGTCACATCTAGACAGATTACGGCACTCAAACACAGCCTGGGCTACAATTGTGTCATAAATACAGTGGGCCCTCCTTATCTGCAGACTTGCCATCACTGATTCCAGCATCCACGGATGGTGAGTCCCCTGTTAGTAATAGTGGTGCATTTTTCAGTCATGCCTGTGGGAGGAGGAGGGCCAACAGGCAGCTGAGGGCCAGCTAGGTAGTAACCTTCCACCCCAAGAGAGACTTTGCCAGGCATAGGAAAGCGGGCAAGGGTGCCAACTGAGCATGGGGTGCCCCCAGTGGCCTTGGTGGAAGCTGTTCTGCTGCCACAGCTCTCCCAGCTGACTGGTTATAGGGCTGCTTTCCTCCCTCCATCCCTCACTGAATGGGTGGCTTCTGCCTAGGCACCCTCCAGCTCTGCCTACTGCCCTACCTGTTGCCCCGTGCCTCCGTCTGATTCCCGGGCACCCTTCATCTGGCAAGTGGACAGCACAGCCTCCTCCGAGGGCACTCCACACCCCTCTCCCAGCAGACACCTTTGCCCACCCGCGTGAACATGAGTGAACATGGATGGTTGTGTGCTCTTCCCCCTTAATTAATTAGAGAATTCTGCTTCTGCTAAGTTACTTCATTCCTTTTCTCCCAGTATACAGGTGGAAAACTTTCCCATAAGGGTTGCTTGTAGCATAACCTATTAATTAATTGAGCTAATTAAATTTTCCCAAGAAAAACTCATTGCTACACCCCTATTGAACACAATGACATTCACTTGCAAAAAGGCACAAATGAACTAATTCTCATTTTTAGTTACAGCCAAATTAGACTGAACAAACTCTGTCAGCACTTAGGTGAGTCCTATTCATTCAACTGCCCATTATCTAATTGGGATTTAAAATTTGATTTTGGCAATGGAATTGCACTATATTTAGAAGTAGAAATATACAACTAATTCAGCCAAATTCCAAAGTAAACTGAATTGATTCAGATTTATTTCTACAACCTCCACCCTGACTCAGATTAGCTCAATTTGTACTCAATTAGTAGAACAACTAAATCTGAAGTGATATGAACTAATCTGGTGAACTGGAGGGAAAAAACCAGATGCATTTCCAACCTGATCCTAAAAGGAAAATGGCACAGTGGTGGGAATCAGTGGGGAGGGGAGAAGGACAGGAGATGGCTTTTGCTCATTGAAAACTGACAGCAGTGAACTGTAATCAAAATTTGTGAATTAAAGCTATGAACAATGAAAAAGGATGAACTATAAATAAATCAATGGGATGCAAATTTTAGGAATGAGGTTTGAGACTGAAAAAGTGTCCACCAAGTAGAAAAAGGAGTTTTTAATGTCTTCATTAAAGCATTTACAGCCGCAGCACCAAAATTATGGAACAACTTACCGGAAGAGATCTGTCTTATTACCACACTAGAAGCCTTTAAGAAGGCATGAAAGATGGATCTCTTCCAGCGGACATATCCACCCGACCTGCTATAGTTGAATATTCCCACTCTAATTTGATAATATGGAAAACAGATGACGATTCAGATGCTTTAATTCCCTTATTGCAACACTGCTGGTTGATTAGTATTGTATTGTATAGTATAATATTGTTATATAATGTTGTTTTTAATCTGTTTAATCAGGAAATAGAAATAAAAAATTATTGTTTATATTATTATTATTCAGACCTGTGTGTTTCCAGCAGTGCTTTGGATTTTGCTGTTGAACAAAATCCTCTGTGTTTATCTTTCTAAAACTTGATAGGTTTGATTCCATCATAAGGTACAATGATCACCAAGTTTTAGATTATCAGTTTCAAATTCCAATTCAGACATAAATTGAAGTTCTAAGATCACTGGTGGCTTCTGTGTCAGTAATGTGGTGAATCCACTCCTGGTTTTATTCAAAGGCTATTCTGAGAATGTGTATAGCTTCTTTAATATGTAGACTAAACCCCTGTCTACACTGGCCCCAAAAATGTCCTCCCCCTGTTCCCACCATGGCAAGTCTGGACAATGCATTTCTGATGCAAACTGTCCAAACAACATCTGGCCAGCTCAACACCAAACCCAGCATATATCTCTCCCCACCACCACCTCCACTCCCCCCAAAAACCATATTTTTTAAATCACAGCTTTTGTTCTGTAACTTCTTGGAAGATTCAGAGCTCTCCATTGAGACACTAGGCAGCTGTTTAGAATGTATCTCGCTGTGACACCCACCACCATCACCACCCTTGGTGAGTGTGAAAGTGAAGATTTGAGTTGTCCCTCAGCTACAGGGTCATAGAAATCCAGTATGGAATTTAGAGGACTACAGGAGTCAGAAGGAGCCCAAGAGCAAGAGGCATGAGACAGAGAAGAAGAAAGAACAGCTGTGGAAAAGAGACCCAGGGAAGAGGAGTTGAGGCAGGACATAAAAGGGAGAGGTGGTCAGAGGAGGGCAATCCAGAAGAAAGGAAAGAGATAATGCAGGTGAGCTGAGGGAAAGAGAAGGCCTCCACGAGTGAGTAGAGAAGGTTGGACTGCTGCCTTTGCAAGGCAGGAAGGAACATCCCAGAGTGGCAGTTCGGGAACAGAAGTGCTGCAGGACCCTAAGTAGGAGCGATTCTTAGGGGAGTTTTCCAGGGCAACCAATGGAGAATCTCGACAGCATGACACAGCTCTCCGAGTACCCCAGTGGGGCTCCTCCTATGTATATCGGAATATACACTGGTGGCACAGTGGTTAAATGCCTGTACTGCAGCCACTCACTTACAAACCACAAGGTTGTGAGTTCAATCCCAGGCTGACTCAGCCTTGCATCCTTCCAAGGTCACTAAAATGAGTACCCAGCTTGATGGGGGCAATTAGCTTACAGTTGCAAACCCCTTATAGACTACTTCAGAAGTATGAAGCAGTATATAAATGAAACTGTTATTGCTATTGCTATATCAGAGGCACGTGCTGGCATATGAAGTACCCTCCTCAAGACGGGAAACAAGCAGCAACAATCTCTTTAGAGAGAAGCAGTAGAAGTGGGGATAGATCCTTAACTGACATTTAAATTGTAAAATGAATAGCCTGAAGAGAATCATAGAATCGTAGAATAATAGAGTTGGAAGAGACCACAAGGGCCATCCAGTCCAACCCCCTGCCATGCAGGAAGTCTCAATCAAAGCATACCCGACAGATGGCCAGCCAGCCTCTGTTTAAAGACCTCCAAAGAGGGAGACTCCACCACTCTCCAAGGGAGTTTGTGCCACAATTGAACAGCCCTTAATGTCAGGAAGTTCCTCCTAATATTGAGGTGGAATCTCTTTTCATAGAGCCTGCATCCATTGCTCCAGGTGCTAGTCTATGGAGCAGCAGAAAACAAGCTTGCTCCTTCCTCTATATGACATCCCTTCAAATATTTAAATAGGGCTATCATATCACCTCTTAACCTTCTCTTCTTCAGGCTAAACATCCCCAGCTCCCTAAGTCATTCCTCATAGGACATGGTTTCCAGACTCTTCACCATTTTAGTCGCCCTCCTTTGGACACGCTCCAGTTTCTCAACATCCTTTTCAAACTGTGGTGCCCAGAACTGGACACAGTATTCCAGGCAGGGCCTGACCAGAGCAGAATAGAGTGACACTATTACTTCCCTTGATCTAGACACTATACTTCGATTGATGCAGCCTAAAATCGCATTGGCCTTGTAAGCTGCCACGTCGCAGAAAGTTTATCTGTTTGGTTTTGTTCAATAAAATGTTATGAACATCACCAAGTGTTGTTCTGCTGAAAACCCATTATGGACCCCATTCATAAGATTCCTGCAGCCAGGAGGCCATGTGGGTCTGCCACAGTGAAAGTCAAGGCTGAGCACCTCATTCTGAACTGAGAGAGAGTGTCCCAGAGTAGTCTGGCCAGTTCAGACTTAAAACTATGGAGATTATCACACTACACTCTTAAAGTGTTGCTATTCCACTTTAACTGTTCTATCTGCTGGGATTTGCAGTTTAAGGACGGGCATTAAGAATATTCACCCTGAGAGCTCACTCAACTACAAACTCCAGAATGCAACAGGAGGCAAACAGCACAGTTAAAGTGGAATAACAACAATTTAAGAGTGTAGTGTGGTAATCTCCTACAATTCATCAAACCACTGACATGGAAGCCAGCAATCACCACTGCCAAAGGCAGAAGCCTTCCTAGAAGTCAAGTTTTCTCCTCTAGATGGGTACTCTGTGAAAGATCAGAGAAATCAGTTGCATGATGCTTGCAAGAGATAGATAACAATTTCCAATGAAAAAGGCAATGGAGATTTTCATTACAAGAGGCAAGGGCAGCTAAATTCTTTAGGATATTACTATAGACAAGAGGAAACTAGAAGTTGTGATGAAGAGATAGAAGAGCTGATGTAGAATAACAGATTATTCTGGCTGCTAGATTCACTTGTGGCACTGAAGCAAACAGAGTAGAAACAATGCAGTGCCAGCAACTGCTAACTTCTCTCTGAAATAAATAATCAAGATAATGGTGACAATGATACCCTCAAAGGCAAATGGCAAGGCAGGTTAATTAAAGATCATGTCTTTTTTGTATGGTTTTACCTGTGATCCACAGAATATTGTTCATGTGAATCTGTAACAAACAATGGAAATTATAAATGTTTAAACCTTCCTGGCTATTTTTTCCCTCAGATATACTCTGACATATTATTATGATTATTAGTATAACAAATTCCCTGATGGCAATGTATACAGTAAAATATTGTAACACTCCAAGGCTTTTATCATGTAATATATATGTATCATCACTGTGATGTGTGTGTCCTCTTCACTGGCATAATCTGTGTCTCACGTCTGTGTCTGTTTAGGGGAGTGGGGAAGGAACACCCTCTTTCCTGGACTAAAAAAATCCCAAGATCTCATTTTGTCCATTTTTCTCTGTTATTAGCAATTCATGTATTCCTTTCTGAAAATGCAATTTCACCTAACTTGGCTTTTGTCAATTAGTTTCTTTGACAAATAGCTTTTGCTTCTGCAAGCTATTGCAAAAGCAAAGCAGCTGGGACAGGTGTCAAAAATCTTAGCCATCTGTTGTGCTAATAATCAGAAGGCCAGGAATACTAGGAGGGAGATAACAGGCATTAGGAACTGGGCCATTATCAGACTGTTGTTCCATACCTAGGATGAGCTGTTCGCTCCAATTAGAGTGGAAGCGGAAAATGCCCTTTGCCAAGGTGCTTACAACCAGAAGAGCATTTTGTCTTCTGCAATTAGGAGGCCAACTTGAGGTGCATCTGTGGGTGTTTATCTCTCAAATGATGCATTCGGGTATTTTCTGTATTGGCTACATAATACTGCTAGTTCAGCATTGTTCAATTATAATTAGTATCTTAGACTATCTTCGTTTTGGAATTTTTTTCTCCCTAGTGGCTTTACTTACAGGATAACAATGTTGTTGTTGTTTTAATTTTATGTTATGCTTTTGTAATGACAGATGCCTACATTGTGTTGTTAGGCAGCATCTAGCAAAGAACAGTATGCGAAATGCCGAGCCTTATTAGTCATTTTCCATTGTCATCTCACAAAAGCAAAATGTGAAGTGATATATTCAGTTCTCACGGGGTGAACAGGTCAGTCAGTTCCACATATGTTTATTTATAAATTCATTCTTTGTTAACATGCAGTGAAAGCAAGTCCACACCAAATTTTTAACAGAAAGGTGAGTGTGCACCAATCTTAATATTCAGTTTACCTACTAAGTGGCAAAACCTTTCAGTTCATCTTGGAACATTTCACAGGGTGCATGATTCAACAGAATCTCAATCAGATAATTGAAAATTTGGTGATTCCTTTTTATTTTTATTGGAAATTAACAAATATCATCTATATTCAATGATAAGGCAACCTCATGTATAAGTCAAGGGCCAGGTTTGGGGCCAAAATTATGGATTCTGATATGAACCATGGATAAGTCAAGGGCAAAATTTAGGTGCATGTAACAAAGGATGAAGCAAAGGAAAATTATGTGAAAGAACTTACAAAATTTCAGGAATCATAACTGTTTCTGCTCATCTAGAGACTGGATGTATGAAGAGGGAATTACAGTAAATGGTGACTGTGCAATGTGTGTGGGAAGTAACCAGGCAGAGGCAGGGCTTTTGTGAGATAAATATTTAAATATTCTTTCTCCGATATCTACTCTATCATGATAAACAGCAGAATATGGGCAGTGGTATAGCAAAGAGGCACCCCTCAACTAATCTGAAAACTAGAAATAACGATGCATAAAAGAGAATTCCCATTTATATTTTCATTAGTTTAATATGTTCTGAAATGACAGGATGACATGTGTAAGGGGGTGGTAACTTTCAGCATTAACAGAACTTGGTGGGATGAAAGATATTTCAAGAAAGATTTCCAGATGAAAAACTAAGCAGAGACATCTTGCAAGTCTATGTCATTTTTTTTTCCTTTTCCAGCAATTTGTAAATCTCAAAGCTTTAAATTAGATTATTTGAATTAGATATGTGGGCGAGTCTCTGCAATGCTTTGGTTTGCCAAGAACATGTCATAACACTTGGAATGACTTTTGAGGGCATTGAATAAAAGGAGTATTAATTGTTCAAAGGCATTCCAGTCTCTTCCCAAGATATACGCCTTCTGTACACATTTGCCTACTTCTTTTTAAGAGTTGACTGAGGTCACTGTAAAATAGATGATAAAAAGAAGCTTTCTAGCATAGAACTTTTCCATAGACTTTCATGATATGATACATCCAGTTGCAGTCTTTGTGCCATTTTTAGTTATCAGCACATCAGTTGACTTGGACTGCATCTGTACTGAAAAATTAATGCAGTTTGACACCAGTTTTTTGGCATGGCTCAATGCTATTAAATTCTGGAATTTGCAGTTTTGAGAGATATTTAGCCTTCTCTGTCAGAGAGCTCTGGTGCCACAACAAACTACAAATCCTAGGATACCATACAATGGAGTCATGACAATTAAAGTAGTGTCAAACTGCATTAATTCTGCAGTGTGGCAGCAGCCTCAGTAGGTGAGCTGAAAGTCATGATAAATATAGGTTTGAATTTTATTGGTTAGTCCTGACTACAGTAGAGCCATTGATTCATTTGAATTTATCTTTGAGTCGAGACAACAGTCAACACTTGCCTCAGACTAATCAACAAGATTCCAGCATTTACTGAATAAGACTGAGGCCTGATACAGATGGGCAGAAAGGAGTGCCGAGACACTGCCCCTTTCTGCCCCACACGGAGGCTACAGCAACTAAACACCGTGGCCTCCAGGAGCCCTAAAAAGGATTAGCTCCTAGTGGGGTCTTTTTAGGGAGCATGCATGGCATGATTAGCCCCACATGTGCTGATGACATACATGTGGCATGTCACCATTTGGATACTGCACTGCACGTATGTCATCATGGCAACCCCCGTGTAGATGGGGTGTGTTTATGGCGTGGAAAGGCTCGGAAGCATGCAGTAGCCCTAATTTTGGCACCAGGACAGAACTTGTTGCCTGTTTGTACTGGACCTGAGTGAAACTTATGCTCATACAGTTCGCCCTTTGTTTACACAGGGGATCCGTTCTGGACTCCCCCGTGTAGAACAAATACTGCCTATGCTCGAGCCCCATGTAAATGAATGGGGCTCGTCCATGTGTTGACGCAGCACATGACCCATTCATCCCTATGGGACACGCCACCCCTTCCTCTCTGCACAGCTTTCAGAGTATGCTGAAAGCTGTGTAAAGCACGTCTGCTTATGACGCGGGCACACTGTACAATAAAACTAAGGGGTTGTCCACTTGGGCCAAAAGGGCTGGATTTTCCCCGGCCTTGTGTGCTCGAGATCAGTTGGTGCAGGTCAGGTCAGGATAGGGCCTGATCCTGCAACACCACACACAGATCTGGGGGATATGGTCTGACTCAAGGTTTTGCACAGAGTTTCCAAGAAACTTCACATCAAAACCTGAATGTTTACACATACACACCCCATGTTCCTTACCTTGTCAGTCATCACTGTTCCTCAAAGCACCCCATCACCATGTCTGATGCAGAAACAGGGCACCTGGCCTTGTGGGTGTAGCCAAGTCCTATTCCCAGGTTGGTGTGGAAAGGGGTGTGTGAACTCCCACCCATCCTCACACCAACCCAGGGACCTACCCAGGTGAGCACTGGGGTCAAGATACCAAAGGCTGAGACTCTGCTGCCCTTGCCCATCTGCTCAGACCCTAGTTTAGACTTCTTAGCATGAAGCAAGGAAACCATAGCATGCAGAGTTTTCAAATTATGAATTTATTAGCTGTATTTATATTCTCTTCTTTCTCCTATAGAAATGCTGGCAGCTCCTCCTCCTCTTTCACCAGTGGTAGAAGAGGGAGCAGCAGTTAGCCCTTTCTCTTCCAGGCATTTCCACTCAAAACAGCTTCCTTCCCAGCTGCTTCCCCACCTACTCAATTAGACAAAACAATATCGGAACATGTCTGTTTTCTCATAAAGTGATTTTAAAAAGCTTTCAGGAGAGGGGTTTCTAAGATTACAAACTCCTGAAAAAGAAAGGAGTAAGTACCCCTATTCACCCTCTTTTTTCTTATGTTGACAGCTTCCGGTGGCTACATTTCACCTTTAAAAATGGTGGATAGATTTGTATAGGAGTCTCCATAACATGTGCTTTGGTCTTGAGAAAACACCAAAGACCTCCCTAAATGTAATTTTGGAGCTTATCGCACAGGCCCTGGGGGATGGGGATGGTGTGGAACGGAAGGGGGAGGAAAGGGAAGGGAAAGGGTAAATCATGCATAATACCACATGGGAAAATGCCGCTGATGCCACTGGAAGTTCCCAGTCAGTTCCCGATCCGTCCCACACCAGCCAATTTTCAAGAACTGTTCAGAATCATTCTTGAAAATCAGCTGCTGTGGGACAGGTGTGGAACGCATCGGAACTTCCAGCTACTTCGGCGGCATTCTCCTGTATGGTAAAATGCGTGATTTTCCCGTTCTATTCCATTCCCTTCCCACCCCCTTCCATTCCACCCTGATCCCATCCCCAAGGGCCTGTGCTATAAGCTCCCTTGTTAAGGATTAAATTTATTAAGTCTGATTCAGAACTAGTGTTCCATTTACTGCTCAGTCTTGGCATTATTTATTGTTGTCCCTTCAAATCATTTCTGAGTTATGGAGACCCTAAACCAAACCTATCTTGGTGTTTTCTAGGCAAGGTTTGCCATTGCTTTCTCTTGAGGCTGAGAGCATCGGATTTGCTAATGAATTTCCTGGCTGAGCCAGAAAACAAAACCTGGCCTCCAAAGTTGCAGTCCAACGCTCAAATGATTACACTACACTGGCTCTCCTTTAGTAGTATGACTTGTGTCAAACTGCTGACAGACCTGAAAGTTTTAAGAAAACAATAGTATGTGTTGCTGATACAAAACCTTGTTCTTGGGCAGGTAAAGATATTAACATGTCTGTGATATGGGAATAGTGCCCTGAACATCATATCTAATTGAAGTTCATCTTCTAATTTTCCACCTGCCAACTATCAATGCATTTGACATTGTTCATATTTGAGCTGATTCCTAATTAATATTGAACATAGTTTTTTAATGAGATAGTTGACAAAATGACAAACTCTAATGTATTTAAATTGACCTTCTTAGGACCATTATTGTATTATGCCCATATTCTTCTCTCTTTTACATCACCTGACAATTAGCAGTGTATTCATTTGGCATGACAGCCTCTTCCAGTATGATAAATTGCCATATTGCGTACATTAAACTCATGTGGGTTGTGGAACTGCACAGAGTAACTCCACTCATAATATGTCTGTTAGCTATGACCCCATCCATCCATTCAGGCCACAGGGAAATAGTTATGCATTCCCAAAATTAGGTTTGATGAACATTTCATTTGTGGCCCTAGAAGCTATTCTAGGATAAAAAATGGCAAAGGTGACACTTTTTTTGGAGTAAAAATCTGTTAAAAACAGTAGGGCTTCACATAGTGACCCATTCATCTCAAGACACAGTTGCTGGGTTGAGCATTAGAAACAGCAGCAACATATTACTGGGCATAGCTGTGTATTTGCTATGCAGTTTGCTTTGCCATTAGCCATCTAACGACACTCACAAAGTGATGGGCACTGTCTTGTCACTAATATTAAAGTAACATTTAACTGCCAGACTGGGGAGTTTCTGTAACATGGGATCACATTCTTATCCTTTGTCTCAAGTAGCCAAATGCCTTGGATGGGACCTGGTTACAAAGATTTGAAAGACAATGGAAGCAGTAAGCAAAAGATGGCAAGAAAGGTCAACATGACAATGAGTTTTTTAGGTTAAAAGGTGATTTTTCATTTAAAGGAAGCAACCTGTGATATTCTGGCCCCAGAGCTACCCCGAGATCACCCTATTACCTAGGGTCCTCTGTTATAACACTGTGGGCTGTTCACATGCATGTTCCATGGCAAATGGCTCACTCAGTGTGGATGACATGGCTGGGCACCTTGCTCTGATCTTAGAGTGAGTAACTTGCACCAGCAACAGCGGTGCCGGGCAGCTCAGTGGGTGTGTCGTAAACAGCCGTCTGCTGTCTCAATGGAAGGCAAAATGTGTGAGTTTTTTTTTAAAAAAAATGGTTTAAGGATGTTATAACTTGGGTTCAGTGCTGAATCGGATAAATATCTTCCAGACAGTTTACATCAGAACTGGGGATTGGGCCCTGTATTCTCTAGACTTGTGTGAATTGAGGAAGGATGTTTTATTTAGCCCATGAAGACAAGGCCTCAATTATTTCTGCAGTTCTCTCTCTCTCTCTCTTTTCCCAAGCTAAATAATCAGAATAATTAATATGCCATTTTAGCCTATTATAGGCAACAAAAATACAGGATTTACCAGTTAGTATCCTAATTTTATTTTGTTTTTCTCTTTCCATTCTGTTCCCTGAAAGTAATAAATGCCCCAACATATTATCATTACTACTATGATTTACCTTGTAGTATACCCTATTGTACATCTTAAATTTAAAACTAGTTACCTTACAGACTTTTTTCCTCAAACATTCATAATTTTAGAGTTACAAACAATTGTATTAAGGATTTTTAAAATATTGAGTAACTGAAGGCCAAATGTATATTTGTTTTATATGTTTTTGTAAGAAGTTCCAATGTATTTTACTAGCTTTGATTTTTTTTAAAAAAAAAACTCTGCTTTTTACAAATTGTCAAAATAAACAATCAAATTTAAATTATTGCAGACAGCTCATTGTATGAAGGTATTCAAATGAAAAGTATGTTCTTCTTGAGTAAAATACAGGTGTTAATGTGAGAGAGATTCATTTCAAAAGAGAATCACATCAAATGCAATTCAATCTAACTGTGGCTTATTTTATATCCTTTTTTTAAAAAAAAAAATTCCTACTAGAGAGCTGTATTCTTTTTTGCAATGGCACTCTCATTTTTTGCTATCTTTGCAAAATTCTTGTTATTTAATACCCTGCCCATCTCAACGTCTCTATGCAACATGAATATTAGCAGCCTAATTCCTAAATTTCACTAGTAGCTTGGTGTGAACTAAGGCATGCTATTGCATATAAGACTCTCTGCTCCCTCACCAGATATCCATAACTGTCAGTTTATCCATTCTGACCATCCGCTGCTCAGAAATGAAAAAGGAGGTACCCACCTGCATTTAGTCTTCACAACTTCAAGAATCTCAGCATAGTCAGATACACAAACAGATGGACATGCACACTTTGTACTGGTCATTTGGAATTTGATTTCACATCAAGGAGACTAGATTATGTATGTTGACACAGATTACAAGTGTGTTTGAATTTTGATTAGCTCTTTGCACTTGATACCCCCTTTTTTTCTTGTAAAGTCCAGGGAGGCCATCAAAATGTTGGGGGAACAACCCTCTAACCAAAGACAACAGCATCACTTTGAGGGGTGAGGTGGGTGGCCAGTGGGGTGGTACACCAAGTGGGACTGTCATGGCTGCAGCCATTATCTATGCTGGATCCAAAATGGCTGTCTGGACCTGTAGAACCACCTGCCACAGCAGTGAGCACTGCTGAGGTGGTAAAGTGTGTTTCATTTGGAACCCTGCATAGCTGCTCTGCTGAGCTGCCACACCAGACCCCAAATGGCTGTCTGGAAGTTGTAGAATCATCTGAAATCCTGTTAGTTAATCCCAACTAGAATAGACCAACGGAATCAATTCTTGGATGATGAATCAACATATAAGTAAATATCATTGTTTCAGTGGCTCTACCCTAGGGTAGAACTGACAATAGTTCCAACCTATGTGTTTTGACAAGCATTTAAGATCATGAACTTATGATTCATGATGCAGTCAACATTTTGAAGTAATTAGATGTTGCACTCAACATGAATTTGCCACCAGATGGCAGCTGCATATCAGATTCACCCCTTACATTTTAGACATATCTATCCACGTGTGGCCAGGTGGCAGAGGAGAATGGTCAGGTTGGTCAGGCTGAAGGAAAAGACACAGTGGACAGTGAGGCGGAGGAGAAAGTGGAAGAGAAGAAGCTGAAAGATGAGGGGTTGGAGGACCCAGGGGGAAAAGACTGGGGAGAGGTCGAGCTAGGAGAGAGAGGCATAAAGAGAGAGGGACAGGTGGACACAAGAGGGAGGAGCGGAAGACACGGGCATGGAGAGGCAGACGCAAGAGGGGAAGCTAGGACCAGACAGGGCCCTAGGTGTGCGGGGTGGCCGGCAGCCTTACAATGAGCCTGGGGAAGACTATGGGGAGGAACACATGAGGAGTTGCCTTAAGTAACGTTGTTTAAAGCATCATTTGGGCCATGTGTAGTTGTTTTGGAAAGAAGCAAGAACCCGAGAATGACTACACCTATGCTGGGGAAGGGAGCCACACCCACACCACATTATGATGTCCTTGATTAATATATTTACCCAGCACTACTGCTCAGTGTTGGCTAGCAATGGCAAGGATGGAGAAAATATTCTGGCAAGTTTTTCACATTATAGAGCAGAGAAAATTCAACATATGCTTGCTATTTTTCTAGAGCAGCTTGGTGTTAAGTGCCAGATTTAGCTTTGCACTAGAGATAGCAGGCTACTTCTCTTAGTATCTATCTAACAAAACTACTTTATACCGTCAGATTACTGGTCTATCTAGATCAGTATCTAGATCAGATCATATACAATGATAAGCAAAAAACGTCCATGAGTCTTTCACAGTCTTGTCAGCAAATGTCAAGGCTTAGGCCTGAAATCTTTTGTATGCAGTCTATTTTGTGAATGCTAATACTTTGATATTTTGTGTAGCTATAGCTCTATATTGTTTCATTATCAAGATTTGCCTTATGTACAATCGGTTTTGTGCATTGGGTTGGCATTTCACCTCCCAAAGCAATGACACCAAGAATTAATAATCCTTCCTCAAACTAAGTGGACCATGCTGCCCTTTAGAATGTGCTATGTCCAACTACTAACCATCTCACTAATGGTTGATGCAGATATTCTATTTTTCAGAAACTGTAATTAGAACGAGTGAGACAGAGAGCTAAGTAGCATGACTTACAATGCAAATGTTACAAAGGAAAAGAGCAAAACTCCTGCTGAGCCATGTTACTGCCTTAACTATCAGAAGATGCTTTATCTATTGCCTCCTCCAACTCTCTAATGACAGGCGATCAGTGCTAGTTAGCATGGTACACATTCATCCAACAAGAAATGAGGTGGAAAAGAAAAAGCCAAAGGAACATTAGAAAAATAACAGCCTATTTCTCAAGTCTACTCAACATAATCAATACAAGTCAAATTTGGCCAGACAGGTGAAGGCACAAATTGTTTTTGTTTTTTTTGTTTTTTAATTCAGTGCCTGCTTTCCAAATTTACACTTTTTCCATTTATTCCCCCATGTGAAATTGGAAGGATTATTTGTAGCCATGGCAAAAGAAATCAGGAAAAAAAGGCTGATTTTTGAAAAACAAGAGAGAGCTAAGGATTCATATTTTTAAAAAATTAAAAATAAAAGCAAGTTATTTTGGTATTTAATTAAAAATATATATGGTACAAGACAAGACATATAATTGTGTATATGTTGCCTTTTCCTTTAAATTAGACAGATCTGCAAATGTTACGTGCAACAAGACTCGTTTATTTATTGTGGCTCGGTACAGACCTCCCCAAAAGGGAGGCCTGCCGGTGCCTTTTTTCCCCCTGCAGGAAAGCCGCAGCGGCCAAACCATGCAGCTTCCCTGCGGAGAAAAAAGAACCTGTGAAAAGTGGGTTCTTTTTGCACCATGTTTGTGATGCCTGAGTGCACCAATGGCTCACTTGAGAGGTCACAAGTGAAGCGTGACATACGGACACTATGCACCAGTCACATTACAATGGAGTGCCACGCTGAACTAGGGTTAGGGACCATGAAGTTCCTGCGTGGTCCCATGACCCTAGTATGCCACCAACACAGCGCATTTGGCCTCCTCTGGACTGGGGCCTGTGACACCAATCCTTGTTTGAATGCAGAATGGGCCCTACCATTAGACCAGTGGTAGCTGTCACCTAGTGGGAGTGATAGGGTGGAGATCAGAGGCAGAATCAACTATGGGGCAGTATAGATGGACGGCTCCATGCCACCCATCTTTGCCCTGTGTCTGTGCTGCAGCATCCCCATGCTACAGCACAGACGTGCTGCAAAAAAAGAACTGCCTAGAGCAGGAAGGGGAGCCGCCATGATGCCACTTCCTGCTAGCGACGTCTGGTTGCTGTATGCCGGCGGCAGCATCCTGCCAGCCCCGTATGGATAGGAGGCTTCCATGATACCACCGCTGTCACGTGCTAGGGTTCCAGAGCATGCGGATGCGGTGTGCTCCAAAACTCTAGTATTGGTGGTGGCACACCGCTTTTGGCTGGTGTGTACCGGACCTATATTAACTTTGCAATCCATCATCCTGCCTTGCAACACTCTAAGGTTATTTAGTGAATTATTAGTATTTGACATCCAAATAAACACTCTAAGGTTATTTAGTGAATTGTTAGTATTTGACATAAAAAAAAGAACAATGTACAACACTGAAATTATAACATATGTTCCAGAGAAAATAAACACCATTCCAGGAAGTGTTTCACAGTTTAGGTTAATATTTCACCAGGTCATTTTATACCCAGTCTTTAAATTATTGTTCATAATTTCAGATAAAATGAACACCACACAATTCAATCTAGCACTCTTTAGATAGGAACATCAGCCTGGTTCATGCTTTTTTTATTCCATGTTCCTATAATATGTGGTATGCAGTTGTATACTTTTCTTTCACTTCTGAGCACATCAGCAACTGAATGTCTTTTCAGTTTAAGTCCGGTAGTGTCACTAGCCACAGTGCTCCTCATAGTTGTCTTTTGCTGTACCCCAGTAGCTCATTGAATACCTTCCAATCTTCCATCTTGCACTGTCTCTTGTTTTGTTTTGGATTGTCTCTTCATAAAATTGTCTTGTCATAGGAAAAAAAAACATTCAAAGGGGGTTTATTGTGCTTCTGTGTAATACTAGCAGATGTTAGCTATGGTGTCACTGCTATTTTCTGTGGAAGACCTTTTGCCAGTGTCATCCCGTTTGGCACATTTAGGGGGAAAACAGAACTTGAAGCCGCCCCTTCCGAAGACAGTTTGGGGTTGTGGCAAATACATGCCATGGCCCCAACGTGTCTTGAACTCGGCTGAAAAAGGGGTGGATAAGATCTGCTCCTTTTTTGGCCATTGAAAAGCTGGCTTTGCTGGGCCTGCCATGGCCCTATGGCAACTTCATGATACTCTGGTGGTGTGTGGCATGTAAATACCACACTGCTGGAGCATCATGAAGCCGTCCACATCTGGGCAGCCACCAAACTTGTGGGCAGCTTCAGGGCAGCTTCATGATGTGTGGTGTCTAAACGCTGCACTCCAAAGCTGCCCGGACAGCTGTTTAAAAGGGTTTTCTGTTGGGCCCTTAGTCTGCTTACCCAGCCAAAACCTATCTGATATGGAAGATCCCATCAGTAGCACTGCCACCAGCAGCATAGCCTCTTGTCTCACATGAGTATGCACCATCATAGAAATGTAGTGCCATGGTGAGACTATCAGGTTTCCAGAGGATTATCAGGAGTGGTTCTCCAGAATTTCATGATAAAACACCCTGGTTTCACCATTGTGCCTGAAGATGGAAAATAATGGAAGTTGTTTCAGGGAAGTTCAGAAGCAACCATTGCAGGGGGAAGGGGAACAGCAGCAATGACTGCTTATATGGATATAATGACCATGATAACACCATCTCACAAGTAACATGCCTGGAATTCTTCTATTGCCTTTATTCTTTCTTTCTTTCTTTCAGAGGGGCAAGAAAAGAGAGACCACCTCCTGAAATACAGAAAGATTCTGTGGTTTGTAATCCATCTAGAACAACCAAGGATTTGCACTGAAATAGCCCCCCCCCCCTTTTTTTTTTTTTCAATGAAATGTCAATGTAGACCAGACCAGCCCTACATCACCCCTCTCTCAGAAATTTCAATTAGCCTAAAGCATTCAAGAATACTTGGGAGGGGAAGAACTGCAACTTCTGTGGCATTTTGACCCAAGATATGGCTGTCTTTTTTTAAAAAAAACCATTTACAGAAAAACTTCTCTTTCTACGTGAACATGCCAAACTCCTCATGTCAGCCTTTGGGAATGACTGTTGCTTTTATACCATGATTGTAAACTTCCCTTAGGCAGCTGTTGCTGGTAACACAATGGAGGACCAAAGGGATCCTATACTGTAATAACTATGGTTATCTGTTTTAATATAGACAAAGGTATCATGCTGAAAGGAAGTTGCTGATATGAAAAAAAGGTGAAAGCATAATATTTCAGTTAACACTACATTTTCAACTGCACCTAACATTTAAAATTATACTGCAGAGCTCTTTAATTCAACACATGTATTATTTGCAAAAAAAAATCTGATGTTCAGTCCCTGCCATCTCCAGATGTCAAGTATCAAAGAAATCCATCTTAGACAATGAAAAGCTGTGGTTCACCAGAACAGATATGACAAGGGCTAGATATAACCATGGTCTTTTGCAGTAAACTCATACATAACAAAAACCAGTATGGTAGTGATTGTGTTTAAATATATGTGTATGCTCACAAACTGAGAACATGAGCTGGCAAACAGCACTTTTCAGCAAATAACTTTTCTGCAAATACAAAGCTTTGCCTGGATAAACCCTCAGGAAACCAATTCCCAAATGACTGTGCAATCCCCAGTGGCCTGTTTCAGCATTCTTTTTGTCATGAATTGTGTTGACAGCTGGTAGTTCTAACATTCAAGCAACTGATCTCCATGACGCATATTTAGCAAGATGCACCTTGTTATGGGGGTGCCCTTACACCCAAAATGAAGTGATGGATAACAGCATAAGCCCCAGAGGCCTGCCAGATGGCTTATTTGTATATATTCTTCCTTAATAGCAGTTGGTTCTATGGCACATGCAAACCAAAATGAACATGTTTTGATTGAAAATAAAATCTGAGCTTAATTAAAAAGATGAGGGTGGGAGATTTGGGTTTGATATAACTATGTAAATGCAAAATGTCATGGAAAGGTATTAAATAATCTAAAATGTCAAGACAGAAGAAACTATATTTACACTACACACTTATAATAGTTTGATACTACTTTAACTGTCATAACTAAATCCTTTGTAATTCTGGGATTTATTAGCTTGGTGAGGTAGTTTGAATTATCTGCTTGCAAAATCTAGTTCTTTTGTTCAAGGAGATGTACTCATGCCTGCTGGCAAGAAACCTTTAAAAACCTCACCAAACTACAAACCCCAGGATGAGGATGTTGCTATTAAAGTGGTATCTAGCCATGCACTGTAAATACACTCAAAGCTGATATATAATCTTATAATATGCCCAAAGTACAATAGCCTCAGTTAAGTAATTTTGATTTCTAGTAAGAGTTCAGACTTTATTTCCTCTTGGATACATTTATTAGTCTTTGTTGACAGTCCATGCTATCCACAAAACTGTCCTCCAGAACTCCAGTTCAAATGAATTGTCTGTTGGTCAGCATTTTTCACTGTCCAGCTATAAAAATATATACAGATAACTCTGATTTTGATATTTAATTGTCTGTTTTTATACTTGATGACTTATCTAGTTCCTTCCTAGCTGTCTTTCCAAGTATTATCCTACTGATTTCTTGAGTAGAATCTTCATTTTTATTAATCAAGCCAAGGTATAGAAAAATTTTAACTGTTTCAATGGCTTCATTACCCACTTTAAAGTTTTGTAAATCATATGTAATTATTATTTTTGTTTTCTTAATATTCAACTGTAATTCCTCTTTTGCATTTTTTCCCTTAAATTTATTCAGTAGTCATTTCAAATTTTTGCTAATTTCTAATAATATGGTATCCTCTGCATATTTTAAATTGCTGGTGCTTTCCCCTAGGTTTCATGTCTCCTTCCTCTGAGTCTAACCCTGCATTTATTATTATATATTCTGGGTATAAATTAAAGATATAGAGTGATAAAATTCAACCTTTTCTGGATCATTTGCCAATTAGCAACCATTATGTTTCCCCATATTGTATCCTGGCAATGGTCTTTTAGCCAGAGTACAGAATCTTATCCAGATAATTATTCAGTCTCTTGCACAGTGTACAGAATCAGGTCAGATATTGTGGCACATTTGTTTCCTTTACAGAAAACCATAATTTCACAGGATCTGCACCCTCCATGGCTTTGCTATAAAGCACTGGTTGATTTTCTTCAGAATTTATTTGGTTCAACATAGGATTGGCAGGTGAAATAAGGGCCAGAGCTCCTGTCACTTTAATGGTGAAGTAGGAATTTCAGCAGGTACTGCTTGTTACACCAGCTGCATCTGCTCAAATTCCTTCTTCTACACTACCATTAAAGGGATAAAGCCCTTTCCCATATTTGATCTGGCACCATAGTTGTAACCTGACAGATTAGTGAGAGCATGATGACATCTACCGCATAAAAACATATTTCCAAAGAAAGTAAGAGCTAAGTTTTACTTGAGAAGTAAATAGGAGGTAACTTTTGCTAGCACTGTGCAGAGAATAGCAATGGTAAACTACTTCTGAATGCCCTTTATGTTGAAAACTCTATGATTATAAGACAAATCAAAGTAATGATATTAGTATCTATCTATCTTCTCTTTGTTAATCTGTCAGCAATCATAATATAATCTCTCTTTTTATGTATTATGTTTTTATAGAATTTGGCTCTGTACACACTGGCCATTAAGGGGTGGAGTTGGAGTATCACTTCCATATGATACAATGTAGCGCTGAAGGAGCTCCGTGTAGCCATGACAATGCAGCTATGGTGCCCTTTTGAAGGCTCAAAAAGGAGCTGCTTTTTGTGGCTCCTTTTTGCAACACTGGCGAGTTACAGACCGCCTGTTTGGGGCGGGCTGCACCCGCCCCTTTCCCGGTGTATCGGGGCCTCAGCCGCTTCCCCGCAGCCTGAAAGGCCGCTTCCCCGCAGCCTGAAAAGTGGTGTCCCTGGGGCTTCAAGCCCCAAGGACACCCCGCAGCAGTGGGGAGGAGGAGAAAGGGGCCGCTTGGCCCCTTTCTCCTTTGGTCCGCTGGGCACAGCCGTGTGAAGGCTGCGCCCAGCGGACCAAACCAGGAAGGAGCTCCAAAACGGAGCTTCTTCCTGCTCCGCACTAAGGGCGCACTAAGCACCCTGGCGTGGAGCGAGGACGTCACGTCCGCCCCGCCCCGTATAGAGGTGGCACGGTCGTGACGTCCTCATGGCGGCGGCCGTGTGGAACGGGTACTGTCATTTTGTGCGCGCAGAGGTGCGGAAGCACCGCCCCTTTCTAACCCTAGTACATGCTCTGCGCGTACTTTCCTGCCCGTTTGTAATGGGCCCTTGAAAGGACAGATAGGATCCAGTGTGAGGTTGCCATTCTGGTCCCAATTTGGCTAGGAATGTATGTACAGCCCTTTAGATGTCATCGTGCTTACTGCAAAACCATTAGAGCAAGTTAAAGTTAGGGCCTGTACAGACAGGCCAAAATAAAGCTGCTTCTGGTCACTTTGGAGGTATGCTGTTTAAATGATGCATGTGTCCTAAGAGGCCAGAAGCCATGCCAAAGCCACGCTCCAGTCCTAAGGAATGGAGCACAACTTTGGTGCAGAGTCTGGCCTCTTAAGATGTGTGTGTCATTTAAACAGCATACCTCCAAAGTGACCCAAAGCAACTTTATTTTGCCCTGTCTGTATGGGCCCTTAGTTATGACTAATTGGGATGAAGAAAGAGTCAGTTTTGGAATTTCCCCATCATTTAAAAATAAATTCAAGTTTTTTATATTTGGTTTCAAAAATAGTGGTTTCATTTTAGTAAACTGTTACCAGAAACCCAAACAAAATTTTTGTTTGTTCATGCCAACCAAATTCAATTGCTACAGCTATTCCTAAAATGTAGATGATCATGTACATCCTGCCTGCCATTAATTGTTAAAGCTGAACATGTTGTCAGGAAAGAAGAAGTGGTAACACCAACATTCAGAACCAAAAATGTAAAATTCAAAGTCAGACTGAGATCTGTACATTCAAAACCTTTTGTCTGGGTGGATGAGTATGTCAGATTCACTTCCTCATTACTTTTTTTAAAAATTCTTAATAGAAAAAAAATTATTTGGTGCATGATCAGACATGGAATACAGTTTTTGAAGCCATTGGATCAAATGGCCCATTAAAGCTGCTATATGGGCAGCTTGGAAGCACTGCATCTATATGCTGCATGCTCCCACGCCGTCTTGATGCTGCCCGGACGTCAGGCAGCCACCCAGATGTGGGTGGCTTCAAGGCAATCAGGTGGCGAAATGCTTATATGCCACACACCACCAGATCAGCTTGAAGCTGCCATGGGGCTAAGGTGGGGTGGGAAAAGATGCCTTTTCCCCAGCCAAAAAAGGAGCAGATCTTTACTTCTCCTTTTTCAGCCGGGTTCATGACAGATTGGGGCAGTAGCATGTGTTTGCTATGGCCACAATTGATCTTTGGAAGAGGCAGCTTCAATCTCCCCCTTCTGCCCCTCTGTTTCACCCCTTTCACACACTGGGAAGAAAAATACTTTACAAAAATGCCTTTGCTTCCTATGAGAACTAATTTAGCAAAGAATTGCATCCCTAATTTAGGATAGGATATCCAAAAAGCATCCAAAAAGGCCAGGCTTCTATACACTTGTTTCTGCAGGAAGGTGATAGAAATAATTGGACAAGAAGGCTGGTAGCTTCAAGCCATCTAAGGGATGGAACACATGGGCCTAAAAGAGCGGCCTTAGTCCATTGAGCCTCCACCATGAAATTGGATGTAAATAATGGGCCTTTATTAGACTTTAAACCTATTTAAACCCCAACTGATAACTGTAAACTTTCGAGACATCAACTGAGGGTGAACTCCTGATGCGGGTTCAGCTGAAGCCAGGTGTCTTTACCTAGACTACCTCTTCAGCCTTCCCATAGGACGAAAACATCAGACTCTGAGGGCAACTGAATCCTTGAATTGTATCCTCAGCCAGTCATAGGAAGGTAGATATGGGGCACACTCTCCCAAACTCCCTCGAGTTTGTAAGAGAGGGCAAAACACCCATATCTTCCCCAAAGGCTGTTTCATGAGCAGCCCCCCTGGCCCTTGACATGTAAAGGCTGCCCTGATCCAGATCTTTCACCTCAATGGAATACCTAGGTGCACACCGATCATTCCTCCACCCCATTAAGGCTGGGGAAAACCTAGTTAACATCCTGCCCCAAGCCAATCACCAGTCCCTAGAAACAGTATGAGTAGGCAAAAAACCCAGGAAAAGGGGAGAAAATTCCTACCTGGCCCCTAAGTGACCAAACAGGTCCATACTGTCTTGAGGGTGGGAGGGAGGGATGAAATCTTTCAAAAGAGGCCAATGAAGGGGCAAGATAGCTTAAATAGCTTAGGTCTGCCCCCTGTTGGCAAGGTTGGGCCCATGAGGCCCAGCCCTCTTTTAAAACCTCTGGGCTCTATTCATGGGCGGCCTCAAACTCTACACCCAAGCCTATAGTGGCGAGCCACTGTTTGGGTGTCCACTCCAGCTGGAAGCAAGTCAGAACCCCATTGTCTGCATGGCCCATTCCCAAGGCAGGCTATGGTCACAGGGGTCGACTGATGCTGCTAGGAGTCCATCCCAGCTCCTTTTTATCCCAGCTTCTATCCATGATTCAGCATGACATCTGGCCACTTTGCAAGTGTGTGCCATTTAATCAGCACACCTCCAAAGTGGCCAGAAGCTGCTTCATTTGGTCACTCTGTTCGGGCCCTATGTCTCTGAGTTGGAAGGATCCACAGAGTTAAGCACTATATGAAGACTGGCTTCAATAGTTGCCTGTGCCATGGGACAGGCCATTATCTAAGCCATCTCTCCTATGTGCTTTCATTCAAAAAGAAGCCAGTTAATTGGGAACCAGGTAGCTCAAAACCTTGAGATTTTTTTCCATTGCTGTCACTACCTATATTCTGTTCCTTTCATCATAACCACTGCCATCATATTTTTCTTCTATCTACCACATACATTGGCCTCATACATTGGAATAACTTTGCCAAGAGAAGTACAGGATCTGGTTTTACAATTAATTGTTGGATGCAAGATGATATTTACATGGAGTGCACTATCCTTCTGTCATCTTTGTTGTGCTGTAACAAAGATTAAAATGAAAGATATATATTTTAAAAAAAAAAAAATAAAAACATTAAAATGAGCAGTCCTGTTAATTCCTTTCATTAATTTTAAACAAATGTAAAACACAAAAAAGTTAATAAAAGCACAGCATCCTGGGTCTCATGTTGGAGAAAAGGTGGGGTAAAGAATGAGTGAATAAATAAGTAAATGAATAAATACTATGAAAAGGTTGAAAAAATATTTTTAATATCATCAAATATTAAATCTTTTCATTTGCATTTCTTGTAGGAATTGGATCTTTGATGTATATCTTCATTTTCTAGTTAACTTAGAGAGAAATAACATATGGGTTGCTACATGAAATCACATGGTTTCAAGCCATTATCTCTCAAAGCCAGTGATCTAGGAAATTTGCTGAATGCCAGTGTATCTGCATTTTTATATTAAAAAAACAAAAGAGATCTCAGAGAGCTTGCTCTGAGGCAGTCAAGGCATTAGGAAAAATGTCTTTCTCATTCTTATATGCTGTAAATGCAACTTACTGAAATGGCTGTTCATTTCTTTCAGAAATTATACAATGAAATTTATAGGCTGCAAATTAGGCAATGTCTTTGCTGACTAGCAATTTCCTGGCACACTGGCCTAAATCTATTTTAGGTTTATGTCTAGATGATCATTTTATGCGTGAATTTCACAGAGCCATATGTGAGCTTTTCCCATCACCTTTATTAAACTTCACTGCATTTGTTTTCTGTGCTTACTGTCATTCACAGTACTCAGTCTCAGACATCTACACTTTGCTACTCATCTACTGTTTGTTCAGCCTTTATTCCGATAAAACAACTGGTTCATTTAGTACTGTCTCCCATTTGCACTGGGAGAAGCTTCTTTTGTAAATGTTTTTACAGGTTCGTTCTTTTTTTCTCTCTCTTCAGTTCCTGCATAGGAGGCTACTCAGCTGGATTCTTTCAAGAAGTGATTTTTAAATTCAACAACTAGAATCTTCAACAACTGTAAATGAACTGTACATATTAGAAAATCCCAAGGATTCCATTACTCTGTTCCACCCATGCCTGTGCCAGAAAGAATGGACAAGGTTAAATGGACACAGTTTAATATGCAGAGATATGCAGTGGATTCCCAAAGAGATCTGAACCTGAAGTCAAGTAAATAATTGCAAGAATCACTACCTCCAGCTGTTGCAAATGCTGTTACCTCCTAGCTACTGTTCTCACAAGTACTATTGGGGGAGGGGGGTAATTTGAATGATGGTTATAAAAAGTGGCAAGTGGTTTGAACCCTTTGAAAAGTCTTCTAAATCAAAATCTGAGGGCCAAAACACATTGCAGAAACAATTCAGTTTGAGACCGCTTTTAACTATCCTGGGTCAATGCAAGGCAATTCTGGGAATTGCAGTTTTGGGAGACATTTAGCCTTCTCTATCAGAGATCTCTAGTGCAACAATAAATGACAATTTCCAAGATTCCCTAGCACTGAGCCAGGACTGTCTCAAACTGGATTATTTCTGCAGTGTGTTTTAGACCTAGTTTAACATTTGTGGTGCAAAAATCCCTTCCAGCTTAGTTATGGTAGACTGCATCTTTTTGAAAGTGTTGAGTTCTATCTCACAACTAGGACAATGACATTACCCACACGGTAGAGTGGGTCCTTGCTATCTGATGGGATTTGGTTCCAGGACCCAGAGGCATCCCACACCAGTGTGAGGGTGGGGCTTCAGGGGGCAGGGCTTGGGGCAGAGCAAAAAATGCCCCCTCCCTCCCTGCCCCATGCAGCTTTACTTAGAGTAAAACCACAGGGGGCAGAGTGGGAAAGGGCCCAGCCCTCTCAGCCCTGCTCCTTGCAGCTTTATTGTAAAGTAAAGCCACACTGGGCAGGGTCAGGGGATATCAGGCCTTTGCTCTCCCTTCCCTGCCAGGCTTGAGAGTCAAGCCTCACAGGGAAGGGCCAGGGAGCAATAGGTGCTCTCCGCCCAGCAGGGTGTGAGGGGCACTAACTGGGTGTCACTCCCCTTTCTATGGTGTCACCCTCCTTCAGTGGTGTCACCCAGTGTGGTACACAACCCCCACACACCCCTAGTGATGCCAGGACCTATCATAGGTACCAAAATCCATTGATGCTCAAGTCTCATTAAATACAATGGCACAGTAAAATGGTACCCTGGTAGTCACTTCTCTCCAAGATGAGGAGGAGGATGCACATATTTTAATTATTTGTTTATATCACATGCTTGTGACTGGCCATGTATTTTTGTGTAAACAAAACATTTGTGAAGGCCCTAATTTAGGCCCTGGTGGGAAGGAAAACGAACATTTCTTTCTACAATGTTTTCCTAATGAATATCATAAACAAAGTTCCCCAAGATTTTCCCCGATTTTAAGAACAGTCAAACACATCAAAGGTCAAAAGAAACAACTTCTTCAACACCATTTAGCAAGGACAAATAAAGTGTTATTAATGTCACATTAAAACTACTGTGCATGTTCTCCAGTTCCATACTATAAAGGTAGCATGTATAAAGAAATATCTCAAGGGTTGTTAAAACAACAGAAATACTTCCTGTGCCAGCACTGTTACACCAGAGATAGCACATGTTTTCTAGCTGATCTTGTAATGTATGCATTTTAAAGATAAAGTTGTTTTGAAGTAGGTATTGCAGTAACATGGCAGCTTGGATTAAAGTTTTCACACCAGCAACAAATTGTTCAAGAGGGAACTTCTTAGGAAACAAAGACTGGAAATATTCCAAGATAGTCTTATGGAATGCCAACATTTTGGAAATTAATTGCATTTAAGAAAGACCAGCATGGATTACAGAATCCTCTGTAGAGTATGCATTTACACTAGATGTGTGAATTCATAGATGGTTTTAACTCACAAATTATACTCCAAGCTGAAAAATTAAACTAACTTTTTTGTACCAGCATTTCTTGTAGTCTTATGAAGCACTCTTATTATTGGCTTATAATTGGAAATTATCTTTAAAATGTTATCTCACCATTTTAAAGAAAACCTATGTTGAAACATCAAGAAAAAAGGTAAGAAGATATCTGAGGGTTTTTTAAAAAATCAAGTAATGACTATTAAGAATTTAGACACTTTCTCCAAATTCGCTAATCAAATAAATTTTCTACCACTATGAATATTTCACATTGTCAGGTCTTCTAGAATGGAGTAAGAAAATGAGAACTCTTGCAACAGAGCTACTCACTCATCTCTAGGTATTGTTAATGCTTGCTGCTGCTATATCCAGCCACAGCCAGAATAATCCAACAAGTTCCATGGACTGAAGCTATGAAACAGGCATGGAGGCAGAAATGGAAAATTGTGGTGACTGACATTCTTTCCCTTTCAGTTTGCAAGAATGGAGGAACCATGCCAATTGTTCATTCAGTATCAGGGGAAAGACATCATGCTTCCAGTTGCCTTCCCTCACCCTCACTGTAACAGCAAGGAGGAAGAATGATCAAGAAACCCAAGATGAACTGTGATACATCCTAGATATATCCCATTGTGGGAGAAAGACCAGATATAAAGCCTTTAAATAAATGAAATTTACTCATTTATCAAAAACTGGATGGAAATGAAACCTTGATGAATGGCTGAAGTATCTCTTTCAATAATTCTTTGAAAGACAGGCACTGTTAATGAACCTGAACAATTTAATGAAGAACAAGTTGCACCTCTTCAGGTCCATTAGACGTTTCATAAGACACTCAGATTATGAATAGTGAAAATTTATAAAATGTTTTAAAAAAAATGTTTACAAACAAAGAAGTCTATGGTCAGCTCTTAAACATGCCATAAAAACAAGCTAGTGCAAAGCATGCAATTGAAGCAAAAAATTGCAGTGAAAAAGTGTGTTGCTCGAACTTTCAATATATTTGTAAATCACCTGAATGGTTTATTACATTATCTAGTTCAAATATTATATTCTGGTAAGCTGATAACAATAACTGATTCACAATTAATGTTACTTACCCATCCAACTAACTTAACTGTTGACAGAGAGGTGACTTTGATAAGCTCATAAATAAATCCTTATGTTTTCCTCTTTCACAGACAGAAAACCATCTCTGGTATGGGAAACTGCTGTGGGTAATTTAAGAGTTATAATGTAGTAGGAACTACCTGACTTCCAGACACAGCATGCATAGAAGAAACCTTGGGGCTGTAAAACAACAACAACAACAACAACAACGATGATTATAAAAAGAGACCTCTGGCCTCTACTTGCTGGTACTACATGAATAACATCTAGATATCTTTTCATGAAGTGATTTCAATCTTCAGGAACAGCCAGAGGAGTTTTCTTTATAACACCAGAGATAGCTTTTTGATTTCACTCACTCAGTGCCCCAGTCTGCACATTGGACAATATCACACAACAGGTTTTGCAGCTCCAATCTGAAGTCACTCCTGGTGATAGATTATCACACGTGATTGCTTTCTATGATGAGTACTTCTGAGCCAGATCCAAAGCCAGTCCAAAGTGACTCCTGATTTTTGTGAATTCGGTAACAAGCAAATTCACAAAAATTGTTTCCCAGCCCACTTGGATTTCAATCCGAATTGGTCTGGTGTGGAAGGCAACTTTGCTTCGGTTCTGGTATACCCCCACAAACCTCCAAGGTGGCAAATTTTCCATGATGCAGCACTTCAATTTTGCTCCAATTGCTTCCAGTACTACTTCAAGACCTCTTGTTATTCTTTTCCCTTTGTAAAATTGATTTCACCTAGCTCTTAGCATTGTCATACAGAGAGAGAAAAGAGTATCATTCCATCTTTTGTACATGATACAAACCAGTATGCCTTCAAATGTGTTTTATAGTTTAAAACCTTGTGAAACTGTTGCTGTTTCTAATCTAACTTCTCCCTGATGTTCTGGCAGAATATTCTTCATGCCACAGTTGGGGAAAAGCAGATTAACACCACTTTATGCAAAAAGTATATAATGTGATTACTTAGGAAGGAAGGCAGTTGTGATAAAGCAATAATTTCTTGTGAAATTATAGTCAATGTGCACACTATATCAAATCTGAGAACTGTTGAAAAGCAGTAGCTGCTGAGATTTTTATTTATTGTATCAAAATACTATCAAAATCATTTAAGCAGTATTTTATATTTATGTAGGTATATGGTCTGTATAGCTGTGATGTCATCTCATCAGAGAATTAAGCAAAATTTTGCTTTGTGGAAATAAGTAACTGTAATTAAGGAGGTAACAGGGCAAGACCTCTTATATAAACCTCTGATTACCTTACTGGGTTATTTCAAAAATGCTGTAAAACTTGAGGGGAAACTAGAGAACTGGTGATTAAATTATAATTATTCAAACAATGCCATCAGCCATGATTGATGGCAGATATTCACACACACCTAAGGCCTCTTGTTTATGTATCTGCGGGGCACCAGAAATTGAGGACCTGCCCTATTATCTGCTTTTCTGCTCTCTTTATATTGACCCAAGGACTAAATTTTTGGGATCTATCTTGTCCAATTTACAGTCTAATACTATTACTGAAAAGATTTTTTATCTTCTGTCGGATATTGATACCAAGGTAACCTATAAGGTGTCACTGTTTACCTCAGCAGCAATTAAAATTTGGGCCAGAGTCATAGCAGACATTGCAGTTGATTGCCATGGGGACGATCTTATCTAATCCACCAAGTTGTTTTTAATGATGTTTTAGTTAATTGTGTGGAATTGTTTTTTTTAAAATCTAAAGCATAAGATTCGGATGTTAATTATTTAATTAACTAATAATAATAATAATAATAATAATAATAATTTGTTTTATTTATATACCGCTATTCCAAAGATCATAGCGGTGAACAGCAAGTAAGCTAATTAGCAAGTAAGCTGATGTAGTATTTTGCAATACTGAAATTTTGTGATTGGTTTTAAATATATATTATGCGAATGGCCTTTGGCTTAAGCATTAATAAACATAAATATATATATAATTATTGGAATGTTTTGTCTTTCCTTTTAACCTTAGTAGGTCTTTGAAAGAATTTTATATTGTTTTATGGTTTTAATTGTTTTTGAAAATGTTATTGCTCTGGTTTTCAGTGAGTCTTTCTGAGATCTGCCTTGAGTCCCACTTTGGGAGAAAGGCAGCATATAAATGAAATAAATAATAAAACAATTATAGGAAGAACTGAAGGCTTAACAAGTGGAAAATAGAAAGTTGTCTGCTGAAGAATGGTTGTGGCAAACTTGGAAAATGTTGCTGATGGAAAGATGTATTTATGAATCAAATAGGAGGGAGGGAGGGAGGGAGGGAGGGAGGGAGGGAGGGAAAGAATAAAAAAGAAAGAGAAAAATTGGGTCTTTGCAATTCACTACTAGAGTTTCTTAGCACCTCTACTATGTATCTAAGTATATGTAAACTTACATAAAGTACACCATGAAGGAAGATTCCAGCCCACAAAAACCAAAAGTTATAATAAAACTAAGAATATAATTTATTGTGTGCTTATTTCAGTGCTGTGCCAAACATTTCTGCCATATTTTTAAAACTGGTTGCATTCACTTTGCCGGGGAGGATTGATAACAGAAGGCAACATTAAGTGAAATTCTAGCATGCTAGTTTATTCAGCATGAGTTACTCACTTTACTAGATGAATGTGAGACATAGATGAGACTCCATCTTCTTGAGCTTCAGTTAAAATCTGTGAAATGACATAATGACTTAAATGTATGGGTCTTTTCAAATGCGAAAGCAAAGGCAGCTGTGGAAGATGCACAGATATGCAACAGAAAGAGGAGAAACATACAGCACCATAAACTATCTCATAATCATACAGTAGATTCAAAAACACCCACAAACGAAATGTCAGAGCAGCCCAAGAATGAGACAGAAAAACAAACACCTCTTTCAAAGGGAAATAAATTCCAGGAAATCTGATGACAGATTTTGCCACAGCACTATTTTATTTACTGTTGGTATTATGTATGAGTCATTGTGTATTTGTAATGTGATTTGTTTTCTTGATGGCTATTTTATTAGAAAATAATAATAGAAGGATTTTTAGAAAAAGGTACAGCAGTACAGGTCATTGTGACTTTAAAAAAAATAACATCATTTCAGGGGATTAACTACACTGCACAACTGTAGCATTTTGATACTACTTTCGTAATCCTGGGATTTGTGGTTTGGTGAAGTTATTTGAATTCACCGCTAGAGATCTGTTCCTGAACTAGAAGTATCCATAAATCCCAGTGCTCCATGGCATGGAGCCATGATAATTAATGTGCTATAATTGTGTTGTATTGTTACAGCCCACGTTCATATCTGCTGCCAGTATTGCATTGGCCTAACCACATGCTCTTTCTTCCATTGATGAGCCCCAAGAATACAGGTTTGCCTGGTGTGGCTATGCAGAAAATTGTACAGAGCCATTCCTTAATGTGAATGGCTGACACCATTATAGAGGGATGCAGATGACTGATCTAAGCCCAGCATGTTCTCTACCAGTTCTTTGCCCAGAATCAATGTGACACTAGTGTAAGTCATGGGACTTGTTTCTATACCACTATGCCCAGATGTCCCAAGAGTCTGTTAAAAAAAAAAAAAAGAACAGAACAGAACCAAACAATATTCTAGCTCAAACTTCCCAGCTTTCTGCTGTAGGTTTTTGGAGTTGTGAGATCAGGCATAGAATGGAAATTCACCAATTTCCTACTTGGGATCAAATTTAGAATTCCAAATCCCTTAAGAAATGTGTCGGGGGGGGGGGGGAAGCACATGAAAAGTTCCATCAGAAACTTTGTAAGAAACTTCACAGCTTTGCTGAAAAACCTACAATTTTCATTTAGCATTGAATGTGTGTGTGTGCGTGCATGTATGCATGTGTGCATGCCTGCGCATTCAAATCGCCCTTTCAGTTTATGGCAAGACTAAGCTGTCATGAAGTTTTCATTGGCCAGGAATAGTCAGCACTGGATGTTGTTGTTGTTAACTGCCTTTGAGTCAACTCTAACATGGTGACCCTATGTGTGACACACTTCCAAGCCTGCCTGCCTGCTCAGGTTCAGGGCCATGACCTCCTTGATTGAATCTATCCATCTATTGTGAGGTGTACTATCTTTCTGCTACCCTCCACCTTTCCTAGTATTATTATCTTTTCCAAAGAGTCATGTGTTCTCATCATGTGGTCAAAGTATGACATCCTCAGTTTGGTCATTTTGGCTTCCAAGGAGAACTCAGGTCTAATCTGATTTGCACTGGATACAGCCCATATTACAATCTAAAATCTTATAGAGGTTGAAGAAAATTGCTAAATCTGAAAGCAGCTTTCACAAGAAGAAAAAGTTTCCATTAATTGCATTTTAGTTCATTTAATAAATTGCACCCTCTACATACCATGCACCACAAACCATGAACAATAAAAATGAATACTTATCATAAAAGTAAGACACACAGGAAAGGGGGGAGCACATACCATACACTTCAAGATAGTCTCACAGCATGTCTGTTTAAATACAAATTGTTACACACAATTAGCAAGAACAAAGAGGTACAGTAAAGTCAATATGGAGTTCCATGTTAATATCACCTGCATGCTTCCAAACAATTATATTGTATAAAAATGGTTCACAGAGAGGTCCAACACATTCATTGATCAACACAGCAGGCCAGATGTCAGGGACTCCTGGGTGTTGTTCCTAGCTGCTGTTGTAATTTGTTTTCAAATTACTTCTCTGAGACCTGGTTTATTCATCTGTGAAAATTGCTCAGTATGGGTATTTACTGCAGAGGTGTGCAAAGATATTAGATATTATGAAACATTCATCCTTCCCATGCATTAAAGTTACAAATGGTTACTATTAGGTCAAATTTCAAAACCCAAATTCAGTCATGGTGCTACAAAAATTCAGTTTGGACTATTTTTCAACCATATGCTCTGTTACATATATGGAAGGATAAATGAAATTTATCTCAATCAGTATTTGGAAAAACACAATGAAATTGGTTCACAGATTGTAAATTGGTCCGTATCACTGGTTCATGCTCCTTTGACTACCAGGAGGGGTGGATTGACTTGAGCATCTTTCTTCATATGTAGCTACCCAGCTCTGTGACAACCAGGTTTTGTTCATTAATGGTACCTACAGGTAAAACAGTTATGAAGCAGTCATTTATTCTAAACCCTAAACTAATCTTATTTAACCTCTTCTCTGCTGACTGAATAAATATCCACCACAATAAGTTGATTATTTTCATATTAATGGCAGCAATAGACATATGATTTAAAAGCATTTGGGACATGGCTGTGGCTGAAAAATTGTCAAATCTAAATTGCAAAGAGACAGGCACATATAGTACCCCTTAGTATTATTTAAGTAGTAAGGCGGGGAACAGCTTTAAGCAGGTTATAAACCTATTGGATTCACACTACTGCTCACTTGCACTTAACTACTCCAATCTTTCACTTGCTCATCTTTTTCTCCAATGACCCTGAAACTTGTTTAGCTTGTGCCATATTCAGCTGGGATACAAACAGTGATAAGAACACACTAATTAAAATCAATTAAATTATTCAATTCAGTTACAAATGTTCTAACAAGATGTTCTAACAGTGTAATTAAATTTGGGTTTAATTTAATTGACTGACTTATGTTGGAATTTCAACCACAAATTAATTGCTGAATTAAGCTATTAGGTTATTTGTTAATTAAATGAGAAATTGCACTAAATGTCCAACAATTTTGCTTTCCTGAACTGGATTTTTACCAAAGACTATTTATTCTGGATTTTTGAAAACTCTTCCTTGCCATCAGCCCCTCAGAACTGGGGAATTACAGTGTTTAAAGCACAAGGTTCAAACTGCTTACTGAAGAGTACTTCCAGTGGCATAATTGTGTTAAAGGTTTTTATGGTTAACAATTTCAGTAACTAATCTTCCTACACACTATCCTATATTTAAACATAATAAAGGCTCCACATAACTGAAAGTAAACATTTCTGTACATCTGTAAAATCTGGAAGACTTCAGAAAGTTGTAGAAATATTTTAAATTGACATTAAGTAATTATTAAAATGTAAGGCTGTCAAGAAGTTAGAAGGTAAAATCATAGATGTCCTTTTTTGAGGATTTTATTTCTGATTAAGCTTTTAATATGGGCTTTTAACTAATAATTGAATGGCAATTTAACATAGGTAACATTTTTTCCCATTTTAACATAAATCAAATTGAATTAGCAGCTTTAGCTGATTAACAACTTAATGCTATGTGTCCTATCTCTGGTTAGAAATACTTTTATCACCTCACCCCCAAGTTATTGTTGTTCACTGCCTTTGAGTGAACTCCAATTCATGGTGCCCCTCTGGATGAGACATCTCCAAGATCTCCTCAGCTGCTCTGTTCAAGTTCTGCAGGCTCAGGCTCATGACCTCCCTTATTGAGACTCTCCATTTGACATATGTTCTTCCTCTCTTTCTACTGCCTTTTACCTTTCCTGGCATCATTGTATTTTCTAATGAATCATGCCTTCTCATGATGTAGCCAAAATACAACAGTCTTAATTTAGTGACTCTAGCTTCCAGGCAGGGTTCAGGCATGATCTGGTCTAGAAGCCATTTGTTTGTCTTCTTGGCCATCCATGGTATCCTCTGCATTGTTCACCAAAAAGTGGCTGTATAAAGAATTGCAGCATGAAAGACAAAGTAATCTGAAATGAAAATTTTATCCACACCGTATATTTTCTCTCTCTCTCTCTCTCACACACACACACACAATTCTCCCTCCCTGTTCCTGATGTACATAGTCAATGATACAAAAACGCTTTTTTTCATTCATGGAGGACAAGAAGCAATGCTCTTAATATGTGCTTTGGCTATTCCAGCATTTATAATTGAGTTTTCTCACTTTAATAACCCTCTAATAACAAAGCCACTAAGCACAGCTGCACACAATTTATATGAACAAGTACAACAGTGAAGAGATCAATGGTACTCTCTACAATTTTAAATCTTTAAAGCCCCAAATCTGATGTTAATCACAGCTTTGACTTTACTCATTGTCTAAACACAAATGACAGATAGTAGCAAGTTCATTTCTTGATAAACAGTTGGGCAGAAGAGTGACTGAAACTTCTCCAAAGACTTCATCTGTTTTGTAAAAAATCCTGACAATCCAGGCTAGCTAATGCTGTAAAGTGACACAAGGTTGTACAGATAGAATTCACGTAAAGCTCACTCAAGTGGGCAGTAGGGTAATTGTGCCTTTTCCCACTATTCTTTCTCACTTTGTTTTTTCTCCCTCTACTTCTATACCACAACTCATGTAAACTTTCCTTCATTCTCTTTCTGTCTGTCTGTCTCTCTCTCCCTCACTCACTTTTTTCTTCTACTCACAAACACATATGTGTATGTACGTGCCTTCAAGTCACTTGTCAACTTATGTCAGCCCCATGAATTTCATAGGGTTTTCTTAGGAAGGAATACTCAGAGAGGTTTTGTCAGTTCCTTACTTTGAAATAAGCCTACAGCACCTGGTATTTGTTGGCCTCCACCCAAGTAGTAACCAGTGTCCCTCCTGCTTAGATTCCAAGATCAGGCAGGATCATGTTGGGTATTTAGGCTACAGACATGCATATCCATAGGCAAGGTTCACCAGCTATCTGTGTTAACAGAGAAGACAGAAATTTAATTTAATTTAAATAGGCTGCTGCTTCAATACTTCACCCAAAACCATATGAAAGCATTTACCCAAAATCACTTCCTGCTGTTGAATAAGGAATTAGGTTGTGCTTATATAGTTCTCTCTATATTAGATAACAAATAATTTTATCATTGCTATCCTTGCTGTGAGAAAGTCTGAAAAAAGTGCAATTTTACAAGGACTATTCATAGAATAGGTCTTTTTCATTGCAAAAAAAAAAAATGGCTTTCTATGCAAAGAAAATGGCTTTTCTCAAAGAAATACTCACATGCCTTTTTCACAGCAAATATGTCCTGATTTGCAACAATTCTTGTCCTGCTCATTGTAAGGGCAACCTGACACCCAAGAAACCCATTTTTCATCTGTCAACTGAATATTTTTAAATATTTTTCTGTCCAGACTATTAAGGAATCCTCTTACTCATGAGAAACCCAGTGTCTGACACTTAGAGACTAAACATAAGTATTCAAACTACAGAGTTTAATTAATTTTAATTAAAATAACCAGAGAAAATTATTCACATTAGTGACAGAGAAACACACAAAAACAGACACATGCTAACATATACCTTTGTGTTTATGGATATCCTGCATAATAGTCAAATGCTTCCAGCAACATATAAATCTGGTTCAACCCAGGTCTGTCTGTTTCCCTAGGCTGTTTGTAATTCCATTATGTGGGGACTTTTTCGGTGCTAATTGTTATAATCATGTTTAACTAATGTTTTTGCTGTTAATTGTTATACTTCAGTTGTTTTCACTCCTTTTCTGCTTTTCGCATTACTAAACCCAGAAAATTTTTTGCTCAGGGCACAAGAAGTCAGTGAAATTTCATGCAGACTGCTTTAAAAAAAAAATTACTGACTGGTGAAAAATGAATGAAACAAATTTGTGTTAGATCCAGTATGAATACTGTACAAAGGGAAACAGTTAGATTTGCCCATCCTTAGTGGAATATATTTGATCACCCTCTGACCATATCTATACTCTAATCTGAAGTGTTTGTCTTTCAGTTATGCAATATAAATCCCAAAGCTTGATCACAGCCAGCAAACTTGATGTATTGCCTGATGAAACCCAAAGATCATAGTTACCTTTTCATATCTATAATTTTTAACTTCTAAAATACATGTTTGTGAAACAATTTTTGAACCAAGTTGATACTTACATTTGGTTGACATCCAAAACATTACTGTGAAAGTTTTGGAGCAATCAGCAACACCTGATATTAGTAAACTGGAAATGCATAAGATGTTAGGTAGTTGGAGATGTTTAGCCTGGAGAAGAGAAGGTTAAGAGGTGATATGATAGCCCTGTTTAAATATTTGAAGGAATGTCATATTGAGGAGGGAGCAAGCTTGTTTTCTGCTGCTCCAGAGACTAGGACCCGGAGCAATGGATGCAAGCTGCAGGAAAAGAGATTCCACCTCAACTTTAGGAGGAACTTCCTTACAGTAAGGGCTGTTCAACAGTGGAACACACTCCCTTGGAGAGTGTTGGAGTCTCCTTCCTTAGAAGTCTTTAAACAGAGGTTGGATGGCCATCTCTCAAGGATGCTTTGATTGAGATTTCCTGCATGGCAGGGGGGTTGGACTGTATGGCCCTTGTGGTCTCCTCCAACTCTATGATTCTATGATTCTATGTTGAACTTTTCTTTATATTCAAATAATCAATCATACAACATTTTTATTCATATCCTGTTTTTCCCCAAAAGTGAAGGAGGTTTACAGAATAAAAATGTATACAGCTAAAACCATATATGGCTTAAAAACATGCAAACAGTTAAGATTAAACTGTTCATAAAATTAGCCACTGAGAGCTGCTCAGTATTCAGTACAACACAATGTCATCATCAGCTGAAGGACTGTAATTCTGCCAGATGTCTTGTATTTCAGGAATATTAAAATCATGGAACATTAAGATGCTAAATGGCCCCTAATATTTTAATATGTTTAAGAGTACATGAGGATATTTATGAACATTTATTTTAAAGGACAGTATGACTTGCATTTCTCCAGAGAAAAACAAACTTTTCAGAGTACATCCTTCACTGGATGAAATTCCATACAGAGCAAAGATTTTGTTAGGATGTCAAGTCCAGTAACCCTTTTAATTCAGAAATTCAGGCTTCAGTAGTAAAACTCAGAGGCTTTCTGTACTGTCATTTGGGACGTCCAGAGGACGTCCCATTTTAAAAAAGGGGCATCTCTTATAGACGCCCCTGGGCCTAGTACGGACTCCATCCGTACAAGATGGCGCCAGCCCTTCTACATGGCCGGCGCCATCTTTGCGTATCGGACGCTGAGCGTCCGTACGCGTCGCATCCTTTGTGACGTAGCGAGTGCGCCCCTGGCGCCTCGCTACGTCACAAACGCTCCATTTTGGAGCTTCTTTTTCGGTCCGCGCAGGAGTCGCGCCGTGTGGAGTGCAGAGCGCCGCAAAGTGGCGGTATGTACCCCGCCTCAGAAAACCTTTATTGAGCAACTAGAGATGTACACCAGAGACATTTGTCAGAACTAAACCACAAGCATAAGCAAGACCTTATTAAAGCACACACAATTTCACATCTTTGGCAGGGTGTTTTCTCAATCATTACAAAGGAAAAACATTATTTTAATTTTCTGTTGCCATAAGGCCTCCACTTATTTACTTCTTTTGACCACATTCTCAGGAAGGTGACCTTAAGTATTCTGGAGACACACTCAACTCCCTTCCTTCTGTCTATTAAGCACAAAGGAATGTCATCAACAATCTCTAGCAATCAACACACCACTATATGTCCCATCATTTCCCTCCAGCATTGTATAACACATTGGCAGCAGTAAATATTAAACAAATGTAGCAATCCCCTTCTAGGTTATTACCACAAACAATGGCAAACAAGATGCATGATGCAGCTCATGACATGTGTTTTGGTAAGGTGAAAAATGATTCAGATAAAAAAAAATAACTCATAGACTCATAAAATTGGAAGAGACCACAAGGGCCATTCAGTCCAATCCCCTGCCTTGCAGGAATACACAAAGCACTCCCAACAGATGGCCATCCAGCCTCTGTTTAAAAACCTCTAAAGAAGAAAAGTCCACCACACTCTGAGGCTGTATGTTCCACTGTTAAAGAGCTCTTACTGTCAGGAAATTCTTCCAAATGTTGAGGTGGAATCTCTTTTCCTGTAGTCCATTACTCTGTGTCCTAGTGTCTGGAGCAACAGAAAGCAAGCTTCATCCCCACTATGACATCCCTTCAGATATTTAAACATAGTTATCATGTCGCCCACAGTAAATGTTCTGAGAATTATGACATAAATCTTTGTCAACATTGTGATTTTCTATTTTACATTTATTATAATTGTTGTTGATTATTATGTTTCAACTGAGCTACATACTAATAATTATGCTTTGCACGTGCTTCAGATGAATCATAAATAACAGGCTGATTTATATTGGTTGGTACACATTCTAGAGTATATTTAATTGGCCCAATTCAGTTCCAAAACAGAATTAAGAGTCTGAAGCAAACTGGACTAATTGGCAGATCAAAAATAAGTGGGTAAAGCTAGACAGTGTATGTTAAATATGACCAAGGTAGTGTGATCCCCCCTACTTCCACTTACAGATTGAAAATCATTTTGTCACTTTAGGAAAAGCAAATTGATTTTATGTAACTTTGTTTGATATAAAAGCATAATGTATGAAATATTAAAAGTAAAGTTTATTTGGAATATAATTACAAATTGAATTTTTAAAGGTTTTTTTTTAAAAAAAGATTGATTAATAGATTGCTATAAAAGAAGCTATACAGTTGTGAACAGTAAAGAACATCTAAACTGTAAGTAAATCATGGTGAGAGGATTTGTACACACATAATGTATTCTTTGCTCTCTACAAATGGCCTTCTGCTGCACCTTCTGTACTCCTTCTTCTGTATTTTAACATTCTCTCTCAATCTCTCATCTCCCCTGACATCAACTGAGATGAAAATATCCAGGACAAAAAATAAAATAAAATAAGGGGGACAAGCCTTTTAAACGACATATTAAAATGTGAATAAGCCTTTAAGGACATTAAAATGCATTCTAATATTAGCATTCTGAGATGCCAAGAAGTCAATTCAAATTTTTCCAATCTATGTCCCAATTATTAACTTTTAAACACAGAGAGAGAGCCATAAGCACGTGTGTGTGTGTGTGTGTGTGTGTGTGTGTGTGTGTGTGTGTGTAAAGATAACCCTGCATACATAATACAAATATGCTCGTCCATCTGCTTGTGTAATATTATAAACAGGTGATCATCTTTACCTAATCATTTATGTAGGCAATATCAATAGCTCATGACCCAAGGGCTTTTCATCACCAGTCAGCATTCCCATAACTTCTGCTTTGAATAATCCCCCTTAAACCTCATTAATTTTCTGTCCCAGCTGTCTGGATGCACTGAACTTAAGGTATGAGTCTAATCTATCAGTGAATGTTCTTGCTTACTTACCATGCTGTCCAGTCCCTTTGATATTTGGGTTTTCAAAAGACAGTTAACCAGATTTTCATTTTGCTTCAGTATAACTGAACATATTACATTTCAGCTCCTTGGATGGGTTCTAAGCCCTTTTATAGCAGACTTAGGTTGGCACTGTATAGTTCTTGAGAAACTGAACCATGCCACTTGCAGCATAGCTACAAGCCTGATGCTCGATTGTCTGAGCAACAAGACAGGAAAGAAGAAATGGTTTGGAAACCTCTGCTTTTTCAAAGTTCTGTCTATATTTATAATTGCAAGACAGCATGTCCCCTGGTGAGAAACTATGCTCACATTTTCCCCAGTATCCTCAGAACTAGTTGTCTTTCCTGGTGATCCCCAGTTCAAGACGTCCCATATATGTTCTGGGTTACTATTCCTTTATTTCAGGGTTTTTTTAAATCCTATTTTTCCTTATAAAATGCAGCTTCCTAAGCTTGCATCATGTATTTTGTGAATTTTGGTTGTTCCAATAAAGATATCACTGTTTTATGGATTTTGGCTGAATTGTGCTCTGCTGTATAGCCACCACATCTACCACTGGATATATTAACTCGGAAAAATAAAAAGTCCCAAATAAACTCATGTGCAGCTTAGAAGAGAACCAACAAAATCCTCAAATGGGAGAAGCAGGAGATATATATATATAGATAGATAGATAGATAGATAGATAGATATAGATATAGATATAGATATAGATATAGATATAGATATAGATATATATCTTTAGAGAGGGAGTTTCACAATCTGGGCTGTCACAGTTACAAAGTCCCTGCCCTGTGTCCCATTCTTGCTTCTGTAAGTGGTAACAAAATGATGCTTTTATTGACCACATCTATGCACTTATTTTTTCCACTAGTTAAGTTGCCCACAATAACATAAATATGTCCAGCAGGAGGAATAATGTCACCTATGGGTGGCCACTGGTATAAAAAATCAGCTCTAGGTTTTATGCCCATTCCTCTTGCTACTAATCTGGGTTGCATGGAGCTCTCCCAGTACTGAACCTCTTTTGAGAATATGGTATGGCCAGTATGGTGTAGTGGTTTGAGCATTGGACTGTGACTCTGAACACCAGGGTTTGAAACCTGGCTCTGCCATGGAAACTCACTGGGTGACCTTGGGCAAGTCACACTCTCCTGGTATCCGAGGAAGGGAATAGCAAAGCCCCTCTAAAGAAACTTGCCAAGAAAACCCCATGATAGGGTAGTCATAAAGCAGAAATTATTTGAAGGAACACAACACCAACAATAACAATATCTCAATAGCTCCCATACAATCCAGCTCCAGAAGGAGCATCTGTAAAGCTAAGAGCAGTTTCACTGCCCACTTGACACCATTATTTCTGGCAATTAGAACAAAAAGTCTTTGCACTTTCCTCTTGTTGAACACTATACCACTGGTATTGGAGACTATACTGTCATCTTCCAGCCTGAGAGGGGGTGATCAGGCAGGCCCAGCTCCACCAGGGATAGCCTGAAGAAAAAGGCTCCTCCTTCCTTAACTGTCATCTTCCGGCCTGAGAGGGAGTGATCAGGCAGGCCCAGCTCCACTAGGGATAGCCTGAAGGAAGAGACTCCTCCCTCCTTAACTGTCATCTTCCAGCCTCCTGTTTCCCTCCAGCTATGTTCTGAATGTGTGGGGGAGAGGCTTGCGTACCCTAATGAAATTGTGAGCTATGCTGGCGGTGGTATAATAGCCACCAGTAGGGCCTCCCATGCCAGACAGGTCACAACCGAAGGCCAGGATGGGCTCTCTAGCCTTATGGCAACCATCCTAGGAGAAGGAAAACTCTAATCCCAAACCCGGGCAGATGGTGCTCGTCTAACCCTGTAAGGTCAACCATCTAAGAGAAGGAAACTCTAATCAAACCTATGACCTGAGGACCTCGCTGCAACTGTCCATGCTTGTCAAGGCCTCAGCAGTTGAACCTCTGGTTTAAAGGGTGAGGCCAGTTCTGTGCATGCTGCGCTCCACCAGAAAAATCCATTGCGCAGGCTTGAAGGATACATCTAACGTCATCAACGCGCTTGCAGAAAGCACGGATGAATCCTTCCTGAATCTTCGTTGACGAAGTAAAGCCAAGAAGGTATTGGAGATGACAAGGAGTGAACTCTATACTTTTTGTATGCATGTGCACATGATAGCTATTTGGGGTAATTTCATCTGTATCCTCCAGAGCTCCTTAGAAGAGGAGGATTATAACATTGGGATAAATAAAAGATATCCTTCCACTGGGAAATCTCCACTGCATCTGCACATGGGTTAACTGGATTTCAACAGACTCCTATGCTATGTTTGAGGAATGGTCAAGAATGGCAAGGTTGCATCTGCTTCCACATGTGCTCCTTTAATGTGACCTTTCCCTCAGATTGAAATCAAGGCAATCATGTCATATTTTCCACTGAGGGAATAAAAAAAATCATTTTACTTGACAGTTGCTATGTTTTATCACTGCAGTTGATGTAAGTCACTTAAACCTTCTGAAGTCTGATAATGAATATAGGGCATAATAATTAATAGTCAGCTTCATTTGTATGCTTGTGTCTGAGATGCATAAGAAGTAGACCTACAAATGGGGCCCATACATTTCTGTTCACACAAAAATAAAATCTGGCCAATTTCCCTGAGGTAAAGTTGCCTCCACTATATTCAGGGCATATAGGCCAGAGAAAAGAGCTGCTTTTTTCTGTACTCAGTGAAGGAAAGCCAAGTCAGTCATAACCATGTAAGCCATCTGTATTTTTCATTAGTAATCCTACCCTTTGCTTACTCACTGCTTCATGTAATCAAGCAAATCCATTTCAAGCTTGAAAAATATTCTAGCAGCATCTATCATAGTCAAAAATAGTGTCTGTGTGTATGCTTCCTCCCATTTAAATGTGACAATCAAAATGCAGGTAAATTAATAGTGGAGGTTTGTTCATTCCTTGAGAGTGATTAATTTGTGACAGTCCAAAAAGATATTCAAGGCTGGCATCTTGTTTGTGCCAAGTGAGTTCCAGCTTTGTGGCAACATCAGTAATGAATTCTGATTCAGAGTCTGATTTGTGCATTGCTTAAATAACCTTCTCAACATTTTACAGTTCAGGTGTTGTTGCCTACAACCCATTTCAGCCACTAACTACCACTGGCCATTCTAGTCAATAGGAAGTGTAATCGAAAATAGGTCAATAGGAGGTGTAATTGAAAACGTCTTAAAGGGTACCACATTGGAAAATGCTGGTTTAAACTAAATTCAAATGGGGAAGAGAGAAAACAGGTTTCTATAATACACACAACTCATTGGACAAAACAATAATGCTAGGAAAGATGGATAGAAGAGAAAGTGAGGAAAGCTGCAGACTAGTTGGATGGAGTCTATTAAGGAAGTCATGGGTATGAATTTACAGGAACTAAGCAGAGCAGTGAAGGTTAGGGTGTCTGGAGTTGTCTTATACACAGGATCGCCATGTGTCAAGAATAACTCAAGAGTGGTGAACAACCACAACAATGAGTAAACCCATTGAAAATAATGGGAGTTTAGTGTTGATAATTAACACCCATTCATATCAATGGTTTCAGGGTAGTTGGAAGTAAAATTAAATATAGTCCCCAGACTAAAAGTGATTATGCCTCTATGTCAAATGTTAAAGAGGTGGGGTTGGAAAGTAAATTAGAAGCTATGGTTTGCTGACTGGAGAGTCACTTTTGCTGTTGTCACATTCCCGACTTTACGATTGAACTATCCTCTCCCACTGTTGTTAAGCCTTGTTCATTTCCTTTTTCTTCTGTGCACAGACTACATCACCTAATGGCACAGGGAATACTATGGGCCTTTAAATCCATATGCCCCTTGACAAGTCTTGTGAAATCCTGGGACAAAGACTCCATCATCTCCCTCTCAAAACATTACCTGAAAAATGAACCTTTTTTGCTCTGTAATATTCTTACATCTCTTCCCTAGCCCAAAACAAACAAACAAATAAAATGCCCCTTAAATTGACTAGAAGTGACTGGAACATCACTTCTGGTTCCAGGAATTGGAGGAGATGAAATTAGCCCTCCACACCCACATGTACTCATTTCTGTACATAAAGGAAAGGGGACTGGGAGGAAACATGAAAAGGCCAAAACCAGTTCCTAAGTATTAGCCACAATGTTCAGCACACAGGATTCCAGCAAGGCACAGACCTAAGTCAACACTACTATTTCTTCTCTAGATCAGGTTTTCAGCAATCATGTTTGGTACCTGGAGGATGGGAGAATCTGACCTGGAATTATATCTAGGCATGATGCAGGGGACCGGACTGCTGCTTCTTTATCCTCTAATGGCCTCAGCATTTGAAGGATCCAGTCCTTTATTTTTTTACTTACAGCACTCTACAAAAATTGCCGTTCTGTATCACACTAGTCATTCATCTCATCTTGTCATCATTCTGGTCAGGATGTTCTAAGGTAACAAGCACATACATAACAAGTACAAAATGAGCAAAAACCTAACACCACTAATCATATTAAAGCTAGTTGTTGCTCAGCTAGAATAAGCCCTTCTTTTTTTATCACTAAGAATTTAAATTCAGAAACAAGAGGCTGAATAATCTGTAACCATGTTTCAGCTTGCCTAGCCCAAAGCATTTATTAATGGTCATAAAATTATTCAACCTTTTTTAAAAAAAGAAACCTTGCTGGAGAATTACTGCAGTGACCTCCTTTTGCAGTAAATTACGCAGGTTGGCTTTTTTGTGCATCATGAAGAAATATTTCCTTTATACTAGTAATAAATTAACTGCTACTCTATTTCATGGCATGACCCTTTGCGCTCATGTTTATATGTGATGGTACAAAGGAGGAGGTGAATATTTTTCATACTCCCTTTCATAAATTTGAATATCATTGCACTGCACAAAAAGAAGCCTTCTAAAACAAGGAATAAATGAAGAGTTTGGGGAATTTTGGTTCTTTTAGGAGACAAAATAAACTTGGATCTGGCTTGTTAGGATGCATCTTCAGAACCTAGTTTATAGAAAAGTTTAGTAAGGCATGTTACAGACTGCCCAAAACGGGCGGTCTGCCGCCGCCACAAATGGTGGTGGTGAGGAGCCCCAGCAGCCAAACCATGAGGCTCCTCGGCGCCACAAAAAAGAAGCCCCAAAATGGTGCTTCTTCTTGCGGTGTGCTAATGATGCCGCAAGGCGCCAATGGCACACTCGCAACATCATTAGCGCCACATGACGTGCGGACACTAAACGCCCACTACGGCAAGAAAGCACACCCTTTCCTAACTCTAGTACGTCATGGGGACGTACTTTACGCCCATGCGGAACGGGCCTAAGTTACTTTTAAAAGTGGTTGTTATAGTTATAGCAGATGCTTCCTGATGAAGTAGGTTTGGAAGAGGGGAGGACAGGAGGTCCTAAATATAGGTCCTAAATGTCTGTAGTATAAGATATTCCTCCTATGGGTACACCTCATTATCACCTTAACATACACAACAGAGCATGAAGGTGCAGTTCAAGATACAATACAAACCAACACTTGAAGAATGGGATATTTCTCCTTCACCATTTACTGAAAGCTTCCAACTATAAAATTAAATTAATCTAAGAACTAGTAGTTTTAAATGTTCCAGTTACACCATACAAATATTGAAATTATACAGTGGATCCTTGTTATACGCTGGGGTTTGGTTCCAAGATCCCCCGTGTATAACAAAATCCTTGTATGCTCAAGTCCCATTGAATATAATGACATAGCAAAATGGTGTCCCTTATAAAAATGGGAAATCAAGGTAAATTTATACTGTTTTGGAACATTTTCAAACCGTGTATGCTTGAATCCGTGTATAAAAAATCCGTGTATAAGAAGGGCCGACTGTGTGTGTGTGTGTGTGTGTGTGTGTGTGTGTGTGTGTGTATATATATATATATATATATATATATATATATATATATATAATAGCAATGTGATGCAGTTATACCTTGATGAGAAAAGAAGGATTAAAAATGACTACTTATCAGATATGTTCTATATTGGCACCTATACACTACAGGATCATACTCTATTGTATGAAGCTGTCCATGTTTTCTGGGGAGGTCCTGCTATCTGTCCTGCCACCCTCCCAGAAATATCTTGGGACTAGTCCTTACCCCAAATCTGAAAGTCCCTTTCCAGTGTGTTTAGACTCTCACCCCCTTACAAAATTTTCACACCCAGGCGAAGAACTTCCTTTGATCATTTTTTAAAAAGGTGAAACAGGTCTTGCATTATGTGCTGAATTTTTATTTGTTTTTAATTATTTTTATTTTCTGGCTTTATTTTATCATTTGATAACTGAGGGCCTGAACAGACCGCACTTTTATGCCAGCTTGGGCCCGAACTAGGGCTGCGGTAGGGTGGGGCATTCACATGTGCCATGAGCTCCATCTTGGCATGCCTCCATTTACACAGGGTGCACCAAGATGATATCTGCCATGTGCAATGCCCAAACGACATGGCGCACAGAAGGCATCATAATGCCATGCTCTGGCAGTTATGGTGCCCGTTCAGCAGCACAAAAAGAAGACTCTACGGTGTGTGGTTGCTGCGGCCTGCTTCTGAAGCAGAAAGGGGTGGCGTCTTGCCGCCCCTTTCTGCCAATCTGTCCAGCCCCTTAATTACTTGTTTATGCTGTGAATTTTAACTATTTTTAACTGTTATAAGCCACTTTGGGTCCTGAAGTGAGAAAAAGGCAGGACAGAAATAATAGCAACAACTTCCAAATTTCAGTTTGCAGCATGAGGACAGGGCCTGTAAAGCTTATGATTAAAGCCTCAAGGTAATATGCACCTCCAGATCTCCAGGTCTGGTGGGGGGGGGGAATCTCAGGGGAAGAAGCTTTGGAGGAGGAGATAGGTTAAATTTTGATTATGAAAAACTTTTAAACCCTTGGTACCAATCTTAACACATTCCCATCTAGTACCCAAGTTCACAGGTTCAGCACAAAATTGCTTGAATATTTATTGTATAAAATGTCTTGTATAAAATTGTACAGTGCACCCTTGTTATCCGCTGGGGTTTGGTTCCAGGAACCCCTGTGAATAATAAAATCCATGTATGCTCAAGTCCCATTAAAGACAATGGCATAGCAAAATGGTTTCCCTTATATAAAATGGGAAAATCAAGGTTTGATACTTGAAATTTATACTTTTTAAAATATATATTCAAGCCATGGATGCTTGAATCTGTGTATAAAATAATCCATGGATAAGGAGGGCCAACTGTATAAAAACCCAAAAAGGAGAGAAGAGTGCCAATGGATGCACACACTGGGTCACATGGGCCATTGGTATAAAATGGGATGGAGTGCCTGCACCATGAGACATGAAACTTCTTGATGGACAGTCTCATACCCTTCAGTATTTTTTGATGAAAATGGAAACATGTGGTCAAAAAACATCAGAGTGTGGTAAAGATGGCAAAAGTTATCAGTGAGGAAAAAGTAATATAAAAAAAACTGCAGTAGTTAACTTTTGCTTGAATCTGTCAGGAAGAGCTGAGTTGAGTTTTGCACATTTAACTCATTTTGCAGCAGTGGAAAGCAGGAGGAGAAAGAAACAGGAATATTCAAAAAGCAGCCAGAACAGTGGGATAGCAAAATATTTTATCAGGACTGTCCCTGACAAACCAGGATAGTTGGAGTTGCCACCATAATCCCTCAACATTGCCTATGAGTGATGAGAGTTGTAGATCTTAAATATCTATAGGCTACATTTGCCCATCTTGGGTCACAACATTCAGTAAAAGCTTATTTGATAATAGGGTCCCTACAGTAAAGAATCTCTGCCTATCTGGCTTGCAGCTTAAATCATACCAACTCACAAATAGAATCCCTTTGATACTACACAGTAATTGCACAATGATTCTAATTTAATTGCCATGGCAAGAGCCTACAGAACCTTGGGGTTTGAAGTATGGTAAAACACTAGAGCTCTCTGGCTGAGAATTCTAAATACCATTCTCTAAATTGCTGGATGTTGCAGTGGCATTTATGTCAGAATATAATGCTATAATTGTGTAGTGTGCAAGAGGCCTGATGAGTCTGCTGACCCATGAACAGAAAAAAGTAACTCTCAAGGCCAGAGAAGAATTTCTAGTGAAAATGGCATTTGACACATATACATTTAAGTTTATGAGCTGATCCTTAGAAAAGGTAAAAACTTTGAATTTAGGCTCATAATCAGATCAAAACTTTCTTAATACATGTCCTCATTTTTTTTATTTTTAAGTATAATAGATTATTATTATAGCTTTATTAGTTCTGAGTTGTTTATGATTTTAAAAAATTCAACACTCATTATCAGTGCAGAATAACTCCTTTTAACAAAAAGGAAAGAAAGCGAGAAATGATCTTCACAATGGGCAGGAAAAATGCCTGGCCACAGTAGATTCTCTACTAACCTTTATAACACTTTAGGATTAATTCAATTCCCATTCTCACAAAAGCACTTATCTATGTGCTCTCTCCATAAGCTTTTCCATGCCTGAAATCTGGTATTAATCTCTTTTCTTTTGCAAGAGATTAATGGTGATAGGGAATTTGAATCTAGCAGTTTGCAGACCCATCAAGCCATCATCTCTGTGAACTGTTAAATTATCACAGCTATACAGAAAGAGCAGATATTTCCCAGTTTGGTGCATATGTATCAAAAGCTTTGAAGAAAAATCAGCAAATGTTCCTGTTGCTAATGCCATCTGTCTTTATGCCATTATTGATTCTCTCAAAAACAATAAATATGAAGAGCAAATCCATATTCTGAGCCCCATCAAAGATCCTTCTTTAATTGCAAGGTTGCAGCCTCTATCATGGGATTTAATTTTGTTTATTAAAAAATATACAAATAGGAAGGAAAATTTTGTAGACTCATTTTTTCCTGACTTCAGTACACTCAATGAAATTGGTATTGAAAATTATATCTAGATTATGTTTACTTAGATCCTTTATTCTCAATTCTAATTAGCAGCAGCTTTCCAGGATCTAGGGAAGGGGTATTTCCTATCTAGGAATGAGTGAAATAGTTCTAAAATTATTCCCAGATAGCAACATGGAACTGGTTCCTTCCCATATGAATCCAGTCAGTAAGGTGGATTTCACTGAGCAAGTGGTTAACACAAATCTTCCCCAATATTTTAAAATCTATTTTTAAAATGCATATAATTTTGCAAGAGAAACAAAAACAGAACACAGTTTTTTAACATTTTACTACTTCAGGTTTCTGAGAAAGAACTTGGAAATTAATCCATAAGAGTCCAACCTCAAAACGGAGCTCACTTTGCCAAGCAAAGATCCAGAAAATACTGATACTGAAACTGAAAATATCAAATATGGAACTACATAATTCATGATAGAATCTAGTTGAGAGAAATTTTATAACAAAACTGGGCAATATGATAAAGTCCAACGGCAAAATCCCAAGCCACTGAATAACACAGTTGAGTTTTAACTATGGCCATTGGGGCAACAAAGACAGGAGGGAGGATGTTGTCTATAGTCAAGGTGAGTAGATAACCATATGAATGTTGATGGTTGTTGTTGGAATGTAGTGTGATGCTGGCTGGGAACCAGAAAGGAGATGTGATGAACTGAGCAGAGACCCTCATGAGGCTGGACACTTCACTCCATATATCTAAGGAAGTAGACTGGAGTATACAAAAGCTTATGCTACCAAATTCTTTCTTTCAGTTAATCTCAAAAATGTTACAATCCTACTTTGTTACAATACCCCTTTGTATAATAATTAACCTAATGAAGTTGCTCTAGTTAATCTTCAGAATGCACATATAGAGCTGTCATGCCATATTACATACCAATTTAAGAATCTGCTCGTCAAATGTGAAAGAAACAGACGTAGACTCTGTCTCTATGGTGCCTTTTTATTTTGTTACCAGGTTTGGCCTCAAAGTACATGCATGAATTATTCCATATTCTGAAACCACACACCAATCAGAGATCTTCTGACCTTGGCCAATTGTGTATCACAGACAAATTGTACTCAATAAGCCATAACAACACATGGCTCTCCAAAAGTGGGAAATTATTGCATTCACAGAAATGAAGATACACTCAATAGTTGCATTGGGGAATTGCAAGTATTATGGAAGGGCTTCATAAATGGCAAACATTACACATAAAATGCAAATATCTAATAGAACAAAGTTTCTTTATGATGGGAAGATACTAGTTCAAAATGAGCAAACTTGCAAGGCTGTGAGGGTCTGGAATTGAGCAATTTGAAGCTGTGGGGGTTGCTAAGAAAAGGAGAGATGAGAGAAAGAAAGTGATCAAAAGTAAAGATAGCATAATACATTCCCAAATCCACACATCTTGTACATATAGACATACCAGAGTAAGAAGGGGCAGTTTTTAGGAGCTGCAATGTGCTGGGAAAATATTCTTAAAAGCCAAAGCCTTTGTTTTTGTTGTTGTTACCTGCCCTCAAGTCAATCCCAACTTATGACAACCCTGTGGATGAGATATCTCCAAGACTCCCTATTTTCCACTGCTCGGCTTAGGTCCTGTGTCTGAATATAATACACATATAATGAATGCATAAGTCTAAGCTTCTCCATCATTTCAACCATACATGCAAAGGAACAGATGTGAGGAATACAATCACAAGCTGAACCAACGGAGGGGAGCGCTCTCTCTCTCTCTCTCTCACACACACACACACACACACAAACACACACATTCTTCTTGTTTACTGGATGCAGACTTAAATGTAATGGGCAGCTGTGGGATATATAGATAAATGTAAATTTTAAATTATATTGGAGTGTTTCATATCTATGTGTGTATATTTCCTTCCTTGCATTTTGTTTGTGATTAACTTTTGTCTCACATATATCTCACAAACCATATGGTTACATTTTCTTAGAAAGGATTTATCAACTTGGGAGGACAGCCAAATACAGTAGACTGTGCAAGTCTCCCTTTTTCTCCTTACACATTAGATTGAAAAAGACTGCGTATTTCCCAGAAGGACAGGGGAAAGAGACATCCATAGCATGCAGCCAGTTAAGCAGAACCTGTCAACTTTTTTTCCAGAAGAAAATCAGCTATCTCCAGCTGTTGCAGCAGCAGCAGCTGCCACCCTCGATACCAAAGCAGGTACAAAATTACTTGCAAATATGTCTTGTTAGAGGATATTAAAATGAACAATAACACATATACAAGACGTGACTTATTACTTGTGAAGACAAGTGCCATAAATCTTTATATCCCAGCTCAAATGACTTATGCAATCTAACATATTGTGTACCCTGAAAAATAAATTCTATGAGACAATATCCTAAGTCATGGCTAATACAGAGCCATTTTCAAAAGTAAGGTGTTGCAAAAGAGCTTGCTTATACACACAAACATTCCGCTTGTACCTTGTACATTGGATGTTTTGTTGTTGAGCTCAACAAATGGATTCTGACTTATGGCAACCCTAAGTCAAACCTATCACAAGGTTTTCTTGGCAAGATTTGTTGTGTTTGTTTTCCTCTGAGTCTGAGAGAGTGTCACTTGCCCAAGGTCACCCAGTGAGTTTCCATGGCTTAGTGGGGATTCATACTCTGGACTCTAATTGTAGTCCAGTGCTCAAAGCGTTGTGCTATGCAGGCTCTCGTACAATGGTTGTTATCTCAAGGTTATGATGTTGCTTTTGTTTAGACGATCATTTGGATTAGTTGGAAGAGAAAAGAACCAACCTCTCCATACCAGCCTTTTAGGAGTTGTTCACCTCAGCTTATTCAGCAGCACAAGTGGTAAACAAATCAGACTGAAGTAAGAGCAATTTGAGATTCAGATTCAGTTTTAGGATGACCAAGGTGTTTTGTTTTGAGTCTCAGTCAGAAGAGATAGGTTAAATATAGTACTGGGAGATGTTCAAATATTGTCTCCTGTTTGCTTAGACAAGAAGCAGATCTTGACAAACTGTTGAGTGACTCTTGGGCCCCTTCACAGACCTTCCTTTACTTTGGTGTGGGCTTCACTATTCATAAAAAACATGGAGTCATGTTTTTGGTCCTGTATTAGAATTGGAAGACACCACAAGAGCCATCCAGTTCAACTCCCTGCCATGCAGGAATACACAATCAAAACACCCCTGACAGATGTCCATCCAGCCTCTGTTTAAAAACCACCAAAGGCGGCTTCTTCATAGTCTGAAGCAGCATATTCCACTGTCAAACAGCTCTTACAGAAAGGAATATATTTTTAATGTTTAAGTTGAATCTATTGCTCCATGTACTGATCTCTGGAACAGCAGAAAACAAGCTTGCTCCTCCTTCAATATGACATCCTTACAAATATTTAAATATGGCTATCAGGTCTACTCTTGTTCTTCTCTTCCCCAGGCTAAATATACCCTTATACTACACACCTTGTAGTATAAAGCTCTGTTAAAAGTTATCTTAACAAACCCTCTTAAAATGGGGAATTACAAAAATCTTGGAGTGAGAAAAAGAAATTGACAGTTCATAACTGTTGTTAATTACTACATATTAATTTGTCTGGTTAATATGAAGTAGAAAAGGTTACCAAAGCAGAAACTACTTACATCGAACTGCTTAGACCTTATTTCCCATCACATTTTGCCTCACTGACAGTTGGCTATTAATCATGGACATATCTTCAAAAGTTACCTTCCCTAAGCCACACGCTGTGATATAATATTATTAAAGAAACTTCATTTGATCCTAGCTTCTGGTCTTCTGGGAAAAGGAAGAAGCAATGGATCAAAGAAAGATGTTAAAGTCTTAATAGAGTCTGGCAGAAAGATCTATACCAAAGTGCAGAGGAGCTCTACCAGGTGCATTGCTATTGATACTGTATCCAATTATTTCAATAATCTATTGCGGATGGATTCCATTAAAATAATGTATTACTGTGCTCTGCAAAATTAAATTAGCTTCCCAAATCATAGCTAGTTTCTGGAGAGGTATACCGTAATAGAAAACGAGTATGCCTTGATTTCAGTGTCTTGAGATAGATAATAGTAACACACATGCAGCAGATCTATCTTTTAGGCACACATCTATATTGCCAAAATTACTATGGCCCCTAAAACTCTATATCCTATTCTCGTATGTAAATAAAATAATACAGTTGCTTGACAGTGCTGTGCAAGTATGTTTAGGCTCTGGAAACCTGTGACCTGAACACTTAATCTCACAGTGGTGCACCCACCTTCCTGCAACACTTTTACAAAATTCATTTCAGTTGTGTTTTGATAAGAAGTAATATGAACTAAGTATCGACATTCCTTCTTAATAAATAAATAAATAAATAAATAAATAAAGGTTTTGTATTTAGTTTTAACTGAAAATACAATACAGACAGATTTGCCTACCTAGGCCCAGAGCTTTTAGTGTTAACTGTTAAAGACCTGGGTTTGAATCCCTGCACATTAAGCCATGACAGCAGCTATGAAAGCACTAGAAAAGGTCCTAAAATATGAAGATATATAACTAAATACAAAAGTTAGAATCATTTGTATTCCCTATTACCATGTATGGAAGTGACAGCTGGACAGTTAGGAAAGAAAATAGGAGGAAAATCAATTCATTTGAGATTTGGTGCTGGAGAAGAGTTCTGAGGATTCCATGCACAGTCAAAAATACAAACAAATGGGTCCTAGAGCAGATCAAGCCAGAAATCTCACTGGAAGCCAAGATGACAAAACTGAGACTGATGTATTTCAAGCACATCATGAGAAGGCATGACTCACTGGGGGAAAAAAATAATGCTAGGAAAGTTGAAGGGAAATAGAAAATAGAGGAAGGCCGCATGTTTATATTAAGGAGGTCACAGGTATGACTTTGCAGGAGCTAAGCAGAGCAGTCTTGGAGATTTCTCATCCAAAGGTCCCCATGGATTGAGACTGCCTCAAGGACATTGAATTAGGGTGACCATCTTTTTCGTCTGATCTTTTAACAGAATCTACTTTCACACATATGTGGTACAACTTAGATCTCTTCATATTGAAAATAACTGTGCCTATTGTATTTGTCTGGTGCAAATGTGGAAGAATTTAATTTCATTTTTAAAGGATGTTCCATGGTTTGTTAGGAAAGCAGCTGAGATTTAAACAGTCAAATGCAGGAAAAATCAAAATGTGCCTATGTTTTTCTCATTCTAACACTGCTTTCTCATGCTGTATCATCACTATATTGTTTAGTCAATATTACAGTTTTGATCTTGGACAACAGTAACAATACTGGCTTCTCTATGGCTTCCTTGACATGTTCCAAGTGTGAATATAAGGCCTGAGCTGGAAGGAAGCTGCTTTTATCTATACATGGGTGATACACACAGTTGTCCTAGAGATGGTCATATTTAAATGCATCTCAGGGATCAGCAGGGACAAAAGCATTTACTGCATGGTAAGAAATTATTGTTGTTAACTACCATCACATTTATTTATGGCAACCATACGAATGAGAGATCTTCAAGTCAATCTGATCTAATAGTGCAGTTTGACATCACTTTAACTGCCCTGGCTCAATGCTATGAAATTCTGGGATTTGTAGTCTTATGAGATATTTAATTTTTTCTGTTAAAATCTCTGATTCCACAACAAACAACAAATGACCATTAAAGCTGTGTCAAACTGCATTATGTCTGCAGTGCAGATTAGACCTCTTTGATCAATGGCCCTGCTTAGATCTTGCAAACCTAATGACTTCCTTGATTGTAATGCAGAGTTCCTCTTTTCCTGCTGCCTTCTGCTTTGCCAAATACACACAGGATAAATGTCGATGATAGATAGATAGATAGATAGATAGATAGATAGATAGATAGATAGATAGATAGATCCTTCACATTTAGGTGAGACAATCCAAAATGGGAGGATACAGTTTGAGAAAAGATATCAAACCATATTTCCCCTTGTCACATAATGCTATATCTATAAATTCAAGGCATAATAAAGCAATGCCATTATAAAATAATAGGTTGTGGTCATTGTTACAACAGTGGTTGTACTATTTATATGCTCACACAAGGACAGGAAATGGAAGCAGTGACAGGAGACAGCTGTCTGAACTACCAGTCTCTGAATGCCTGGCTTCCATGGGAGAAGATCCTTAGAGCTAAGGAACTCTATGAGGAATGTCTTGAACAATCACCTGTCCCATGCCCCGAAGGCAATTTTTCAAGAACCCTTCCCAGAATGTCAGTTTTGCATACCAGACTCCCTCAAAGCCAGGCATTTCAGAAACAAATAATTCAAATCTAGCAGCTGCATCCTCCTATTGCTTCTGCTGCCAACTTTTTCATCCTTTCTCTGAGGCCAATGTGCCTATGGCCTTTTCCATCTTGTCCCCATGCTTCTGCCCTCTTTGCTAAACCTAATTAGTAATTACTAGTGATGTAACTAAACTGGCAGAGCCAATAGGATTCCAGGTCTAATATCTACATTTACAGATTGTAGGAGAATCACACAGTTAGCCAGAGGTTTCTTTTAATACTCTTGTTGTACTAATTTGCTAGTCTCCTATTGTAGCATTTCAGTTTTTAATAAGTTTGCCTACTCTTACATAGGGGCAACCATAACACAGTTTTGAATGACCTCTGCCACTCATATGCTTTTTCCCGTTTTTACACATGGTTTTTAGGAATTTAGCTAAAAGATATATTTTAAAAATATGTAAATATTGTAATGGACCACTGCTGTAACCCAATATAGAGTAAGGTAGTCTAATGTGGTTAATCATGATATCCTACCACACTTATATAAGAAGAAGTTTCGCTGCGTGCCATAGGGTAGACACATCTGAGTAGACACATATAGGTTTACACTATTGATTCCAGATAAAGTTAAAACAAGAACTGCAGAGCTTGTTCAATATTTTATTTTATTACTATTACAACTCAAGAATAAGCATCACAGGCAGATTTTATTGTGTACACAAGTGCAGGAAGATTTCTTTACAAGCTTAATTCAAGCTCTTCGGCTCATTAAGGAACTGTTACTGTTTTCATAGTAAAGAAAGATCTCAAAATTCTACATCCTTTTTACTCTTTTATTTGGAATTGCTGTTTTCCCTGTGTGTTGGTAATCACCAAGGACACAGTTTCAACTATGTTCAGCACTTTCCAGACCCATTAATTTCCACAAAAAGGGCTTAAGAAATATGTTTCAGTTTCCTGTTACCATTAATGGAACATAAAAGAGTTGATCTTTGGTGGGATATCTCATACTTTTTACTTGAGCTTCAGACAATCCAAATGACAACAATGAAAGATAAAACAGAATATTGAGTCTATTATAGAGGCATTCCATTAAACCCATAAATGTTGCAGCTGCCTTCTATATGAGGATTTAGCCACTTAGTTTCCATTAGAACCACTCAGAATCAGGGACATGACATAGTTCTATTCTTTCTTATATGCTTCAAATATCAGAGGTTTCCTAACATGAGTGCAGGGAGGCCTATTTGCAGGCTTGCATCTTTTTTATTAAGGTCATACACATAAAATATGCATCTCAGATACTTTCAGGTTGTGAAAAGACAACCCTGCCTAGAGCTTAATTAGGTTTAGTCTCACTTTATACAGAATCTGTATATTACTCACTGTGTGCTATAGCTAGAACTAATGATCTAATGCCACTTTTCTGGGACTCATGGGAGCTCGCTTCATGTTTTCATATGCAGTAGAAGTCAAAGTTACATTATTTCCCTTTTAAAGTCGGGGGGGGGGGGGGGGGGAGAGAAGACTGGCAAGAAAGAGAGGCAAATAGAACAACAAGCAATTTCTACATTTTGATTTCTCTGCACCAAAGATGTATTGTGAGAGAAATAGGCCCAGTGTTTTTCATTCTTCCTTTCCCATCTTCTGTTTAATTTACTCTTTTGAGACACAGAACTATTTCAAAGGCCATATAACAAGAATTTGGACTCTTCTGTGAACATATGAAACTGGCTTATACATCATGAGACTAGTGGTCCATACAGTATTGTCTGCACAGACTTGCAATGGACCTCTATCCAGTTCTTTCTCAGTCTTACCTACTGTCTATATGTAAACCATGTGCTCTTCCACAGACCTAATACCTTTCCTACATTAATCACTTCATTTTTTTTCTATACCAGCAGACTTTATAACAATAGAGTAGCACTCTGCTCTTTCCATTTCTGTTTCTTCTCCATGTAAATGTAGCTTCCTTTAAAGGCTCTTCATCTCCCAACCAATCTTGGTTCTCTGTGGACTTTCTTAAAGGCAGCATATTTGGCCTCCTGCCTAGGCACCAGCTTATTATCACTAGAACTGAAAGATCCTTGGATAACTCTTAGTACCATGCAGTATGTTCTCATCTCATTCCACACCCAAAATCACCCAGGGCCTTTCACAGTACAGTTACAGTGCTATTATTCCATTTTAGCTACCAGGTATGCCAAGTAACTGGAAGGTATGACATTCCATCCTATGGAATCCAGGTACTTGCAGTTCAGGGATGGGTATTTAGAATTCTCAGCTCTACTATGTCTCCAAATATCAAACCCAGGATTCTCTAGGATGCAACCATGGCGGTTAAAATGGAATCACAGTGCTATAGTTGCAGTGTAAATGCACCCTAGTTTCCCTTTAAGCCACTTTCACGACAGCTGTTATCATCTTCTTCTCTTCTTTACTTTGACTTCCCATCCTGTTTCCAAAAGGGCATTCCTTCTGGCTATTTTTGCTTTTTGCAGCTCTTTAATTTCTCTCTTTGTTCCCTAGGAGCTGTATACTGGAAGGATCTGGGCAGGCACTGCAGCAAGAATTGCCAAGGATGTATTAGCAAGATTCTGTGCAAGGTCTGTCATGGGCACAAATATTAAGAAATCTGCCTCTGTATCTAACCTCTCATGAATCATTCTGATTACTAAGACTTCATTCATTGTTGTTCCTTATTTTGTGTGATAAAGTACAAGCTCTCAACCGATTAAATAAGACTTAATCAATTAACTGTCTGGTTTTTAAGTAGTTTTAAACCATTTTAAAAGGTTAATTGCTTACATCAATCAATTATGTTCAAACAAATGTACCCATTACAGTGCTTTAAAGAAAGTGCTTTCTTTTGAGATTCCTGAGAAAAACCAAAAGAAAAAGTTAGTTTTTCATAAGCGTGACATAATGTAGAATTCATAATTTCCTGATGGCTTAAAATACAGATGGCACTAGGAAGAAGAGTACTGTTTACATTTTTGTTGTTTTTTAAGTTTGCATTTGACACAACAAGATCACATCACTGTAGGGATATGGAAAAAATGTGTTTAAATGAGAAGGGGAATGTTCCTCAAGTATTAGAAAATCTTGACAAGGACAATCATGGACTGATGAGAATCTTCATAATTTCGGCCATATTCTACACAAAATTCATGTGACATTTTTTAAAACAGAAAACAGCATTTTTCTGCACAGAAAATTTTATTTGTGCACAAAGATATTAAACACTCTGCAAAATATGCTGTTTCATGCACTGACATTTAATGTCCAAAAAAAAAAAAAAACCTGCACATGAGTTTTGCATAGAATAAGTCTCAATCTGCTAATTTTAAAGATTATTCTTAAAAACTTCAAAAATTTTCAAAGACTTTCTAGAAGCAGAAAGAACAACATTAGTTTAGAATTACATCACAGCTCATTTTTACTGCTTCAGATTGCAAAGCTATGCACAGTTAAGCAGAAATATTTAACAGCAAATTGAATGAGATTTACATCTGATTCAACAAGCACAGGACTCCCCTGTATGTGTACATTTTCAAAATGTTTTAAAGCACACAAATAAATATATGAAACCAACTACAACTGTCACAGATTGGCATGCAACATCTGTGGCTGAAAAGGGAGGTGGCAAAATAGTTTCATGGAGGGGAGGCAGCAAGAAATACCACACGATGCCCAATTGGAAGGAAAAGACCACAACTTTATTGAAAACAGCTGAAGTATAGGGTTGGCCCACAAAGCATGAGGTCTGGATCTGTCATTGACCAATCCAATATTGATACAAAAACCATTTGGCTTGGTTATGGCCAAGCTTCGAGATGACAAGGGGGTAACCGGTTAATCGCCCATTTGCATCTCTGGTAACTGGCTGGTTGCATGTGTGGATTTCTACACCTTCTAACTGGGGGACATTGAATTGCCCCTGCAATGGCAAAGCCGTAACGCTCCCAGTGCCCCCAAGTCCCATTTGGACTTCTGATCCAATGCTATGCAGTGCTGGAAACCACACCCACCAGATCCAAGACCTATGCTTCCAGACTAAGAAAGTTGTGACAGCACAGCCCTCTCGAACCCAGTAAGAGGGAGGGAGGATAGGGAGAGCCAAGCTAGAGTGGTGCCATGGTCTTAAATAGGTCCAGGAGCCAAGCAGGAGCTGGGAAGGACAGTAGTTCTGCCCCTTCCGGCCCCCTCTCCCAATCACAGGCACAGACACTTGTGATGCAGGCCAATGGTGTAGCTCCTCCTGCCATGGTAGCCCTTGGGAACTGCAGTCCTGGCCTTCCCAAATCGGGATCCAAGTGCATTAATGAGCTCTGAAAATTAATGAGGAGAATACCCATAGTGAGGCTGCTTCTGTGGTGGTCATAGGGTTGCCATGAGTCAGAAATGACATGAAGGCACACAACAACAACAAAGACAGTGGAGCTCTCTGGTGGAAACTTTTAAATACCTTACAGAAGTAGAAAGCCCAGTATTCCATATAAGGGAATCATGACAGTTAAAGTGGTCTCAAACTGCTATAATTGGGTAGTGTGAAAGAGGTCTGTGTGAGAGGCTGTAACTCTTAAATCACACATTAGCTTTCAGATTAAAATGTCTCTTCCAACTTTCTCAGTTTGGCAAGGTAATTTCAGTTTATCCTCTTGGCATCCCACTTTTTCAGCTGATTTTAAAATACTCCAGTTTCTCTGACATCATCCCACTTTTCTCCTTCCTCCTTGGTTTACTTGAATGGCTATGGAGTTCAAAATGTGAAAATAGTTTAGACTCCATTCCTCTACTGGGGGAAGAGGAGAGAAGAACACCGAATCTTGACCTGCCCTGGAGATTAAAGCAAAAGTAAATTGATGCAGTCTATCCTAGCTTGTCTGTTCTTCCTCATTAATAACTTTTGCCATTTTGACTACCCTTTATTTTTATTTTGTTTAATTCATATCTCATCTTTCTTACAGCATGAAATTCCAACCAAGAAGGAAAGTAGTTAATTATTTCCTCCTTACAACTCATTTCACAACCCTGAATTAACCCCTTTGCCATGCTTTGGTGGCAAGTGTAGTGAAATGATTTGAATATTATGCCAGGACTCTTGAAGATCAGGGCTCAAATCCCAGCTGAGCTATGGAAACCCACCAGATGAATTTGGGCAAGTGACACTCTTTCAGCCTTAGAGGAAGGCAATGGCAAATGTCCTCTGAATAAACCTTGCCAAGAATTTCCAATGACAGGGTTGTCATAACTCAGAGTTTATTTGAAGGTACATAACAACAACATCCTTTATTGTGTATTCCTTTATGGCAGAGGATTGGATTGGATGGTCCTTGAGGTCTCTTCCAGCTCTCTGATGCTATGATTCTATGATATTCCTAACATTCTGTTTCCTTGGTTGGCTTATTCATTTTTGCTGTTTTTTCTTTGCTTCCTGGGCCAAACTTCCTGCCTTCTCTAACATAACTAAACTTTTTAGGCCAAAAACCATTTGGTATATCATTCTAGCAAGTGTATTTTTTCCAAGATCTCATGATGGTAGCAAGGAAAAGTAGACAAAACCCATTGACTCTGAACAGCCTATTTCTCTGACAACTTACTTTCTTCATGGCTGCTATTCCTATGGCCCTTCCCTCCTGGTGCCACTGCCTATGTTGAAGCAACTACACCCAAAAATTCTTAACTTGACTTCTAATTAATAATGAAGGTGGTTTGTCCAAGGTACTTCTTTAATATTTCTGAAATATAGATAAAGATAAAGAGATGGAACTGATAAAATTGTTAGCTGCCATAAAAGTGGCCATTATAGAAACATATTAATCTCAGTGAAAAGCAATGTACAAAACTGAACTAAAGATTTCATTTATTAATTGCAGCTTTTACATCTTTCTGATCTAGTCAATTTCTAATTCAGAAATATCTACCAAGCTTCTGGAAACTGATCTAATATCTTTTTCCTGATTCTGGAAATAAAGTTGTTGCAGGAAACAGCAAAATCTGCCAATTAAAGGTGACAGATTTTAGGCCCTACCCACAACAAAGTAATTGTAGACCATACCCACAAGGAGGATTCCCAGAACAAGGTGACAGGAATCTGTTTTTCTATGACATCAGTAAATGCTGATCACAAATCATCCACTGGATTTTATTTCTAAAAGGGATTGGCAGCACCCACAGTTTTACAAGTTCTGCCTAAAGTAGTTCTGTGAACAAGCTTGTAGGCCCATCAGTGTAGTTATTTGGAACAGAACACTGAAGTTCTGTAACCAGGAGGTCATGCAGTGTTACCAGAATTTTTTTCTTTTAGAATACATAATTGATTCCACAAAGTATTTCAGAGTTAAATAGCCCAGGACCTAGGCTCACATTAAATAGGCAATTAAGAGCACATTTAGCATAAAAATGCAATTAAGCACATATTTGGTATAAATATGCAATTAAGAGCATAATTGCAGGTCCTGGACAGTTCTAACATAAATGGCACTTCTTTTTCTGCACTGCAAAAACACAAGCGTCCCATGTGCACATTCATATTAGAAGTGGCAACATTAATCTTAAATACAGCTAAAGTTCCTTAATAGAACAAGAAGTTATTGAAGTAGAATTTTATTGATTCCCATATGCATAGTAGAAACCATTTTTTGGTCAAGGATTCACCTGCATAGCATGAATTTTTTAGGTGTTTGTACTTTCCCCTTTTTCTTATCTTGGATCAAGGGAAGAGCAATTCCACTTAGCATAGCAGACAAGAAATATTTTTTAGGGTTACTGATTATTTATTTATTTATTTATTTATTTATTTATTTATGATGATCTACCATGGAATAATCAAAAATGCCTAGAGCTTCACGGAGCTGAAATAGTGTATTTTTCTAAAGAAGGAAATATGTCACTGCTGGAAGATGTGCAACTGGAGGTGACCACCATAGTGGTTGGCTTGGTGGGGCAAAGGGACTAAGCAGACACTTGTTCCTGGTCTGTGGCAGGTGATGGTATGTGGGAAGGAAAGATTATAAGAGTTTTGCACATGAAAACAGCACAGAGAGTTGGGTTAAATAAGGACCATTTTATTGACCTGAAATCTAGCGAGGGGGAGCAGCCTAAAGCAGGTTCAGCTAAAACCATGTGCCATCACTTGACTACCTCTCTTGGGTGAAACACCTGATCTTGGAGGACAATCCAATAACTGGAAGGCAAAGCCAGGGGGCTCCCACCCAACCTGCAGAATTTTACAAGAGAACAAAAATCCCAGGTGCGATTCAAGGGGAGATGCCTTCCCCACCCACAAGTCATAGGATGCTAGGAAAGCAGTTCCAGAGCCCTTCTCTATACCAAAAAATTGCCAAGCTGTACAACGAAACTCCTAACACCATTACCTGCCACAGACAAGGGACAATTGTCTGATTAGTCCCTTTGCACCACTAAGCCAACCAATAGAGTTGTCACCTCCTGTTGCAGATCTCTCAGCAACAGCATATTTCCTTTTTCAGAAAAATACATTACTTCAACTCTGAAAAGCTGTGGGCATTGGAAAAACTATGACAGAGTGAGGAGGAAAGTGGCTTTAAAGCCGGCTTCCAGCCACAGCAGGATGGGAATACCTGGCTTTTTGCCACTCCTTTTTCAGCTGGCTTCAAGGCAGATTGGACCCAGGGCTTGTGGTTGCCATGGCCCCCATCCAGAAGGGGCAAATTCAAGATGACCCTTTAGGGATGTTTATTTCAGCCCTAGGCTTCTCCACAGGTAGCTTGCAATGCTATTCCATGGTACTGGATACAGAAGAAAACCATAGGCCCTTCTGATTTCTTTTGTGCTATGGGAACCTCCAACTCCTCAGTCAAGGAATAAAATTTTCTTATTATAAAGGCATATTGTCCTGTTCCCAGTCATCCAATAAACAAGAAGACATTAAGATAATGAAAAACCCCTCTCTGCCCTGACCTGAGTTTAGGAGCCTGCTCAAGAAAAATACTGAAATTTTCAAAAGCAGAGGTTGAAACAAGCATCCCACTAGAAGAGCCTGGCCAATGTAAAATGCATCCTCAAAAGAAAATCCCATTAACTCAAAATCCCCAGGATGAACAGGGAGCAGGCAAAAAGCAGACTTAATACACTGAAAGCTGCTCCAGAAGAAGGGAGAGTGTGTCCTGGAAGGGGTAATAGTGTGCACACCTGTGGTGTGCACATGCCGCCGTGCTTCTATGCCACTGTGTACACAAGCCCCATTAATTTAAATGGAGCTTGAGCAAATACAAAATTCCCCTTACATGGGAGGGTCCAGAACAGATCCCCCGTGTAAGGGAAGGGCCCACAGTAAACATACAGTAACAAGTTGAAATTTGCCAGACTGAAGGCTCCTAGGATAATATCATCCTCTTTCATCTACTATCCTTTATTTCAGGGTGAAAGACCTTAAACAGGCTTCTGGCTTCTAATAAGGTATTCCAAGTATATTCTCTGTGTTGAAGAAACCATCTGTTTAAATGTAGAGGGCCAGTTTCTTGGTGCTTTAGAGCAAAGATCTGAAGACTGAAACCTGATTTTCCAGTTTACTTGGGCCATCTACAGAAAGGACACAAGGGTGCAAATGCTTCAGTTTTGATGGATCCATTTCTGGAGGAAAGCACTATGTGCAAATCTCTGGCTCACCTAGTAGAGCAGCAGCTTGCTACAATTTCAAAGGTTTGTTGATGCAACTTGCAAAGATTCTCCTGGAGTCTATGAACATTTTGGCACTGTGGTTGGTACTTCATACATAACTCTTAGGGCAACACCAGGGGCCATCTCTAGATATAAAGTTTTGGCCTAGAAATCTCAGGTCCTGGGATGATCCTGAACTGGCAACCATAAAACACACTCAGGTTCAGCATCTATGTATCCTAAAGGTCTATACTTAAGTCTTAGGGTCAAGAACTCCTGAGCCTCTAGTGTTACTGAGCTGAAGTTGGCTCTTCCAACCCAGGATGGATAGTTCTGCCTGCAATGCTGTTAGATTGGTGAACCCAGTTAATCTGTTTAGTCTTAGTTCTCCACCAGGCTGATGCTCCAAAAAGGTGCTCAATGTTTACTGCTTGCCTTTGCTTTCTCTTTAAAAAGTTCATTTACCTGTATTTAAACACTATTTCTGAAAGTTCTTTGTGAATTTCAGGGCAAATGCCAAATGTTATTTCACCATATAGCAAAAGTTACCTTTTGGCAGTTTTGCCATGTTATTTTCACATGCTGAACATGTGGTAGAACTGAGTTCTTGATATGGCAAGATATAGCATATCCACCAACATTTCACAGGTGAAAACCTGGACACATATGGCCAAGTAACATCAGAGTGTGGTCTAGGTGGCAAATGTTATTAATGAAGAAGAACGCAGGAGGTAAGAGAGGCTACAGCAGTTTGCTTTTACCCAAGTCTACAGAAAAGGACAATATTCTGCACCCTTCTCTCCTCTTTCTTATGCTGAGTAAATAGAGTGCAACCTACTTCTGCATCTTGAAGTTAATTTTTCAGCAAGTGAAGTAAGGCAGGGATAAAACTGAAAGGGGATACAGAAACTGGGGTATTTGAAAAGCAGCTGAAAAGGTGAGATGACAGAAGTTTAATTATTACTGTCCTGCCAAGTCATGACAGTTGGAGAACACAAAGTGGTATTTTCCACATCACATGATTTTCCTCAACCCTCCCCCACCCCAAATAGGCCTCTCAAAGTGGGTTTTAAGAATTCAGAACTTGTATTAAATTTATGAATTATGTCTGAAGGATCTTTATTTTAAGGTGAGTTACCAAAAAATCCTTTAATATAAATAAGTTCCAGTCCTACAAAGACAAATGAGTGGCCTTGTATGCTTTTTTCGTCTTTCAAATTACATTGTATTGAACTACATTTGTCATCCGTTCCCTTGCCAAACAGTGCTCCATTAGCCTAAACTAATCAGCTGAAGGCAGATGGCAAGTTGACAGGAAGAGAGACAGCGAGCTGACAGCTTTCCCTCCAAACATGGGCACACACTGTGTTTCAAGCTCCAAGCTACCTTGACATTTAATTTGAAAAGTAACATAGTAACAAACAAAAAATAAAATAAAATTTAATTTAAAGAAAACGCAGATGTCTGTACAAAATCAATTTAGCAGTTTAAAACCAGAAATCTTGGTGCCTGGAAGGCAAATCTCTTTGGCTTTTTCCCCAAGAGTTCAGTTTTGTTGCCATGGTGAATATTGATGGTGTTAAAAATGCATACAGAATAGTCTAAGGCCATTGGACTTTGCTCTAGAGAGGTCCATAAAATAATAGTTTAATAAGCAACATGAAGCACAATGAATACACAACTCTAGCTGCTATTATTAGCAAGCAATAGTGCCAACATTTTTACCTGGTAGAATTATATGCAGTCACTGTCTGAGCATAGAGATACATGTAGCTGAGTCACCAACGAAGGCAAGATGAAGTGTTAGAAAGTATAAGCTTTATAATACAAGGACATTATGTAAATTTCCACAGATTTGAGTTCCTTCTTTGCTACTCATAGTAAAATGGTTAACATGGCTCTACTCCCATCTTCAAGAGCCCAGAAAGTGTGATGTGGGGCCATTTGGATTAGCCTTATACACATCACATTGTCCATGGAAGAAATGTTTCTCCATCATCTGTGCATTGTATAGCAATAAAAAAGTCTTTCCTTATGTACTAATATTAATATATATTGAGCACTGACTGTGCTCTCATAATGGAGCTCTGCTAACAAAAATAGAGAGCTTTCCCCCCATACTACAAAAATGCATAGATGGTGGGGGAGTACTTCTACAAGAGAAAGTGGCAAGCAAAGCTTGCTCAAGTAGTCTTATTTCAATGTGTGTGGGATCAAGTGAACCCCTCTTAGGTAACAGAAATTTACCTCCCAAGAAAAACCAGTCTCATAAACAACTACAGCAAAGAGATTACATCAACATTAGGGCCTATATCCATTTAATATTGGGTTATAATACTCTATCAAGTTTAAATCACCCAATTCTCATCCACATAATATGCCTGAAGCAACATAAACCCCAGGAACAGAGCCACTGAATAGCTGAAGACAAAATTAGTGCAAGTTGGGTTTTTTATATATTGAGCAGTTGTTGCTATTATTTTTTAATATTTAAAAATATGACAACACTGTTTTTATCTCTGTTTGTGGATGGGAGTGATGTCTGGAATCCTGTTGGTTAGTCCCAACAAGATTAGAACCATTCATAATAATAATAATAATAATAATAATAATAATAATAAAATTTTATTTATATGCCGCCCTTCCTACGATCAGGGCGGCTCACAACAGGTTAAAACAATCATACAATTAAAACACAATTAAAACAAGACAGCAGTAAAAAGCCCCATAGCCCAGCCTCTTGGCCACGAAAGAGGAGGGAGGCCCGCAGGATATTTATTCGGGGAATGCCTGCTGGAATAGGAAGGTTTTGAGATCCTTCCTAAATTGGGCCAGGGTAGCGGACGAGCGGAGCTCTGTGGGCAGCGCGTTCCAAAGGGCTGGGGCAGCTATGGAAAACGTCCTCCGAGTCGTGGAGACTAACTTGGCCCCAGGCACCTTCAGTAGCTGCTGCCCAGACGTTCTGAGGGTGCGAGGCGGAATGTACGGGGAGAGGCGGTCCTTTAGGTATCCTGGGCCCAAGCCATTTAGGGCTTTATAGGTAATTACCAACCTGATTCAATTAATTACTGAATGGTAAATCAACACATGTAAATCCCATAGACTCAAAAGGTCTACTTGAGATAGGACCAGCAACAGAATTCAGGTTGGTATTATAATTATTTATATTTGTAACCTATCTGACTTTGACTTATTAATGCTCAGATAAAACTAAAATAAATAAAGTAAATGTTCATACATTTGGTACAGTGGCATGCATGACATGCTCCATAAAAGACATCAATGGTAAAACAAATAACAACCAATGCAAAAATAGGTAGATAAGTAGGTAGATTGGTAGATATGTAGGAAGAGGTCAAATAATATAGGATTCTGCAGAGCTTCCAATTCTATCTGAAGCCCAGTTCAGATCTAGGCACAATTTTTTTCTGTAACAGTCTGGATCCATTTCTTTCTGATATAGATCCCACATCCCAATTTAGATTCTAGAATCCTGACCTTGTCCACTGATTAAAAAATGAGACTCTTATAGAGGGGACTGAGATCCTATGGCTTGGACATAGGACTATGACTCTGGAGACTAGGCTTAGAGTCCTTATTCAGCCATGAAAACCCACTGGGTGACCTTGGGCAAGTCACACTCACTCAGCCTCAATGGAAAGCAATGGCGAACTCCCTCAGAACAAGCCTTGCCAAGAAAATCTTGTGATAGGCTTGTCTTAGGGTTGTGATAAATCTGAAACGACTTAAAGGAACACAACAACAACATCGAAGTGTTTAAAATCACAAATTTCAAACAGATAACTTGGGGGAAGAGGTTTCTAGCAATTGTAAAGTTTGTTATTTTTTTAAAAAATAATTGGCTGGGATCCTGCTAGCATTTTCTTTCTGTTGTGGAAGTTGGAATTATGTCCCAACCTTGTGCAGTGACCAAACTTATCCAGCAAAGTCCACCTTTTAGCTCCAGAACCCCCTCCCCCCCCCTCAGAATGTTAATTCACTGGCTAGTGAAGAGTGGGAGAGTGGCTGAGGAGCATCCATCTCTGTTCCTATAACCAGACATACAACACTGATGTCTATGATGCTGGTGTTCATCAAGTACAAGACTGGTGCTGCCTTTTAATTATTGGAGCAGAGAATTGGTACTTTATGGTGGTTAACCTTGGCTCATTTGCTGCTTACAGTGAAGGCAAGCTTGGAATTGCACTCACTCATAGTAGTCCTAAACAAAGTTGTGGTTTTTCAGATTGTCTTCCTTCAATGCAACCCTTAAGTAACAATAGCAACAACTAGGAGAATTTGAGATGAGATTAGCAACTGGTTTCCTTCATTAAAAACTACAAAGACAACTTAAGTATGTAAATTAACTAGAAAGGTAAACAGAAGATTCAGTGAGGTTTCCTAACAAAATAAAAGGAAATTAAAAAACTCATGGAGACCAATTTGGAAGGCAATCAACAAACACTTGTCCCTCTCTTTCACCAATTGCTACTAACAGAGAACAAAGAGATGCCAGGAGGAGAAAACAGATTGTATAGGTTCAACAATCTAACACATTCTTGTTCTTTAAACACTGTGACTGGAGAGTGCTAATGATATTCATGTACCAGATAGATTTATCAATGAACTTCCATCCTTCTCCTGTTCATCACAATACCTTAGTATCTTTTCTATATGATCATGCTGAGGAAATATTGTCTGGGTTTTTTCCAGATTAATTTTTATATCTGGATCTCCAGATTGTTCCAAACTGCTCTACACCTTCCCCTTTCCACTCTAGAACCAACTTCTTCATTTGTTCCAATTTAGAGCCTTTCTTCATCAATTTTATTTACCTACCTTCATCAAGAATGGCTTTGTTATTTTGGTTTCAGCCAAAGTGGTTATATGGTTCTGTTATAAAGTCTTTAAAATGTTTACTAGATAACTATTGTATATTCCTAACTCTCCATGACAGCAGGATATTGTCATTTATTTATTTATTTTATTATTATAGCTTGCTGTTATGAAGTATGCCAGTTGAGTTTTCTACTTCTGGCACTAAAATAAGTTAGTCTAGCTTTGCTTGTGATAGCTGTCACACTTCATACATGATGTACTGTACATACAAAAATTAGGAGAAAAACCAACATGTATATATACATATAGAGGAAATGAAGGACAACACAAGGAAACAACACAAGGACGTGTTCACCTCTGCCTTCAGGCAAGAGTCATAATGTCTGATTTATGTACTTCTGTTCCCTGCTCATTCTCTCTCATATATAGCAAAGAGAGACAAGGATGCCTTTCATCATGCTATGAAAATGTCCTAGGCACTAACATTCTATTTTCTCCCATTCTGAGATGTTTTTACTGCACAGAAGTGCACAGTATCTCAGATGAGCACAAACAGAGAAGGGTCATATGCTGTGGGCAAAGGCAGCAAAAAGACAAAAAATAAAAATAAAACACCCCTCTCCAGGAAATGCTGAGGAGTAATCAGGAAAATAATTTGGATCTCTCTTTCTATGACTCAGTATTTCAAAAGGAACTATCTCTCATCCCTGTGCTGTTTAAAAGACATTTTTGGTCACTTAAGTAAGATAAGGTATCATTAAAAAATAGTTTGTGTAATGAATGAACATCTCATAATCATCCATGCATGTAAAGGGATCTTGTAGCACCTCTGAGACTAACTGAAAGAAGCTGGCAGCCTGAGCTTTTTTAGACTTAAGCCTACATCCTCAGATTCAGGGGATGGAGTGGAGAGTGAAGAGGCAGACCTATATAAGCTGGCTGTGTGAGAGAATGCCAGTTGAAATTCAAAACCTTGTTATGGAGATGAGGTGGCAAGTTCAGTTTTTTACTTTGTTGTTTACTTGCCTACAGATAATCTCAATTCATTAGGTCATCACAGGACCTAATGACATCCCCCACAATATTAAATAAACATTCACTTGGTCATTCTCCAGTGTAGTTTATGTCATACTGTGTCAGCAATGCCCTTCAGCACACTACACTGGGCAAACAGGACTGCCCCTGTGCCAGAGGATAAATGGACATAAATCAGACATTAGGAATGGAAATACACAAAAACTGGCTGTGGAACACTTTGATCTTCAACCTTTCTGGGCATTCCATCTCAGACCTCATTAACAGTGGTCCTTGAACAAAAGAACTTCAAAGGAAGATTGGAAAGAGAAATAGCAGAAATGGAATATATCCATAATCTCCAGCCCATCAATAGTGGGTTGAAGAGATACAATGGTTTCCTACACACTACACATTTCTACACTATCTATCTTCCCATGCTCATGAGGGCACCTCTGACCAATTCAGCACATGTCCCCTCTAGTTCCCATTCTATATTGCAGTACTAATTCATATGGTTATCTACTCTCCTTGCTTCAGACAACATCTTCCCTTCTGCCTTTGTCTCCCCAAGGATCATTATTAAAAGTGAATTTGCCACCTCATCTCCATACCCACCAGGTTTTGAATTTCAATAGACATTCTCTCATACAGCTGGCTTACATAGGCCTTTCCCTAAACTCTCTACTCTGCCTCATGCATCTGAGGAAGTAGGCCCAAATCTACAAAAGCTCATGATACCAGCTTCTTTTTCTCACTTAGGGCGTTATCAGACAAGGGAAATTGGAAGTATAATCCAATGGCAATCCAAATGCAATCATGGGGTTTAATGTTATTGCGTGATAGACTACCACACACAATTTCGGGCATTGGGAAGTCAGTCCAAACGCAATCATGGGTTTCACGTTATTGCGTGAGAAGCAATCACATGCAATTTCAGGCAATGGCAAGCTATTTTCAGGCAATGGGAAGTCAGTTTGAACGCAATTCAAATTCAAGTAAATTCGCTGAACTAGCGAATTCATGTGAATGTGTTTTGGCCCCACTTTCTTTTCATTTGAAATTAAGAGAAATTCCTCCCTGTGATAAACTCCTTAGTCTCAAAGGTGCTGCAAAATACCTTTGCATACTGATTTTCCAGACTAACACAGCTATGTCTTTAAATTCTACATCCATGCATGTGAAAGACTTGAAGCCCATGTATATTACTTCAGGAATGGGAGCAAAATGTAGTCAATCAGTTGATGTCACTGAAATTCCCAATAGTTTACCTAGTTAGCATATCCAATGTAGTCCTCTAGATGGTTTTGATTTGGCAGCTGCAATTCAAAAACATCTGAAAAATCAGACTTAGTCTGCCTGGGGCTACTTGCTTTTATACTTCTATGAAGTATGACATATTTACTCTGAGTAAGATCCACTGAATTAAATTCAGTTTATTTCCTATGAAGTGCTTAACACTACAGATACAGAAAGTGTTAAGCCACAGTCCTGTACACACTTACCTGAGAATAGGTAATCTGAGCTGGACCTTGCTAAAATTTCAGGTCTTCCAAAGACTTTGTATAGTACCCAGAACTGACACAGATCACTGTGTCACTGGCACATGATGCAACAGAATTTTTGTAGCAGAGAAAATATTCCAGTCCTGATTTGGTCCAACATTCCCTTATAGCAGGTGGTAGAACTGAGCTCCAAAGGAAATAATTTTTCCTGGACTATATCATAGTTGACACTACATTTCCTTGAGCCGGGGGCACATGAAGGGTGTCTCAGGGCAAGGTCAATGGAAGGTGGACTCTCAGGTTTTGTATTGTGCAAAAGCAATCAATGGAAATTAAAGTGTGCAAGCATGACATATCACTCATCCTAATGAGACCCTCTCTTAAGTATTCCTTGCCTAAGAAAACCCTCTGAAATGTGTGAGGTCATTATAAATTGACAGATAACTTGAAGGCAAGTGCACACACACTATTCCCAGCAGTTATCTTTGAACAACCAAGCTACAGTGAAATTATCTAGCAAGGTCTAATAATAATAATAATAATAATAATAATAATAATAATAATAATAATACTTTCTATGCCACGGGGCAGCTGTTAACATTTGGCCTTGGTAGTGTCAAGGACTGTAAAACCCATCTGTTTGGTGAAAGGTCATGCTCGCTAGAGTAGGTTCGACTGAACATGCTAGCCTAAATCCAGTTGTTCATCCAAATAGAGTTGACCTAGTTCTTGAATGGCAGATCAAATCAATTATTTTTCCATGACCTGATAAACGTATGCTTTTTTTATTAGTAAAAATAACCCATTCTGCATATTCAGTACAAAGGGGGTAAAATATTTTGTAGCCTTCAGAACACTTCTCTCATCTGTAGCTCATTTCATCTGTGGAAGTGAGCATGAAATGGCAAATTTATGTTCCCATTTATAAAGATTAACATTTTTCCTTATAAGAGAAGGGTAGTGAATCTCAGTAAATTGTGCTTTTCTACTATTGCAGTCCTACTATTAGGTAGTGCAGGTAGTGGAAACTAGGGGATGAGAAGAAGTGTAGTATCGACAGTAAGAAATATATGCTATACAGCCTGCCCTATAGCCTCTAAGATGGCCTGCTGCTCCCAGATGTGGTGAAGGTTGTCGGCCCAGCAAACTTGTCACTATCTGTACACAGAATGGATTCAAGAAGTAAGCCTGTCCACCTAAGCAGCAAAATGTATTGGGCCATCCATGATTCTAGCAATTCCAAACAGTTTCTAAATCATTTCATTGTCTTTGTTCAACAACATCAATCCATCCTTTCTTTTCAGTCATCTTAAATTCAAATCCATTTCCTCTTTGGATCCAAGAAACTGATACTGAGGCAAAATCAAATACAGCATCTAAGAGCTGGTAATATGTACTGCTGAAGCAGTTATATATTTCATAAATGAGCTTGCATTCATTTTGTTTCTTATCAACACAGAGACTCACTAGATGGCAGCAATGAGTAGCAGCAAAATCACTAAAACTGAAGAAGGGTATGACAGAACCAATGATTTATTACTATTATTATTATTATTATTATTATTATTATTATTATTATTATTATTTAGAATTTTAAGCTTGAAAAAGTTACATTTTGTACAACACCTACAAGCATCCATGAAAAATGAACCCACCCTCAGTAATAGTATCTATTTAAAATGATGAAGGAAGTTAAAGAACACTTACTAAGGATGCCTAAAATCCTTTGGATGGCTAAAATCATTCTGTTTCATCTTCTGTAACATTTGCATTCTTCCAAGCTAGCTCTTTCTGTTGTTCATCAGCTTCTGAATGTATTCTAAAATCCCACCAAGATTTTTTAACACATTTCCATTATATGAAGGTATGTATACCTTTTTTTTTTGTACAATTTTTTAATGCCTCTACCTGCAAACACTGACTGATGTTTGTATACATTTTATGCATTTTTGCATGACAATTCCTCCAATTTCCATATCTTTAGAGAAATGCATACAAAAATTCTGAGAAATGAATAATAATTGTGTTATTTATAAATTCAGAGAAGCCAAGACTAGATCAGTATCCATTAAAAAGTGAATGGAGCAGATTTTACTCCCTAAGAAATTCCAACTAGGCACCAAACTAGAACAAAACAAAGATGCCCCACAGAATATATTGAACTGTTCACCCCCAGCTTGCTCGCTTCTCAGCACTAGAGATATAAATAATAAAGAAAGTGTATGTCATCACTATTTTCTGCACATTTCATTTTCACCTTGAAAAAAAGCATTGTATTTTGCACAAATATATACACACATACATACACATATTGGACAAAATAGTCTTCAAGAGTCCCAAACTCTGAAATAACGGTGAAAAATGAGCAAAAAGTTATGTAATCTTACATGTTATAATGACATGCTTATTCAAATGATTGATTCCCATAGTGGGAATAATTGAATCTATTTTCTCCCTGCTGTGCAGTTTTCAAAGATGTTCTCACAGGGGAGAAATTATCCCCTTCCCCTCAACTCACTTTTTTTTCCTGTCTCTTTCTGACATGGTATTTTGGTGGCCAGAGGGGAAGGGGCAGTTGATGATTACAATGTCATCCATTTGGACCTCTATGGGACTCCTGAGAGGTCAACAAGGATGCCTGGTTGTCATCTGACAGCTGTTCCCTGCCCTCCCCTTGGCCAAGTAGGATAGCATAGGAGAAATAAGAGTCTGGGCAACTAGGGGGAATAGTCCTCCAAGTCTATTGGACATAAGGGGAATGACAGAGGGCTTCAGAAGGATTCTCTTTGTCAGGATTTTCTGAAATTTGAAAAGCCTCTTTCTCAGTCACCCCCCTGCACATTATTTTCCTGCACATTTCCTATTAGGGCAGGGCACTGGATCCAAAACAGGGGAAAGAAACTGTGCACCAAAGAGATTAAAATTGCTCCCTGCCTCTTTACTAATAATAAATAATTAAAAATATTTAATTATTCTAATCATTGTAATGGGTAGGAGGGGTGTCTTCCAGTAACTAAATTAACATTTGTTGAAACATGTGAGCTGAATTGCCTTTTATGTGTTTATAAGAAGACAAAACGAACAGCAAAAAGTAGACTGTAAGGCTAACTGTGTCATTTCTAGAAGGTAAGCAGGGTCTGGACTGGTTAGTATTTGGATGGGAGATGCCAATGAATACCTAGTGCTCTAGGCTATATTCAGAGGAAGGCAATAGCCAACCACCTCTGAATATTTCTTGCCTAACAAAACCCTATGAAATTCATAGGGTCACCATAAGTCAAAAGGAGACTTGAAGACACATACACACATAGAACATGTAGCACATTTTTCTGATGCTAAGTGATGGATCTTTAGACTTTTTTTCACCTAAATGAAAAGGTCACAAATATTGTTCCTTTAATATATATATAAAGGACCTCTTGAGGATCCTCACAGGTCCATGAGAATGACTATTTCAGTGTGCCCAGCTGCAAGAAAAGTGTTGGATATAGCTCCAATGATCCCCCCCTCAAAAAAATTCTCCAATGACACAGAAATGCCTATGTTGAGGCAGTTGACATGTTGAGGTGTGTTTTTGGGAGGATGCCCAGGGAAACATAGCTATGGAAACATCACTATGTGCCAGACACATATCTCCCTATGCAGGATTTCAGCCAAAGTTTGTAGAAGAGAAGGAGATACCACCACCTTTCTATCACTGAACTACTCTTACTGTCAAGATGTTCCTTCTACTGTTTAATCTAAATCTGCCCTTGTGTAGCTTCAAACCATACTTCTCACAACCTCACTGCTGCCATGAGAACTTCTTCTTCCCTCATTGCAAACTCATGCTTCAACTCGAGGCTGGGGATTTCTGAGCTGGTTTCTTGGATGGGATGCAGTGGCTCAAGCAGTTAAGACGCTGATTCTGTTGATTGCAAGATTGGCAAGTTGGCAGTTCGAGGCCTGGGTGCTGCATGATGGGGTGAGCTCCTGTCACTATTTCCAGCTTCTGCCAACCTAGCAGTTCAAAAGCATGCAAATTCAAGTAGATAAATAGGTACCATTCGGTGGGAAGGTACACAGCGTTCTGTGCAATCATGCTGGCCACATGATCACAGAGTAGTCTCTGACAACACTGGCTCTTTGGCTTAGTAATGGAGATGAGCACCACCCCCTATGGTCGGACATGACTTGACAACATTGTCAATGGGGATTACCTTTACTTTTTCTTGACTTGAATATACATAACAACAGACGGCTGCACTTAATGAGATTATTTCTGAAAATATGAGAAGCAGGGGGCATCCCAGTTGAGCAAGGCTAATTTTCTTGAGTTGTGGTCATCTTGTCCAAGTTTTCACCTCCTTGGTAACTCTCCTGGGCAGGAATCCACTCAGCCACAGCCATTTGAAGATATAAAATAGTTTTTATGGGAGGTAGGTTTACAGCCATGGCTGTAAAAGTAGAATCATAATGGCTGGGATCCTGTCTGCACTACCTTGCTATGTAACCAAAATAGTTACGTAGCTACATAGTCAATCTCAGCCTGAACCCACCACCACCACCATCCCCACTTAACAGTCAGAAGCAACTGCAATTGATTGGTGTGTGTTTCCCTTTCTCTTGAGACATGGCTGCCCAACATTTCACACAAGTAATATCCTTTGTCACAAGCAGAAAAGGGGATCCCTGTCACAATCCCCCAGTTACATAGATTGCTCCCATGGGGGGGGGGCTGAGAATATCAATCAACTGCTTCCTTCACAACAGGGTAACAGATCTCTGTTGACTGCAGCTGCTGCTGACTGGTAAGTGGGGGCTGGGGGACTTTCATGATGCCTATGTGTCCCCTGAATAAAAGGATACATAGGGATCATCAATCATAAATTTCACTCTTGGTTATGCATTCATAACTATCAAATAGGATTCCAAGTGATGCTCTGATTGTATAGTGTGAAAGGGCCTCTAAATATATATTGGAGAGTCCATCAAAGAAATGAGAACTTCAAGCAGAGTACTGTAATCTATAATGTAGGGCACATAACTACCCTGTGTGTTAGACAATATATTTTAGCTTTACTGTTTTATGGAAACAGATTTTTGTGTAAGAACCAACCTAAGTAAGAGAACTGGCCATTATACTGCTATAATTTTGTAATAAAAACATTAGAAGTTAAATGTAAAACTAAGCAGGCGATGGAAGTTAGTTAAGCAAAAAAACATATATAAACATATCCCATTTTCTCTGAGAAATGCTGTGCTTTAGTACAACTGGAATATAATTATACTGTGGCAAGTTTCTCATCCACAGCATTTTTCAAAACAAGTTAACAGCAGGAATTTTTATTCAGTTTAAGAATGAAAAAGGAATGTGTCCTTTAAATGTGGCAGAAAATAAGTAGTTTGGCAGCATTCCTATGGTTTAAATGCAGTATGTCCTCAGGTTGCTAATACTTTGCTTTTTGGAGGTGGGGGAGGGATATAGGGTAAGGCTATTCCAGTACACATTTCATATTCATTGATGTTAAAAAATAGATCAGCTGCTCTTAAAATAAAAGAAAAATGTGCCTTTTCTGCTTCATATCTCAGCAAGAGTTTATTGGAAAATCTCTAAGGTACTTAGCTGTAAATGTTGTGTTTCTGAAACAGGCCTCTTTCGTTTCTGGGTCTGCAAAACTTAAAAAGATATTTCCAATTCATTGACTTAGTGGATGGTGCAGCATGCTGTTTTGTATAAAACGATCTCAAAGACTAACATAAGGCTCTCCTGGCAGTTTCTGGCTTGTAATGTTCTCAGATTTTGGCAGTGTGTCATGGTGCATCACTGATGAATATCTATCTTGCCTTGGAAGGTTGCTTACTGGAGCATCCTCGACTCAAAATAGACTTTTATCACACTAGGGTGTTAGATGTGATCCGATCAAACTGTTAATGGAGGGATGTTACAGCAAGGGAAGTATGTAGTTTGTAAATTTGATTAAGCCCTAATGTCCTCTATACCTAGAGCAAGTGAGAGGGTCATGGAGAATTTTCTGTGTAATTTCATGTACAATGATTAAACCTTCATAAAGGGCAATAAGATTGCTATATTTGGCACACTGTCTTAGAAAGAAATCATATTGGTTTCTTTTGGACTTCCTTTATAAGTAAACACTGCATGATGCTGTGGTCCTACATTTCAGTTCAGGATTTTATGTGTACAATTGAAGCTGTGTATGGATTTTCAGGGAATAACTGTTCTATGCAAAGAAATTGATATAAAATTGGGGGAAAGATTGTATCTCTGTGTGAACCTACTGTATGAAAGACTAATTGGCTACATTGCACGTACTTGTGCATCATTCTGTTTGCAGGCAAATATAACCTAGGCCAAGAGTTTCCATGCCTTGGATCAAACACTGATCAGAATGGAAACTGCAGTAAAGAAACAAGATGACTGGGAATGGGAATGACAGAACTAGACAAGATCCTAAACTGCAAAAGTATAAAACTCTATGTTAAAGTTAGGATCAACCGATCTGTGCTATTTCCCATCATCATGTACAAGTGCAAAAGCTGGACAGTTAAGAAAGCAGAAAATAAAAAAATAAATTCATTTGAGATGTGGTGCTGGGGATGACTGCTGAGTACACCTTGGACAACCAAAAAGACAAACATATATGTTCTTCAGAAGATTAATCCAGAAATCACCCTGGAAACCAAAACTACACCTCACAAAACTACAATTCTCAGAAATGTGGCTGCATGTCTTACCATGTCAGTCTTTTGCAGAGGGAGGGCAGCTCTGTGAAACAGCTCTTATAATAGTTTTGTGCAGATATAGGGGTTTTATGTGTTGAATTAATTAAGTGTATTTAGAGTACCCCCCCACACACACACACTTCCTTTACCATCTCACAATGGAGGTGAAATTTCTCACTACAGGTCAGACTTTACACAGTTTTTGGACAATCTTAGAGACATTGTCTCCCACAACTTTATTAAAATGGCAACATTAACAACAACAGCAATTGTATAGGGTTGGCCCATGGCATAAGGTCATGATCTGGACAATCAGACAACACCCCGTTTGTTCGATGACAGCAATGGCCGCCCTTGGCCGAACATCAGGATGACCTAGGGGCCATGGTATGCCATAACCAGCCATCTGGATGTATATCTCGATAGCCCCTAGTCACCAGGCAACGCCAAATGTTATGGCCCCGCAATGGCCACAACGTATGCCTTCAGTGTACCCGTGTCTGCAAGGACTCCCACTCCAGTGCTCCGCAGCCCTGGAGACCACTCACCCCAGATCATGGCCTATGCTCTGCCTAAAGTTGTGACAAGCAACACCAACCCAAGGGAGGAAGGGTGGGGAGCCGAGCAAAATGGCCCCAAACATCGGGCCGTGCGGCCTTATAAAGGCCTAGCAAGAGGGAGGGGCCAGGAAGAGGTTGCTCCTCCCCCTCCAGGCTGCACCAATCAGCAGCCTGGAAGACAGGAATGAGCAACTATAGAGAGGCCCTCTCAGGGTAGAGAGGCCTCTCCCCACCAAAGCTCCTTCGTGCCCCTCCCAACCAGCTCAGCCAGCCTCGGACACCCAGCTAGGCATGCTAGGATGCTCCGAGGCACACACACAGCAGCGGCGAGGCACGGCCTCCCCGCGGCAACGCGGCTGGGCGGGTCACCTGCCGTCCTTTGTATGGAGAGTTCTTCATATTCCTACAAAACACAGTCTTCCATTTGATTTACAGAACTGTTCAGTCCAAAACTGGTTTCCAGATAAAGAAAGGGAAATAAAAGCTTTGATTTTCTTCTATCAAGAGTTAGTACCTAGAGAGGAAACTGAACAGCTGTACAGGTCAATATCTTCCCCATTCTGGTGGAATACAAGTCCAATGGTTAGTACTGACTAGAGTAGAACTGTTGACTCAACTGGATTTACTAGTATTGAATTCCTTATTCAAAAATTGATTTAATGAGTCTACTCTGGTTGTAACTGACGGACAGGAATTCAGACAATGTATTTCTGTTCAATTATGAATGTATCCACACAACACAATTATATCAGTTTCACACCACGTTAATTATCTTCACTCCATCTTATGGAATAGTCAGATCTATAATTTTGTGAGACTCAGATTCAGGGGAGTACACTAGATATTTCTAAGTTCCCCCAACTGATTAAAAATCACAGATGCTATACAGATTCTGTAATTTGACTTTTTGGACCATGAATAACCAACTTTCTCTAGGTAGTATAAGCATGCAGATGAATACATCTGAGGAAGCACACCAAATCTGCCAAAGCATATGCTACAACTTCGTTCTTACAGTTAGTCTCAAAGGTGTTCAAAGATCCCTTTGCATACTGATATACCAGACTAACACAGCTATGTCTCTGAATGCTAAAAGAAGGTTTCTTTTCTTTTCTCTCTTGCAAATGAATACCAATGGAAAACTTATTTCACTTTCTAGAGAAACCTGACAGTTGGGGAGTGAGCTACTTGCCAGATGCTGCCCTTATCCATGTCCTACAATGCTGGTCCCAATAAATTCTGGACCAATACAACCTCAGTGCCTGAATGTTCCAAATAGCACTTCATCCTTCTGACTACATTGGCTCCTGTCTTACCTGTCTAAAACCTTACTCCCTGTTATCATTGTTCTCTAGATTTCTATCCCCCCACTCCTGCCCCAGGCCACACATTATTTTATGAGTTACTGAAACTGTGTAAACTCAGCATCCTGATGACAGTAATCCCTTTATCCTTAAAAGTAAAGGCAGAATGATTTTTTCAGTTCTCAGTTTGGACCATTCATGAGTATATGTCTGCCATCTTTCATGAATTTTGACAGATGACTTACGATTTCAACAGCTGCTTTGTTTAAAAAAATGCTTAGTGTAGTGTCAGTTTTTGTCATTGTTTTGTGAATGGCATCATAGACAGAATTGGTGGATGCAGCTATTTGAAGCAATCATATTTACAAAAATTAAAATGGCCACTTTCTGTAGCATTTTCTATCAAGATATGAACAATAGCCATAATCACTAATTCTTCCTTTCATCAGGAGTCTGTTGAGTTGATTGGTTGCACGTGTGGGCCCAGCATTTATCAGCCAAGGCAAGATGGAGAGAGAAAGAGCTGCACAGATTTGTCATCCAACTGGGTGCAACGGTTTTCTGTTTTGTCACATTTTTGTAGATCCAGCACTTTCCTGAATAATAACTCAAAAATATAATAGACAATTCTCTTTCAGCTCAGTACACTGTTCCGCCACTGTGCTGTACTCACAGCGGATGAAAGAAATTTCATTGGACTCTATAATGTTGGTGAAAGTAACATATTTGTGTCTTCAAAGAGTCATAAGCAAGCCATCACCTAACCTCAAGCATCCATAGATTTCTGAGGCTTAAAGGGTGCTTCTGAGAAACACATGTGCAAATCAGTGCACTAATTCCAAATGTGTATAATTGAAAAATGTATGCAGAAACAGGCTTCAGTCAATGGTGAAAAATATAAAATTGATAAATTGTAAAAATATTTGTATAAATTAGGGTAAAGATGACTACATAATTATCCACCAGTGTATCATTCTCCATTCCCCATCACCACATAAATATATGCAACCAAATTGTATGATGCTGGAGAGGTGGTGCCTCCAAACTAATTATTGGCAGGTGGGGCCAGCCAACATTCTCTGCATTTCTGGATTGGTAGCACAGAGATGACATCCTTCACCTAGAATTCTGGTGTGCACTGGAGATCTGGCATGATGGTGTCTTCTTTGTGCTGGCTGGATACCTCTGCCTTTCCACAGCACTGATCAGCCATGGGTGGTGGTGGTGGTGGTGGGGGGGGGGTAAGATATATTGTAGTTGAAGTCCAGAAGTATGATGAGAGCCACCCTGTTCTAACATTGTCTATCCCTGTTCTAAAAGTTGCTATTAGCCCCACTGGTGAGGAGTATGGACATAGGACAAGGGTAAAGGACCTACCTGATTATGAATGCATTTCCTCTACCTGTAGCAGATTAATGGGAACTGTAGTTTTAAGACTGGGAAATTTCTGTAGGGAAAGGACTAAACTCACAGCGTCAGTGGTCCTATCAATACTGTAGCTCCTGCTCCCAATTGTATCCTCTCTCTACAGCACAGTCATATTAATAAATAAATAAATAAACAAATCTTTTATTTTGATCCCACTTTTCTGTGATGAGACAAAGTGGCTCACAACACATTAAAATATCCCCATTCAATATTATGTCTCATAATACAATTAGGAGCAGGAGCTACCCCCCTTAAAACAGGATTAAACATGATACAATTAAAATTGGAGATTAAAATATCTGTAAATATTAATATATTGTATTTTATTGTCTTAATATATTAATATTAACAGATATTCAGATGACATCTTCAACAAGCAAGAAAAAATAAAGGCTAAATATGACATCACAGATAATTTCTGGTATCAAATATATTACACAAAACAATATCAGGCCTCATTGACCTTTGTAATGAATAAAGGATCCTGAGCAAGTGCCTTTCTTCTCGGCTTTGTTGGAGATGTGATGTCCTATTCACCCCACCATGTAGTGAAAGCAGCCAAGGGAAAGAGTAAACAAGTGCAACAAAGTTCTCTCTTTAAAGTTGATTAAGTACTGCAAGAGTAGCTGATAATACACTGAAAGGAAACTCTGGCTGCTTGCTTCACAGCACCACTGCTCACAGAGAACACCAAGCACTTCTGAGAAAAGGAATGATTAAGGCCATGATGGATGAGCCCCTCAATTTATTTCCAAAAAACCCCACAGTTTCCTCTCTTGCAGCTTGAACCACATGAATCACTCAAATGCAGATGAATAGATGAATTCTTTGTTGAAAAGATAATGTGAGTAATTATATCGTTAAGCCCCTCAAATGGTGACAAAATTATTTTTAAAACATTCTTTTCACTCAGACGTACAGGCATGCTGACTGATTGCTTGAAAACTGGGAAACTATAAAGTCGATAAACTCTACCAGAAAAAAAGCTCTTGAAAAATAGACCACAGCTGGAATCTTCTTGGCTAGTTCCAAGTAAAATAGATCCCTAGAATCAATTGTTGAATGATGAGTGAATACATAGGTAAATCCAACTGATTCAATAGCAATATTCTAGTTGAGACTAACAATAGGATGTAGGCCGCTATTGTCTTATAGCTGCCTATGGAAAGTCCTATGGCAATATTCAGGTGTAGATGAAGGTGATATTGATATAAATCCCATAAAAATATAACCAAAGATAAATGTACTGAAGGTAGTCTTTTGAGATTCTCCACCCTGCTTCTGAGGAAAGAAATGGAGGAGGGGGTTTCACAGAATTCCTCCAGGAAAGGAAGAGTTATTCAATAGTCCACCTCAATACGGGTTCACCATAAGCAGTGGCACTAGCACAGCTCCTATCTTTTTTCCTGTAGTTTTGTTGTTGTTGTTGTTGTTGTTGTTGTAGTTTCTTGTTGCTTCTAATGTCAGCAGCAGATACTGAGGCCAGGATCTTATAGTTCAAAATCACTTATGCAGTGCTCACTGAGGTATTGTTGTGCAAGAGAAATCACAGGCAATTATCACATGGAGCCTTACCATCCCTGAAACATGGCTAAATCGTCCGTAAAGTACGTGAGTGTGATAGCCAATTGCATTTGCCTCCCATGATTTAAATGTCATTGAGGTGTCCTGATCCTCTCTCATCATCAAAGCATTTTTCAACAATGGGAACTTCTGTTATTGGAGAAATAGCTGCTCTGTGAACACTTTGATGATGGGGAAAGAACTGGGTACTTCAAGGATGATCAAATCACGGGAGGCAAGCACAATTGGATATCACACCCATGTGCTTTACAGATGATTTAGCCATGTTTCAGGGGTGGTAGGGACTCTATCACACAAGGGACTTACCCCATGGTAATCATAGCCCAAATGCCCAAATGCTCCAGAAGTGTGAAGGTGGGATCATCCATAATTGAGGGATTCCACTATTCTTCTGTCAAACAATCGTTCACACAGAAGCCATTTTTGTAAGAACGGAAGATCTTGTTATTACAAAAATGGTTTCTCCACGAACAATTGGTTGACAGAAGAACAACGAGAGTGCTTCAGTGACATTTTAGAAGTATGACGGACGATCCCACCTCCATGCTTCTGGAGTGTTTGGGTGATGTTTGTGCTACAATGACCGCACGGTAAATCCCTCGTGTGATAAGGGCTCCATGTGATAATCCCCATGTTTTTCCAATGAGATCCCACCTAATATCATTGGTCAGTGTGGATAAAAGTCAGATTGGAGCATTGACAACATCCAATCAGAGTGAGCCCTAGCATCAGCCAATGGGAGCTTAGCCAAGAAAAGGCTCAAGTATAAATAGGTTGAGTGAGGAGTGTGGAAGTAGTTAGGGAATTGGATAGGGATGATGATAATGATGAAAAGAACTTGCAGACCATAAGGACTAGCATTCTGGAAGCAAGTTAGAAACAAAATCTTTTTTTGAGATTTTCCAGAATGATTCCACAGTGGGAGTCCTACTGTCAGAAACACACTAGATTCAGGGTTTTTTCTGTGACAGCACCTGCTCTAGAAGACATCTTTCCTACAGAGGCCTGATTGGCACTTTCTCTTCCCCTTTTAAGGAGTCTGACTCATTGTATTTTATCCATTATATTTTCATTTAAAGAGCTTATACTTCACCTTGCCAAGACAGCCTCCAGTACAGTTAGCATATAATGAAATATAAACAAACAATCATTATGAAAGCAAACAAAAATGCAAAACTCCAATGGATCAAAAAAGCAGCAAAACACATCCACCACTGATATATCTGAGTTAGGGAGCAATATCTGACAATAACATCTGGCAAAAAAAATGAAGCATTTATTAAACCATGTTCTTTCTTGAAAAATAAAAGAAAAATATATTTTGAAAAAACATTTCTGCAGCATGAAGAAGAAAGGAGGATGTTGAGTATTTGAATATAACTATAGGTCAGTGATGGGCAACTTCCAGGGGTTGGGAAGCCACATTGGCACCTAAAGAAACTTGGCAGGATGCATGTCCCTGCCATACAAACCTACACCTAAAAAAAAAATCCTCACCTTTTGTGGGGGGAGGACTTGTGTCTAAAATAGCCACGCCCACCCACTTCTACCATGCTTTTGAGCCCACAAGGCCAATTTAATCCCAAGAGTTGATTTTTGTTTAATAGGAAATCAACTGGAAAAATAACTGCTGTTCCACTTTCTGTCTAAAAATGCTTTCTCTGGGCACAAAACAATATTGGGGAGAAAACGGAAGAATTAACCTCCATGCTCTTTAAGGACAATTTAAAACAAAATAAATAAAAAATGGGGCAGAGTGTTTAGGTGCCCTGAGAGCTTTAGGGGGCAGCATGTGGCTTACAGATAGGCTTGCCATTTGCCCCCAGAAAACCAGGAAAATCACAGATTAAAGGGGCTAAAAAAATTCTTCCCTGGCTGTGCTGAGGGCTAGCAAAGTGAGAGCACAACCTTTCCATGCTCAGCTTTGCCATCCTGGGACAACTTTCTCTTATCTGACCTTTTCCTGTTTAAGGAGGTGGAAAAGATGAAAATATAACACCAGGCATCCTTTCCACAAGTCTCTCTCTCTCTCTCTCTCTCTCTCTCTCTCTCTCTCTCTCCCCACTTAAAAAGTGGAAGAAACCTACTGAGAAAGTCAAACCTTGATACTTGCCTCTTTTTCTCCTGCACCTTCAGGCTGTTCTTTTTTTGCTAGTGGAAGGACAAGGTTGTTGTTATTTTTGTCTTTCTGAATTTTCACCCAGATTAAAACACTAGAGCCAATGTTTCCAAAACCTAAATCAGAAAGGGGAAAACCCGTCGGGAAGGTGTATGCATTGCAAACTTTGATTTTAAAGCAACCTTGTTTTCTATTCGTATTATGGCTCTGTGGCAGAAACTCAACCCACCGAGCTGTCCCTCCCCATTCCTGCAAACATTTCTTTACAGTCCTAGGAAAAGTCCCACCTCTTGATTTTTGTTTGAGTTTGCTCATCTGCCAATGGTTGAAGTTCTATAGGAGGGAGGAGTGGGGAAGGTGAGGTGACATCAAACTTTCATTAATTCATTAATTAATTTCTTGATTTAGAATAACTTCTGAATTCTTTCTATGTGCTGATTTAATGAGGATCATAGAATCATAGAATCATAGAGTTGGAAGAGACCACAAGGGCCATCTAGTCCAACCCCCTGCCATGCAGGAAATCACAACCAAAGCATCCCCGACAGAGGGCCATCCAGCCTCTGCTTAAAGATCTCCAAGGAAAGAGACTCCACTACACTCTGAGGGAGTGTGTTCCATTGTTGAACAGTTCTTCCTAAAGTTGAGGTGGAATCTCTTTTCCTGTAGCTTTCATCCATTGTTCCAGGTCCGAGTCTCTGGTGCAGTAGAAAACAAGCTTGCTCCCTCCTTCAAATATTTAAACAGGGCTATCATATCACCTCTTAAACTTCTCTTTTCCAGGCTAAACATATCCAGCTCCCCAAGTCTTTCCTCATAGGCATGGTTTCCAGACCCTTCACCATTTTAGTTGTCCTCCTTTGGACATGCTCCAGTTTCTCCACATCCTTTTTGAATTGTGGTGCCCAGAACTGGACACAATATTCCAGGTGGGACCTGACCAAAGCAGAATAGAGTGGCACTATTACTTCCCTTGATCTAAACACTATACTTTTATTGACTCAGCCTAAAATTGCATTGGCCTTTTTAGCTACTGCATCGCATTGTTGATTCATGTTCCACTTGTGGTCGACTCGGACTCCTAGATCCGTTTCACATGTAGTTTCATTCAGCCAGGTGTTCCCCATCCTATATCTGTGCATTTTATTTTTCCATCCTAAGTGCAATACCTTACATTTCTCCCTGTTTAAGTTCATTTTGTTAGCTTTGGTCCAGCTTTCTAGTCTATTCAGGTCATTTTGAATTTGATCCTGTCCTCTGGGATATTTGCTACTCTTTCTAATTTGGTGCCATCGACAGATTTGATAAGTATGCTCCAAATTCTGTCATCCAAGTCATTGATAAAGATGTTGAATAACCCTGGGCCCAGGACAGAGCTTTGTGGGACCACACTAGTCACTTCTCTTCAGGATGAAAAGGAGCCATTGTTGAGCTCCATTTGGGTTCGGCCAGTCAACCAATTACAAATCCATGTAACATTTACTTCTGTTTAGCCCACATTTTACCAGCTTGTTTGCAAGCATGTCATGGGGAACCGTGTCAAAACCCTTACTGAAATCAAGATATACTATATCCACAGCATTCCCTTCATTTACCAAGTTGGTAATTTTTATCAAAAAAAAGAGATCAGGTTTGTCTGCCATGACTTGTTTCTCTGAAACCCATGTTGACTTTTTGTGATTATGGAACTGCCTTCTAGATGATCACAGACTCTCTGTTTAATTATCTGTTCTAGAATCTTGCCTGGTATTGATGTCAGACTAACTGGACAATAATTGTTGGGATCCTCTTTTTTTCCCTTTTTGAAGATGGGGACAACATTTGCCCTCCTCCAGTCCGCTGGGACTTCTCCTGTTCTCCAGGAGTTCTCAAAGATTGTTGCCAATGGCTCCAATATTACATTACGCAGCTCTTTTAATACTCTTGGATGTAGTTCATCAGGTCCTAGAGATTTATATTCAGTTAGATTAACCAGGTATTCTCTTTACTTAGTCTGTGCTGAATTTCCCCTATTCTGTCCTCTGTTTCATTTTCCTCAGGTTGAGCACCCTTTGCCTTTTCTGAGAAGACTGAAGGAAACAAGGTGTTGAGTAATTCTGCCTTTTCTCTTTTCTATTAACATTTCACCATCTTCTCCATGCAGTGGCCCTACCATTTCCTTCTTCTTCCTTTTGCTGCGGACATATCCAAAAAAAGCCCTTTTTGTTGTTCTTAACCTCTCTAGCAAGCCTGAGTTCATTCTGTGCTTTAGCTTTTCTGACTTTACCCCTACACATGCCTGCTATTTCTTTGAATTCCTTTTTTGTGATTTCCCCCTTTTTCCATTTCTTATACATGTTCCGTTTCAAACTTAGCTCAGTTGAAAGTTCCTTAGTCATCCATCCTGGTTTCTTGAGACACTTCCCATTTTTCTTTCTCACTGGAACTGATTGAAATTGTGCCTTCAGTATCTCCTCTTTGAGAAACTCCCATACATCTTGAACTCCCTTCTATTTTAGTATTCCTGACTATGGGATTACCCCCAGTATTTCTCTAGGTTTACTGAAATCAGCTCTCCTAAAGTCTAAAATGCATGTTTTACTATGCTTGGCTTCTCCTTTCCACTGTTTAACAAACTCCAGGAGAACATGGTCACTTCCACCTAAGGATCCCACCACTTGCACTCCATTAACTAGGTCATCCCTGTTGGTTAAGATCAGATCCCCTTGTTGCCTCTTCCACCTTTTGGACAATGAAATTGTCTCCAAGGCAAGTGAGGAATTTACTAGACCTTGAGGATTTGGCTGAGTTTGATTTCCAGCAAATATCAGGATAGTTGAAGTCACCCATCACTATTACTTCTCTCATTTCTGTGTGTGTGGTCATCTGTTCTAGAAAGATGTCATTCAATTCCTCAGTCTGACTTGGGGGGTCTGTAGTAAACCTCCACAATAGCATCCTTGTTGTTTCCCTCCCTTTTAATTTTTATTCAGATGCTCTCCACCTGGCTTCTAGTATTGATGTCCTGGATCTCTTCACAGGTGTAAATGTCCCTGACATATAATGTTATTCCTCCTCCTTTCCTGTTTGGCCTATTTCTCTTGAAAAGGTTATACCCCTGTATTCCTACATTCCAATCATGAGACTCATCCCACCAGGTTTCAGTGAGGCCTATTATATCATATTGTTCATCTTGCTTATTTCCCATATTCTGTGCATTAGTGTAGAGACATTTAAGACCATATGTTCCCTTTACTTGCTGCCTATGCAATTTTTTTGCCTCCCACTGATGGGTTTTTGCACTTAGTGAGTACCCAACTTGTTGGGGGCAATTAGCTTATTACTACTATTATTAACCTTTATTTATAAAGCGCTGTAAATTTACACAGCGCTGTACATGCAATCTTTTTAATTGGACGGTTCCCTGCCCTCAGGCTTACAATCTAGAAAGACACGACACAAAAGGAGAAGGGAGTGGTGGTGGGGAAGGGGCCACTTAAACACTGTTAATTCAGTATGAAGCAGTATATAAATGAAGCTGTTTGTTTTGTTTGCCTTCTTCCCTCTATGCCAGTTTGACTATTTTCTCCAGCCCTTTTGCCTTTCAGAATACTGCCTCCTTCCCCCACATAACTCAGTTTAAAGCCCTCCTGATCGAATTTTTGAGACTATTGGCAAAAACATTTTTGCCAACTGGTGTGAGATGCAACCCATCCGTTGCCAGAAGTCCCCCTTCATGGAACCACAGCCCATGATCCAAGAATCCAAACCGTTCCTGGTGACACCATCTACATAGCCAGTTATTTACACCCGCTATTTTCGTCTCCATTCCTGGACCATGCCCTTAAACTGGGAGAAGAGATGAGATGACAATCTGTGCATCCATCTCTTTCAGCTTCCTACCCAGAGCCTCATAGTCCCTTCTGATATTCTGAAGGTTGTGTCTTTCAGTGTCATTGGTTCCCACATGGACCAAAAAAAAGGGTAGCAGTCAGTAGGCTTTACAAGTCTTGTCAGCCTCTCTGTCACATCACGGATCCTTGCTCCAGGGAGACTACACACCTCCTGAAACATCTTGTCAGGCCTACAAACCACTGATTCTGTATCCCTCAGCAAGAAGTCCCCCACCACTATCACACACCTCCTCTGAGGCTTAGCATTGGCTGTTCCCTTTGGTGGTACTTCCAGGGTCCCCTGCTCTGTCCCTGAAGTCCATCCATGCTGCCCTTCCTCATCATCTTTGATAACAAAGAGAGATTGAAATCGATTGTGTAGCTGCAAGCTCACAGAATGATCCATGGTTTCCCTACTTCTGTGTGTGACATTCCTCCAGCCATCTACTTCTGTTGTATGTGAAATGACTCCCTCCTCCCCAGAAGTGTCCTCTGTGTGTTTCCCATCCAAGATCCTTTGGTCTGTTCTGTCAAGTAAAACCTCTTGCTCGCTAAGATGTTGAAGTGTAGATATCTGGGCCTCCACCTGCTGTACTTTCTCTACTAGGAGGGCTACCAACTTGCACTTGGTGCAGGTGAAGTTCCCCACATCCATAGCCAAGAAGACAAACATCCCACAAGTTCTGCATCGAAAAGGATGAGGATGAGGATGATAATAATACAACTGAAATTTGCAATAAAACAATATTCCGTCAAAATGTGTGTGTGTGTGTGTGTGTTTTGTTGATAATCTGCCTAATAATATTGTGTGTGTGTTTTACTGATAATCTCCACATGGCAACCCTACTTACAAGCCACACTTTTCCTACTCTTGCTGTGGGACAAAACCAAGCCAAATGCTGCTATGACAAAGACGATGACAACAACAACAATAATAGGATTTATTTATATTCTGCCTATTCCTTGCAGAATCAAGGCAGATTACAAAGCAAAGGGATCAAAAAATACAAAATGCAACCCCCACCCTACAAAATACATCACAGAAATTATAATAATGGTGGTGGTGATGTCAATAAAAGAAGGTAAATAGGTTCAAAATATAATTGGCAGTCATAATACCAAAAGAAGTGAAAAGCTGGAGATATGCTTGTAGAAAAACTGCACATAACCAGTGTCAGAGGATACTGAGATCATAGCATTGCTCATGAAAGGGGTACTGAGAATAAACAATGGATGCAGAGCATTCAAGGCAAAGGCAATCAGAGAGAGCAGATTATTAGACAAAAGAAATAAAGAGTAACTTTGGGAACAAAGGTTTAAAACAGGCAAAGAAGTTGCATCTTTCGGAGACCAGTTAGGAATACGGTGTAGATGAAAGGTGATCAAGACAAAAGCAAACATGATTGGAAAGGTTAGAAGTGTTTAGGAGAGGATTAAAAATAAGCGTATTAGTCATGTCAATTTTCTTGTAGGTGTCTGCATAGTGACTTAGATGAATCATTTTAATTAACACTGAGACTTCAGAGACTTTTTGTTATCCCTTTTTTCAGAGAACAAAAAGATATGTAAATGAAAAGGCAGCTAGAACAGAAGATGATATTATAAAAGTTCCTCAAAACTTACCAAAATACTTTAAAGTGACAAGACTCGGTACAGCAGAAGGTGTGTCTACACATTAAATAACACAGTGCTACAAGCAGAAACTGAAAGAGTGGGGGGGAGGATGCATGATGGCAAGGAAAAGGAAGGAAGGAAGGAAGGAAGGAAGGAAGGAAAACATCAGTGATGAAAGCAGGCATAAAGCTATTGTAGGGCACTATTAATCATATGAATGAAAGAATCAGGATCAACAGTGTATGGAAATTATCACATGTGCCTTATCCCATCATTTTCCCAGTGGTATACACACATGTTTAACTTAAAGACAGATCTTACTGCATTCTCCCATATGCAGCATGTATGCAGCCCATATACAACCTGGGTTTATCCTGCAGCTGTTCAAGGACGATATTTTCCCATCTTTGAAAATCCATGGGATAATCCCAGGTTGCATATGGGAGAATGTGGTAAGATCCATCTTTAAAGTTAAACGTGCATGCATCCCATCAGGAAAATGACAGTATAACGCGTGCGCAATAATCTCCTATATCAATTACTGAGATAATTGTTCTGAATTCACAGTCACTGTTTAGTCATATTTATGACACTATTGTCACAATCATAATCACCCCAACTTACTTTACTGGGCATTCTCTGAATGGGGAGAAGGAGTTACATTCTGCTGGTGATCAGTGCATGGATAAATGACATTTCCATTAGGTGGGGGCAGGGCAGAGCTGGAGATCAGGACAGGAGTAGAATACTGGCCTAGATTCTTAAGCAGGATACAGAGCACCTAAAAAGGGCAGTCTATCCATGCCTTGTTTTGCTGCGTGAGGGAGCTACAGCAGACAAACTGCCAGGCTCCCTCATGCAGCAAAAAGAACTCTTAAAAGCGGGTTCTTCTTGTGGCGTGTTTGTGATGCCAGGACGTGTGGACACTAAGCGTCCGTCGCATCAAATGTTATTCCGTAACATATGTACTAGGCCTTCCGTTAGCAAAAAATTGCATGTGCGATAAGGTTCACATACACACACATCCCATCCAAAACTGGAGAAGAGTATGAAGAAAAGTAATAAACTTTCTCCATTCTAGAGCTTCTGTTCCGAACTTACTTTTTTAAAAAGTGTGACTGCTCTGTCTTTAAAGTAACATGCAGTTTGATCTTTCAGTTTGAAAGAATCTTTTAGGTCAATTCCAATGAGAATTGATAAGTTCATAAATGGAGAAGGGCTTGTTGAGCAGACTTTGGATCCCTGGAGAGCAGCCTTGTTGTAAATCTCAACATGGCATTGATTTTCTCTCTCCTAGAATGAATCACCTATTTGGATTCTGTAGTTTCCTACTCACAACATGCCCCCAAAGTAGATGACTGTAATTTTCTAGCTTAAGAGCTGTTCTATAAATATAAGACAGCTTTCTTTCCTTTTCTTTTCGGGAGGGGGGATGTGACAAAAAGTTATATTTGTACATGGGCTCTGCTCCTATGAATAGGTCTTGCTGGGAAAATAGCATCAGCAAAATGCTATCAAGAATTACTGAGGAGAAAAAATGGTTTATTCTGATTTAACAAAGTAAATTGTGACTCTATATTACAGAAGTGAATGGAAACCTAAAATTAGTGAAATTAATAGATGGATAAAATTATAAGAAGGCTGGGCACAGAATTTGGCAATATTATTTCAAAACTTAGCATTATATTATTTTGTAGAGAATATAATGAATTATGTACTTGTTACTCATGAATACTGAAGACCATCACTCACTATTAGCAGTTTACTAGTATGTTATCTTTTAAATATTTTATTCACTTAATAAAATATTTAAAGCCAACTTCTTATTGTTCCTGTGACTTAAGAAGATTCAACATACACATTATACAGAATGGGATGGAAAACAAGAAGCTTTATAGTTTAGAAAAAGTTGGGTTGAATACAGTTATTCCTCCATATCCACAGATTTTTATCCACAGATTCAACCATCCATAGCTTGAAAATATTGCAAAAAAAATACAAATTTCAAAAAAGCAAATCTATTTTATATATAGGATACCTTTTCACTATATCACTGTATTTAATGGGTCTTGAATATCCATGTATTTTGGTATCCATGGAAGGTCCTGGAACGAGCCCTAAGTAGATACTAAGGGTCCACTATATAATGCCATGTATAAAATTATACATGGTGTAGAAAAAGTAGGTATAAAAATTGACATCTCTTAATGTACTGATGAAGCTGAAAGGTAGAAGATTCAAGACAGATAAAAAAAAACTCTTCATACAACATATAATGGCTATAGAATTTCCTAACACAAAATGGATATTAGACAAAAAAAATTATAAGGATATTAGACAAAACAATATGGATGTTAGACAAAACAATAAAGCTATCTAGTCATGACAACTATTAAATCAGGATTAAGAGACACCAGAACTGAAACAACAATTTATATGTATGTTTCCTATAGACTGTATTTGGCCATAGAATGCTCAACTAGGTAAGACTTTGGTCTGATTCGTGAATTTTCTTCTTATATTCTTGGTAAACTAAGGATAAATTTTTAGGGAAATCCTCCCTTTAATACCTGACATACACGTAGATTCACACTTATGAAGAAATTATCCTAAAAGTCTGATCTTGAAAGTAAAGCAGGGTCAACCCCGGTTAGCACTTGGATGAGTGACCGCCAAAGACTACCAGGTACTGTAGGCTATATTTCAGAGGAAGGAACCGACAAAACTATCTCTGAGGATTCCTTGTCTAAGAAAACCCTATGAAATTCATGAGGCCACCATAAATCAGCAGATAACTTGAAGGCACATACACACAGGCATAATTTAATGAAACCTGAATGTCCGTCCCAGCATTAAAACTATATTCTATAAAGAACTTGGAGATGCTGTGCCATATTATACATTGTCTAGTTACATATGTGCAACTAAGGAACTTATTGCTAGTCCCCATTAATACCCAATGATGGGTCCATTACTGTTTACAGACGGTAGAAGAACGGGATAAGAGCATGGGGATGTAATAATCTTCCCCCCAGTCACACTAATAACACAAATTAAGCATGGGAAAAGGACACTTTCCTCCCATGTGATAATCTTCAGAGACAGAGAACAGAGAGAGTAGCATGGCACAGACAGGAGACCAACAGAGAGACTCTGGAAGGAGACTGAATCTCATTATAATTTCATCACACCAAGTTTGCCTACTGACCAGGCAAAATCAGCAGAAAATTGCTAATGAACTTTTCCACTGCAAATCATACATGATAGCAGTGCTAAAAGAGGCCAATAACATATCTCCTGTAAGTAAATATACTTGATTTTACTACAGTCTCCCATGGTGCAACAACAGAAAGGCACTATATTGTGTGGGAGGGGGAAATCAAATGCATGGTTATCCCTTTATCCTAGTGCTTTGCTACCCTAGTGAAATAAATTCCTAAGTAACATCTTCTGGTACAAACTACCCCCATTCAAACCTACTTTATCAGGCAGCAGTTGCACTGAGAGATAGAGCTCTGTTTATCTGGTGACTGGGGCACAGGAGGAGGTTTCCACCACCTTTCACCAGTGAGCAAGACTATGACAAGAAATTGTGATGGGATCCTGGCTTCTGAGTGTTGCCACCTCACCCACTGTTGGAGGATGAAAACGTCATCTTCCTACACTCTGACTGCTAAATGAACAGACCTCTATGTCTTGATGTTTTTTCTCCTTGGTGAAGTGGGCTTGGGAGAACATTTATAATTGTGGCAATAGTGGCATAATCATAGTGAATACAAAGCAGTTGCAGATCCATATCTCTAGCTTACAAATCCATAGCTGTAATACAGAATGCCAGCCAATGTTTTTGGACTATTATACCCAGATGAATAAACTGGGATTTGGGCATATCATGACTCATTAGAAGATGCAGTAATGCTTGGCAAGGTGGAAGGCAGGAAGACGTTTGCAGCCAATTAGGGCCAAACTGTATATTATGCGATGTGTACTGTAACATTTAATGTTCAGTATAGTTTTTGAACAACAGTTAAGAGAGAGAAGGATATCAGTTGTAATCACAGAATGCAATGAGAGGGAGTGAAGATTTTTTCACGTTATACATTTATAACATTATATATATATATATATCTTTAGCCGTCATGTCAAAACCCTATATGGAATCCTCAGATGTGCAGTTCACTGAGACAGTAGAGCTCTGTAGCTGAAAATTCTAAATAACCCACCCTAAATTGTAAATCCAAGGATTCCATAGGAATGTGTAAATCTACAGCACTAAATAAATAAATAATGCCATGATGTTAAAGTGGAATATAGTGTTAAAATTGTGGAAGGGCCCAGAATCATCCTTACCTTCCACAGTCTGGACAAAAATCCTCCCCCCCCCCCCCTTCAACAACTTTGCAGTGTGCCTTGAGATAAAAATTTCCATCGACACCAAGAGGAGCTTTGCTTTGAAAATGAACTGCAGTTAAAAGGAGGACATTTTTGTTGGAATCATAACCAGGGAAGAAAGGGTTAACCCAATCCAGATCAGGTGGTGTTGTACTGGCAATTTTGTTTAAACCTCTACTTATATTAAATGCTACAACTCTTTTAATGTAATATATAGTTGGCCCTGCATTTCTCCTAGAAAATCATCTCATCCTATTATGAGTAGAATGCCTTGATTAAAAAAAAAGGTCTGTGGGTGTAACAAGAAATTGCTGGAGATTACGTTTGATGATACAAAATGAGAATCCAATTTTATGAGAAAAGAAACCAGCTGTTTCTCAAAGGAGTTACAGAAAGTGAAAAGGCCTAAATTCCCATGAACTTGCAGCTTGAGTTTTAACATGTTGCAAAAGAGAAGCTCCAGTTCTTATTAAAAACTGGAGTCTTAATTCTATTCAAAATTGACTCCAAGTCTAGGTGAGAAAAGGAAAACCCTTAATTAATCAACTACTTATTATAAAGCTGCTGTTGGAAATGTTTTACCTACTGGGGTATTTCAGGCTAATATAGATTGGCTGGCTAATTCTCACTATATGATTTACATGTGTTAATGATGCAGTAAAAAATCCCCAAATGGTTAGACTATGGCTATTATTATGTGTATATCTGAGAAGGGTAAAAAAATTGAGGTTTTTATTGGGACAAAGTATATCTGATTTGATTTTAAAATATTCATATTTAATTGCTTTCAATCACCATAAAATGGAAAAGGCTAGCATTGGGGCGGCTATCTGCAATGACACCTCACTGAGGCTCCCAGCATGCCTGTTGCCACCACAGGATGCTCACTTCTGAAGTCAGAACGAAGCATTTCTGAAGTCAGAATGATGAACACATGACTGGGCACCGCATTCTGACCTCAGAGTATGTAACTGGCATCAGCAGCAGATACATACACTGGCTCAGCGGGACACCCATGCGGACAGCTGCTCTGCTCTGGATCTTTCCAGAACATCTGGAATAAGGAGTAAGTTTTAAAAATTCATGTTAAGGGTGTTATACTCCACTTCTGGTGCTGAACATGCCAGGTTTGGGTCATGCATCATCCAAATAAAACACCACCAAAACAGGAGGGGAAGAGGCCTTTTGATCCATGCAGACAAAGTCTTAATTGTAAAGAAGAGACTATTATTGTGAAAACTCTCCTATACTTCAGATAACTAGAGAATGGGATCTTCTAGAGTGGACTAAAACATGTGTGTTCTCATGATATAGCCTTTTTCTGGTTGTTGTCTCCAGACTTGCTTCCTTCTTTTAAAAGGCTAGTTGTAGTGATTTCTTAGATATGTGCTAAGGTTCTTCCAAGTTTGTGAGTGTTTTTAATTAAAAAAAAAAACATCTAGGACATGCTTTGCCAAGTTTATCCCAAGGCTTGAAGGACACATTTTTTCCTTGTTTCTTTATCTTTTTCTTTTTGAAAGATATTTTCTTAGCATTATAGTGCTAAGGTGCACTTCACTGAGGCACTTTAGCAATATAACTCTAAGAATCAGAAGGAAGGAAGGAAGGAAGGATGGATTTCTTTTCCTGCTATGTTTCAGACTTACAAATACACTTATTCAAAGGTGGGAATAAGATGTTGGAGCTGGGGTCAAGAACTGTAAGAAAACAGTTCAAGACAAAAGAAATGTTATTTGGATATGGTAAAACATATTTGAGAACTACAAGAACAAATACCACAATCTCTTGACAGATTTTGCCTATTGGGAAAAGCTCTGTTTTTGTCAATATTTAGATTCTGAGCTTCTTTGGATAATAAGGAAAATTAGGTTTCAGAAATCTTATTTCATTACTAAAATTTGGTAAATCTTGTGATGTATTCTGTCATATTGAACAAATATGATGATGGTGATAGCCAATTGATTAGTAAAGGTTTGTTTGGAATGAGATGAAAAAGAGGTTAAGCACTTGTAGTCCACTACTTTGGAGGGGAATTGTGAGGGTTTTGGATGACATACTGAACTGGTACAGTAACAGAGCAGAAAGCTCTAGCTTACTGATAATTCCATCAGTCTATGCCAAAACTGGTCATCTGCAGAGACTTGAGAAATACACAGCCCAATTCACAGGTCCTTGGGGTTACTATCTATGCCCTGCCTGGGGATTCTGAGATGTGGAAGGCTCTCATATGCACCATGCCAGTCATCTCTTTCCCAGAAGCATTGTGCATTTTGGGGCTTCCTGCAGTGGCAGGACTGGTAACTGATTAGGTAGGAGGTTGTTTGCTGAGGGGAACAAATATCAGGCAGGGAATTCCTTGTCTGGCCTACTTGGGGAGTATAACACCATTCCCCTCCACAGCACATCACTTCATTTGGTTTCCTGGCCTAAGCACTGATGTACTGAAGTGCCAGGGCTGTTGCAACATGGCATATTGCACATCCCTTTAGATCCTGTGAGAGGAGTTGCTGGTTGCTCTGTCTACATTGGCCTTTCCCATATCATTTCCTGGGTTGCTCTAGACAATCAATTTAATGTAAAGTTGAAGGTTTTCACAGCTGGCATCCATAGTTTTTGTGGGGTTCTTAAGCTATGTGGCCACGTTCTGGAAGAATTTATTCCTGACATTTCACCTGCAACTGTGGCTGGCATCTTCAGAGGGTGGTGACATGGAAGTGTGTAATGTATATGTATTGTGTGACCCTTTGTTGCATAGAAGTCACTTCCTCCCCACCAATATAACCACCTCACAAAAGGAAATGATGGATGCTTATACTTTTCATGTGTTAAGACTCTTCACCTCCACATTTCTGTTGTGCTGAGCATTGAAACATAAGATGAAAAGATACATACACAGTATATATACCCCCACACACTCCATCCCACCACCCTCTGAAGATGCCAACCAAAGATGCAGGCAAAATATCAGGAATAAATTCTTCCAGAAGATGGTCACATAGCCTGAAAAATGCTCAAAAAACAATAAATTTAATGTCTACTCAGATATCAGTCCTTCAGTCAAAATTTTAGATATCAGCACCAAAGCATAAAGATGGATCATGCTTCATGCGACCTGCCCACTGCTTTATCACAGAAGACCAGAGGAGTTAGCAGACACAGAAATATCTAGGTTCTCCAAGAAGGTTTGAGAAACTCATTATTTGGAATTGCTTTGTCTTTGAAGTTTCAAAGATTGTGATGCTATTGTTTTAACTTAGTGTCTTCCAGCCAAAATATATTTTCCCTTTAGTATGCATTTTCTCATTGTAATATCATCACAAATACGTACAAAAATATAACCACCCCACAAAAGGAAATGATGGATGCATCTACTTTTCATGTGTTATGACTCTACACCTCCACATTTCTGTTGTGTTGAGCATTGTAAACATAAGATGAAAAGATATTTCATGTCTGGAAAAATGTGTGGATCTTTTGTGTTCTGTGAAAAGTAGCAGAATTTGTTTTTGCAACCAGTAATTTTCCTCCTAGTACACTTTCTATTTTACAGTAAATTATTGTCAAGGCTTCCACTTACGTGTGAGTAGAAGTAAAATACTTTTGATATGCAAAAAAAAGTCACTGGTTGGTTGTTGTTGTTTTTACACCTTATAGTTAAACTGGACTTTTCAAATAGTTCATTCTGATTATTAAAGAAGTACATTTTTAATTGTATGTGGAAGTTAAACATGGGCCAGAACATGTTGCTTAGTCTTCACTAGCATAGAGCTATTCAATCAACTGGTGAATGGCAAGTCAGCACCATATGTAAATCCAATTAACTCTGTGGCTCTGCTTTAGTCAGGAATAACAGTGGGATTTAGCTCATAGAAGATATCCATAAATCTTTGATAAAGCATATTAATTAATTCATTTAAATACTGTAAATAGCTTTTGGTATTTTGTGATTCATGTTGCTTTTAAAGCTAAAACAACCAAAGAAGCCAAACAGTTACCAGAAATCACTAAGCAAGTATCTATACATCATATACCAAGGAATGAGATAACTTTGCTTCCATCTGCTTTTAAATTTTCAAATCTCTAGTTCTTTCTGCATGTTAAAAAAATTGTGAATCCCCCCCGGGTGTTAGAACATACAGCAGAGGAGTCACATTTGCTGGCTTCTCAGTTTCCTACCAGCATAACACATTACGGCGCACAGCACCATGACAAAGAATGCTTAGTGCAAGGCCAAGGTGTTTTACAGTATATCCTGACTGCTCTCTCCTCTACCTATTTTACTTCTGGACATTGACCCACCATCCTGCCTTTTCAACAGTGTGAGCTTATTGGTCACTTCATGGCCAGGTAGGAATTTTCTCTCCTTTCCTTTGGTTTTTCACCTACCCCACACTGTTGTTTGGGGACTTTGACAATTGGCTAGGGTAGGTTTCTTTAAAAGGTGGTCACACGGTATGTACTGAGGGGAGATGTAGGATTTTTGTGAGCACCTATGGCACAACTTTTGGGTGAAGGTTAGGCCTCTGGAATTGCCTCTTTAGATCTTGTGACTAAGGAGTTGGGGAAAGAGTGCTTCCTTGGGGCTGGTCTGAGACATAACCCCTCACTTAAGTCCTGTGAGTTGAGTGAGGAAATCTCAGGTTGGAATTCCAGATGCCGGCTGGAGAACTTGTGGGTTCTCCTTGGCGCTCAGGTGTTTCGCCCAGAGGAAGCTACGGAAGTGTTCTGGGGAAAAAACCACTTGTCGCAGCTGTTCCCATAGTAGGTTGCTCCCCCTATTCTTGCAGTTCTTTTGAAAGAAATCATAGCAGTTAAAGTGGCATCTGTAGTGGGAATGGGCCCTTAGAAATGCAGCAAGGTATGATTGATTGGCCCAAGAGAGACCTAGGTTAACTGCACTTGCAAGTGATGCTGAGTAAGGGCCATGAATAGTGAATATGTTCACATATACAAAATAAGTGTTAAGGTGTTGTAAATATCAAGAGAATAAATGTGGTTCCATTCTAACTTTCATCCAGTGCACACATCACTGGAGCATTAATGTGCAAAGCACGTTTGATTACACTTTAAATACAAGTACAGATTTTTGAGATTAAATAGGAGAGCAGTCAACTGCAAGGTGCATAATGCAAATGTTCATCAAACATGCAGGACATTTCCCTCAATTTCAGTATGTGTTGGCATTCACACTGTACTTGGGAACTTTTAGAATCATGACTCTTTTGTGTCTTAAATAGGAATTTGCATATTCAATTAGACCCAAGGATGGGCCATGTCAACCTGCAGCCCTCATGTGGCCATCTGAATACTGATTGTATTTGTTTCTAGGGATGAGCCAAAGGAAACCTAATCAGTATGCAAGTGCCACTCAAGAGACAGATTGGAGAGTCAATGGAATCAAAAAGGCTTAATCCTCCAGCACCGACCAACATTAGTGAGCACTACTGGGATTAGAGAGAGGGCAGTGAAAATGCATGAAACAGAAGTGAAGCAATAGGCTTTAATTGCTCTGAGATATACTGCAGGAAGGGTATGCTCTTTCAAACAGTAAAATCTTCTTGACAATGTAGTGACAGAAACTGGGCATTTCTGTTTAGTCACTTTCCAAGAAGAATTGGATCTGCACCACAAGCAGATGTTCCATTTCCAGTACACCAGGCAGTTGTTCTGCTGTAAATAAATAGTTGCCCAATTCTTTCCTTCTGTGTTCACATTATAAGGATTATCCAAAGCTTCACTAGGCTTCGAGAAAGTTCAAGATCCCTATAGTTTTGAATATGAATGGACAGATGGATGAATACTTATTCAAAGCCTGGTAACATTATATACAGTATATAAATCTCAATAGTCAGGCTTTTTAAAATATCAGTGAACTCTGCACTGCTACTCTCTTTCCATGCCATCTCATAGCACCTACAGGAAACAATAAACATGGGCAGTTAACTTTGCTGACTGTGGCTATACATCTCTGCTTAAATAAAAATGTATTATTTCTGGACTTTTTCAAGTTTGAAATGGGAGAACTTTCAATTCAAGAGGCGATTGAGGCATTGCTGACACAATTTTCAGGATCACCATTAATACTGCAATGCTAATCCAAAATTTATTTGGGGCTAAATACAAAGATTTTAGAGGAAATATACAGACTGCATCATTCTAGGAAGCAAATAGAAGGGCCAACACTATTTGGCACTGTAGACCTCAAACCAGATCTTGGAATCCCCCAGCCATTATGGTGCTGTTTTTTTAAAAAAAAAAGTGGGAGGACTCTTCTATGCTCTGCATCAAATCTAATTTAATCTAGAACATATATAAACTGTGTTGAACCATGAAAGAAGCAAGAGGGAGGAGACAACTAGTATGGAATAATATGAGGAGTTCCTCCTCAGCCTTCTCCATTTTCACCTCTGGGTCTCAGGACCTAAAGAGGCAGTTCCAGAGCCCTCACCTTCACCAAAAGGGTGCCAAGGTGTTCACTGTACTGTTATTTTCTATCTGAACTACCTGCCACAAATAAGGAACAAGTGTTAGGCTGGCCAACAGATGCTCATTCTGTTCCAAATACCCCAGGAACAGCACATTACCTTCTCTCAGTAGAAGGATGCTGTCAGCTCTGAAAACTCAGACCACTCAAAAATTATAGTAGGATAATGAAGAAAGTTACCCAGCCTTCCATTTAAGGCATTTTAGATCTCCCTATTTACCCTTCTGCCAGGGTGTGCAGTGAAGTGTGTGAGCCTCAAAGTGCTCAAACTGGTGAGATGATTTGAGCCAAAAGGTGAAAACAGACCAGTTAGTAATCAAGTATGGATTGACTGATGAAAATGTAATAATAATAATAATAATAAAATCTTTATTTATATCCCGCCCTTCCAAGAAGATCAGGGCGGCTTACAACAATGCAACAAGTGCAAACAAATACAGGTTAAAAACACGAAACAATAACAATACACAGTCTAAAACAATAACAAAGGCCCCGTTAGCCCATCCTCATGGCCACGGAAGAGGAGGGAGGCCCACAGGATATTTAGTCGGGGAATGCCTGCTTGAATAGGAAGGTTTTGAGGTCCTTCCTAAATTGGGCCAGGGTGGTAGATGAGCGGAGCTCCGTGGGCAGCCTATTCCAAAGGGCTGGGGCAGCTGTGGAAAAGGCCCTTCTAGAGGTAGAAGCTAACCTAGCCCCAGGCACCTTCAGCAGTTGCTGCCCAGATGTTCTGAGGGTGCGAGGCGGATTGTATGGGGAGAGGCGGTCCTTTAGGAATCCTGGGCCCAAGCCATTTAGGGCTTTATAGGTGATAACCAACGCCTTATATTGAGCTCGGAAGCGAATGGGCAGCCAGTGGAGATCTTTAAGCACGGGTGTTATGTAGCTGGTCCTGGATACGCCAGTGACCAGCCGGGCTGCCATATTCTGTACCATTTGAAGCTTCCGAGTTTGGTATAAGGGTTGCCCCCTGTAGAGTACATTGCAGAAGTCCAATCTCGAAGTTACCAGAGCATGTACAACAGTTTCTAGGTCCCATGACAACAATTTTGTAAAGACAGAATCTGATGTTTTGTTTGACACGCTAGAGCTGTATCATTCAGTAGTTGGAAATTTGATATTTGTTGCAAATCATACCAGACCAGATGTTAGCTTTGAAGTTGGGTTGTTAAGCAGGAGAGTGTCAAAGTCTAGTTTGGGTGCACAGTGGACAGCACTGAAGAGAATAGTGCGCTACCTGAAAGAAACACAGGATCTGTGCCTGAAAAGTGCAAAGAGTGATGCTGAACCAGAGTGTTATGCAAACAACTCTTTTTCAGAGGAAGGTGACAGGAAATCTGTTAATGTAATCAAACATGATGATAATGTGATATCATGGAGGTCTAGGAAATAGACTAGTGTAGTATTTTCCACTGCAGAGGCAGAGTTTGCAATTCTATCAGAAACTGGCTGGTAAGGTACAGTGGTTTAGACAGCTGCTGCAGGATCTGGGAGAAAAGTGTGAGGGTCTCATCAAGGAAGATGCTTGAAGATTCTCAGGTGTACTATGGTAGAGGCTGAAAATCAAAAGAGCAAGACAAAGTACATAGGTGTCAGGTACACAAATGTCAACTGATACATGAAGGTGTCATAAGACTTGAGTAGTGCACATCTGAAAGAAATGTGGCTGACATATTCATAAAAATGTTACCTGTACAGAATGAGGAAATGATTGTCATGCTTGGGTTAGAGAAATGCAATGAATGAACATACTAAAGATGTAAAAGTATGTAACCTATATATTTATGTTCTCTATGATGTATCATATGTGTATTATGCCTTTAAACAACAGAAAAATATTTAGATTGACTGAATGATGACCCACAGACAACATTCTATATTAGCGGACCAGGAGACAGGTTACATGTCAGATGACAGTGGACAGTTGAGAACTGAAAGTTGGAATGTTTGATTGGTTGTAAGCTTTTGGCTATTAGTGTGAGCTACTGTGCTTTAGTTTGTAGCTGTGAAGCAGACTCTGAAGTTGATTGAAAGTCAGAGGGGAGTGTGTGTGTGTGTGTGTTTGCTGTATTATATTTTACATATTACAAGTGAAGATAAAAGTCTCCAGAACTTTAGATGAATCAACTATCAGTGTTTATTCTTTTTAAATGTGAAAAGTGGTCAATGCAATGTGAATACCAATAGCTGGGGGAGGTGTTGTTTTTGTACTCTGCTGTGTATACTGTATTGTTTTGGTTGTAGCTGGGTGATTTTTTTACTCAGACTGCACCCAGAATTGGCCTTCACCCCAATGTAATATACTGGCCAACAGGGGCACCTAGAGTGTAGCCAACTGAAGGAGCAAAATGTAGCCTTATCAAAACTGAAAGCGCTACCAGGAAGCCATGTCAAAAGCTCTTTGTGCCCCCATAACAATCTCTAAACATCCAATCCCCCCAAACATCTCTCACATATCCCTCAAGCTCATCCCACTCCCATGCTGCAGTAATCACACTCTACAGTTGATTAATTCCATGCTGGCCTCTCATCCATTGGATGCCAGCAAAGGCAGGCCCTTCTCAACAGTGTCTCACACCAGGCAGATGTGGATCTATAAAGTAAGTTTTATTTTCTAAAATTGTTCATGAATAAGCCTTATTTGGAATAACTTGGTTATGTTTCTGAAGGTTTCCTGTGTATTTTTTTTTTACAGATAAAAACTGAAAATACATGACTGTGTCAAAATCTTGAAAGCAACAAAACAATAAACAACATTTTGAGTTTCCAATCAAAATAAATGAGATAGAATTGCAAAACTTGTCTCAAGGGACAGGAAAGACTGCATCATTTCAGTCTTGAGGAAGTAGATCTGTTTAATGATGGATGTTCAGTAAAGTGCTACACACTGAGTACATGCTGTGTGATCAACTGCCCATGACAACAGTCTCAGAAAATTCAAGCAATATGAACTGTAGATACAAAAATACCAGTAAGTGGCAAAATTTGGAACAAATTTCCATATGTTCACTGGAAAGTAAATGTTCATCTGTAAATAACAAAAACAACAACAGAGACTGCACCTCTGGTCATTGTCCAACATTAGTTTTCTTTTCAGATATATGTCTACACACACACTCACAACACACCACTCAAAGTAACTGCTTAGACAAGAACCAATAAATACGCATACAGCTTAACAGACAAGTGAATGTCTTGCCTATATATGGGACTCATTTGTTTTCTGTGTCCCGAGGTACACTCCATATTATAGTTAATTGAATCCCATGATAATGTTGCTTGTTCAGAAAACAATGGTTGCTTGGAATCTGAAAATCCCTTTCCAAACAAATCACTTTAAAAAAAATCAAGATCTAACTGAAAATGAATTGAAAAATGAGCATAACTAAAATAATTTGTGTCTCATGTAAATATGCTGTGTATTGTAAGAAAATTCCAGTGTTACATACTAATAATATCTGCTTGCCTAGCTGATATACCTTTGTTGGTGCTCCTAAAACTAGCCTTACACTATTTCCTACTAATATAGCTAGATTACGTTAGAAGAAGTAGATGCTTAACAATCCAAAAATGGACATATACAGGAGATGTAAGTTCAATTGTGTTCAGTGGAACTTTCAACCCAGTAAATGTATTTAGGAATTATGACCACAGCTTGAGGAGTATTTGCCAATAGCTCACTGCCATAGGGCAGAACACAGGGCCAACAAAAGGCTGGTATGACCTTGAAGGAAAGGAAGGTATCAGTATGAATTCATGCTAGTCCAGTTAACTGTAAACACAGATAGTTACTGATTAGAATAGCTAGTGCTACTTAGATTTTATCAGATAAGCGCAGCTGCAAGTAACCTGGAGGTATACATCTAAGGACGTGCAGGCGTAATAGATCAAAGAAGGTTTTAGCCTATATAAAGCCCTACAGATTTGCCTGAGGAGCTCAGTAAGACTAGCAAGGTGCTGCACACTGTCCAAGGAGGTGATTCTTCTGGGCTACTACCAGCTGAATGGAAACAAGAGTTTGGTTTGTGGGTTTAATTTACTTTATATATGGGAGTTGTCTTTGTAACATCTAAAATACATGAACTGTTTTTCAAGAGATCTAGTGATCATGACTGCTAAGTTGATAAAATTGTTGAACTTTATCCCACTGATATGGTGGAACTACTTGCCCTGCCAAAGCAACCTCAAATTGTGCTAAAGTTTCTTACTATTTCACGCCTGTGCAATTGCTGGATCTCATAGGGGCATCCAGCACAGCTCATTCGTATGCTCTGATCACATACAGTGATTACACTATTAGGTTATCAACCAGTCATGGCCATTAGCTGGTCCACTGCTCTATAATCATCCTAATTATGTTTGCTAGCCTTGTAATAAAGATTAAGTGACAAAGAAATTAATGAAGAGATGCTAAGTCAGCAGGATAGTATTTAAAAAGGACATTAAAAATTATTTGGTTAATGCAAATACTGATGATTCTATTAGGCAGCTCTTGTTCCGTCAGAGAGAGGGCTTCCTGTTTTGTGTCTTGTTTTGTTCACCATCTAAGCAGAATGAAAGCAATAAATGAGATGATATATCTTTAACTGAGCTTTGAAATGCTTTGTAGTGTTGTAGTGAATAGGTGCAGATAGTTGACGGCAATTAGCTTACAGTTGTAAACCACTTAGAGACTGCTTAGTGTGGTATGAAGCTGTATATAAATGAAGCTGCTGCTGCTGCTGCTGCTGCTGTTGTTGACCCAACAAAAGCAGATGCAATATATTTAAAGGTCATTTGTCACATTGTTAACATGCCACAAGTTCATTACATTTGTTACACGACACATTCAGTAGTTCTACAAAAGGTTTTGTCATAAATCATGATAAAATGTAACTTGGAATCCCAGCCTGCACCTATACTGCAGAAATACTGCAGTTTGACACTGCTTTAACTACCATGGCTCAATGCTATGGGATTCTGGGGTTTGTAGTTTTGTAAGATACTTAGCCTTCTTTGTCAGACAGCTCTGGTGCCACAACAAACCACAAATCCCAGCATTCCATAGCATTGAGTCATGGCATTAAAGCTGTGTCAAACTGCATTATTTTTGCAATCCGGATGTAGTCTTTATCTCCTAGATCTAGTACTCAGTGAATGAGTAGTACTTCAGATTTCATGTGGCAGGCCACCTGACTAAATGCACCTCCATTTAAAATAATTCCCTGCACCTAGAAAAATGCTTGCATCCTGAGAAAACATAGATCTATGCATCACTTAAAAATTATACTGATGTGTAGCATTTGATTTCAACATATGAAAATATGGATAGAGACTTCCTGAGGAATTTATTGCTCTCTACCTACAACTGTCCTGTGAGAGAGACAGAAATACCAAAATCAGAATCATCTAGGGCAAAGTAATTCTAATCTTTATGTATGGTTGTGAAAGCTGGACAGTGAAGAAAGGTGACAGGAGGATAATTATCACCTCTGAAATGTGTAGCTGGAGAAGAGTTCTACAGATACCATGGACTGCCAAAAAACAAGAGAATGAGTCTTTGACCAAATCAAGCCTGAAGTCTCAATAGAAGTAAAGATGACTAAACTGAGCCTGTTGTACTTTCAACACGACTCACTAGAAAAGAGAACAATGCTTGGTACAGTAGAAGACAATAGGAAAAGAGAAAGGCTGTATTACAGGCAGATTGATTCAATCAAGGAAGCCACAGCCTGCATTTGCAAGACCCAAGGAGACCAGTTGATGACAGGACCTCTCATTCATAGTGTCACCCATAAGTCAAAGTAGACTTGATCACAAATAAAACAACTTGCCTAAATTAGTATAGTACAGTGGCTGAAGTCTTGAACTAAGACACAGATTAAAATTCTGTGCACTTGAGCCAGACACATGCACTCAGCCTAAACCTCCTCTGCAATACTCAGGTAAGCCTTATTGTTTCAATGGGTCTACTGCACTTAAAACTAGCAGTAGTTTATGCAAAGAATATGGATTTAAACTAAAACAGATCATTTGCATTTTAAAAACTGATATTCATTGATGTCCAATGTATAAATAACATAAGAGAAAGAATTTCAGAAGAGAGGAAAACATTAAGTACTCTTACATCATGAAATTAAGCACTATTTTGAAACAGGAAGGCATTTCCTTTCCTGCCTTGAATGCTTGATGTCTCACTTGCCTTTTTTGTGCTACAGACTGTAACCTGTACTGCTGACACTGGGATATTACATGCTTTGCAAACTTTATAGGTCTCTTTATCCATAAGCGACATAAGCTTTCTATAAAAAGGCTATAAAAGTGATCCCATATTCAGAGATACAAAGGATTGGTTTTTTGACTGCATGTAGCAACTGATTATAATAAAAAGACCTCAAGCTACACCAGTAAAAAAAAGAAAAGAGAAGAAAAAGCAAGGAGTTAAAATCTCAGGCAAAAGAATATGTGCTGAAGTTTTCAGTAAAGGAATCTTTGATTGGTTGATGGCCATCGTATAATGTCATGACACATTAACATTTACAAGCATTAAGAGTACCAATCTGTGCCTAGAAATTATCACAATATCTCACAGCTGAATGTAAAAAGACTCCAAAGAGCATATCGCAATAAAGGGAAAGTCAGCTTCATATAAAGAAAAACAACCTCATCATGTTCAAAGGATCAGATATCCCAATTTTAAGTCACTCATTACTAGTCCCTTGATTAATCACTTCATCTTACCTTTTGATCCAGAGTATTTTGCCATTCAGAGCACTTCTTTCCCTTTAAAAAATATCAGCCAATTTTGACTTGGTAACTATCCAAGTTCCACATTTTTCACAGCCACAATTGGCTATACTTAAAAGAAATCTAGCAAATGTGTACAACTTTGTGCTAAACCCAGATGTGATTTTAAATTATTCATCCATTTGAACTTCAAAATGGACTTCAGTGGAGCTAGCAAATAGATCTCCTTTCTTCTTCTCCTGTCTAGGGTTTTGGACACTAACATTAACATCTTGAACTGGGCCCTATGGCTCAATGGCCCTCTGTACCAGCTGCATCATCTAAACTAAATTCAAAGAAACCCACATGTAGAATGTATTATAATAGTCTAGTTGGGAAGTTATCAGAGCATGACCTGCTGGAGCTATCCTGTATGATTGTCTGGTCCAGGAACAAATGATAACAACAGCCTTTTTCATGTTCCTTTTGAACAAAAATCCCCCCACAATCCCAAACAAACCCAAAACCAAATAAAAACTGTACACATACACACAGTAACATCTAGATTTAAAACTCCATATGGAACCACTGTTAATTCTCCAGATTGGATTATCAATTGTTCAATTGCAACAATTTGTCCAGTTTTCTCAGAAGCTGTGGTGGGGTGTGTGTGTGACAATGACAAAATAAAATGTGTAGTTTGCTTTCTCTTCCTCTCCAATCATTTTCTGCATCTCCTAGTGTTTCTGATATAATCACTATTTTTTCTTTTACTTCAGCAACTGAATAAAATTACTGCATGTGGAAGATTTTTAGACCAGCACTTAAGCACTGGTAAAATGCTGGTAAATCATTTAGGAAGCGTGTGTGTGTGTGAAAGCCTGACGTGCTCCCTAAACATCAGATGATCATCGGCTCCACTCCAGCGTCCCTGAATCATTCAAGGAGAGGCAAATTCCTATGAACAGAAATGTTGCATTCATAGGAATTTGCCTCTCGCCAAACAATTCAAGGATGCTGGAGAGATGCTGATGATCCCTTGATGTTTAGAAAGTTCATCAGCCATTCACACACATGCACTTCCTAAATGATTTAGAAGCAATTTACTAGTGCTTAAGCACTGGTCTGAAAATCTCCAGTATCAGCCTATTAATCTCACTCATATTGTAAGGTCGAAAAAGAGATAATACATAAAGAGTTTTGCATTTCTGTCTATTATTGTTAGTATTTTATTATTTCTTCCATTCTTTAACTAAATAATTTCTTTGCCAGTGCATACAGAATAGGTCACATCTGAAGAAAGAGAGGGCTGCTTTTTCGAGAGCTGCTCCAGAAAACCATCTTAATCTAGTCTTGCTTTCTCACAAAGTTTTGTTAAACTTTTGACGTTTATTTCCAAAGGACTTGGCCAGACAAATTAAATTTCAGAACCACAAAGTAGTTTGGTATTCCTGGAAACTTTGATGTCTCTTTTATTGTCAAGTCTACCAGACATGTGTATCTACCCTCTACTCTACATTTATGCCCCGCCCCGCCTATGTAACATACAGCACCAGTACTGTACAGGTGCCATGGCTTACTCTAGTCATATGCTGGATGAAGAAATCCCTGGAGAAGAGTGATCTTTTGGAAACATTTTGGAAGATGGAAACAAAAAGATTAGAGAAAATGAATGAAATGTGAACAGAAGGGCAAAGGCTGGGACAAATTGTCCACGTCATGCCTGCATTTTGCCCATTGTTTTCATTAGTGATCAATAGGGATTAAAAAGGATTTTAATTATTTTTTTTCATGGAATAAGAAATAATTTCATTTTTAACCCTTCTAAGTGAGATTATTTTTTACTCCATTTTTATGGTAGTTTGACATCCAGGGGCTTTACAAAAAAAAAAAAAAAATCAATTGCACAAAACCCAATGGCTGGCATCCTGTTACAGCCTTTTTGGTTATAGCAGTAGAATTTTCTACCAATCACGCAATGACCAAAGTCCTGTCACCTATAACATGCACCTTTTAAGGACACCTGATATGCTGCCTTGTAAAGAAGGTGGGTGGGGTGAAGAAGTATCTAGTCATGTTCCAATGACATCACCCTCAGGGACCTCGAGAGGACTCCCATATAGTGAATATTATGTGTTCAGCTATAGGAACATAGATGGGTGCTTTTGCCTGTTCTCTATGAGCCAGTGAATAGCTGTGCTGAAGCAGCTGTAGCCAATTAGATGGCAGGTTTGGAGGGCAGAGGGAGAGAGATGTCAAAATTCTGCCTGTGTAGAACTTTACGATATCTTTCCCAATCTTGGTTCATGTTTTGTATGAAAAGAATATATTCTACACAGAATATTGAGGATTTTCAGCAAAACCATAGTTTTTCCACTGGCCCTTAATTCCTTGCATAATGTGGCATTCCAAGGCTTTCTTGGAAAGTTGTTGGCCAATGTAATTCTTTATGTCTACTAATGATGCCTCACACATCTGTTGTTCTTGCTGTAGCTTGGGCATATGTCCTCTCTTATAGTTCTTAAGAATTTTCAGTGCCACTTATGTGATAGAAAAGCAGAAATAGTGAGAGACATCCTGTTAGTGACATATTAACATTTTTAGTTATTGCAGTGGGAAGAATCTCCCACATGCAACTATGGAAAACCACCATCCTGAGGTGTCCCACTCAATGCTCATTGTGTAAGAGCAGGGATGAGCATTAAGAAAGAAGCTGGCTATGGTCCAAAACACACCACAGAAATAATCCAGTTTAAGACCACTTTAACTGCTCTGGCTCAGTGCTAGGGAATCCTGGGAATTGTAGTTTATTGTGGTACCAAAGCTCTCTGACAGAGAAAGCTAAATGTCTCTCAAGACTAGAGTTCCCAAAAATCCTTAGCACTGAGCCAGGGCAGTTAAAGCTGTCTCAAACTGGATTATTTCTGCAGTATGTTTTGGACCTATGTCTCTGTAGCCAGATGAAAAACAGCAAAGGCATCATTTTGGACCTTCCAGCAATCCTCCAGAGATGCCAAAGGATTATGTCATTGTGCATCTAGTTATAGCTACATGAGCTAGACATTTTTCCAATCCCCTTGTTCTCCATCAGCCACTAAATAGTGAGCCCTGTAGGAGCAGACAAGTGAAACATATTGTAGTTCAACTACCATCTCTCTATGCAGTATTTTTGCCAGTATTAGAACATGCTTAGCAAAACAATAGCTATAATATCCCTCTTTGTAAAGTTGGATTTCTTCCTTGGTTTCTTTTGTGTGTCCTCTTTTCCATGAAAAATTGTGTGAGGTAAGGCAGTGTAACATGTTTGTCCTAGATATTAAACACACAAAACACAGTTCCAAAACTTAGCAATACACAAGCAGAGAATGATTTGACTGGTGCTCCCACTCAGTTAGCAAAAAGTACTTCCTATCAAGATCAGTTACCATACAGATAACCCATGTTGATCTGCATTTGCTGGGTCCACATCAACTCAAAAGGAATATAAACAAGAGAGCTGTCCTGATAACCAAAGCAGATGGCAAAAAATGTACTGGCTGGAGAAAGACTGAAATGTCAGCCCAAAACTGAGATTTCCAGTGAACTACACTCATGCTGGAAAGAAGTGCTAAAAGTCTGAGGTTGTGATCTCCTACTTGTAACTTCTAACCCCCAGTGGTGATCAGGCATGATATGCATACCTAAGGTATCTTAAGATACAATCATTGAGGAAAATGAGGTTATATTATTTCACTTGCCTCTGGTATATGCAATTTTTACACTAGTGTAATTTCAATGTACAAGGACAATGGATATTTTAGAAAGGGAGAGCAGAAGAAATTAAATCAGCTTCAAGAAGGCAGTTTGATCTTCCTAGTTATCTTATATACAGTACTATCATATATAATAGGAAATCTATAGGCTGTAATATATGACATAGGCTCAAACTAATCATACTGAGTAATTCTTGACTGCTTTTAAAGCCATTTTATTTCCCCAGCTGCCTTTGGATACCATAAACAATGATGATTTTGATTTTTCCCTTCTCCCTGGCAGCTCAGTGTTGTACACAGAGGTTTCATTAAATAACATCACCTTTCTGCTCCTATTTGATATTCAATAGCACCAACCTGTCATTATTTCCATCACTGCTGAGCAGAGCATTGTTTTCACCCAGCATAGAGATACACCTTTTCTGTCCTTTCCCTCTTCTGGTACATGCAATTTTTACACTAGTGCAATGTCAATGTACAAGGTATCAACAGCAATTCATGTCACTTCTGTATAAATTTTGTATTAGCTTTTCATTTGTATCTCTCTCCCATTCCAACCCCAAGTCTTTATTTTGAAGAACATGTTTACATACCACAGTGATCTGCCTGGCACCTTGCAATTTTGTGGTTTGTTCCCAAAATTGTATGTCATTTTTCTACTTGCGTCAATTTCTAAATTACATTAGTTAGTGGTATCTGAGTCATATCTATTTGCATTGTATTGTATAATATTGTATCACTCTGTATATGCTCTGCCTTACGTCTAAAACTAGGACTCAAGGTGGCTTACAAAAGAAAAAGAAATGCAAGTAAAAAACATATGTAGAACCCTCCCTCCAGCCCATCCACCATCATCCGGCCTCAGAGGGGGAGAGACACAGGCCAGCTCCATCAGGCCTAGCCCAAGTAAAATGAAGATCCCTCCACCCATCCTACCTGCCATGGTCAGAGGGAGTGAAGAACCAATGAACTTGATCGCTTCCCCACCACCATTCCCTTCTCCTTTTGTGTCATGTCTTTTTAGATTGCAAGCCTGAGGGCAGGGATCTGACTAATTAAAAAATATATTGTAAGCCATTCTGAGAGCCTTTGTGGCTGAAGAACAGGATATAAATACTCCAAATAAATGAATATTTATCATACCTAAATTGTCACCTATCTAGACAGGATGCCAGAGCCTGGATGCATCCTGGGTTGATGCCTAACTCCGCTGGCCAATTTTTGAAGTCAGAAGCTCCCTGACTTCGAAAAAGTGCTGGCTAAGTGATGCTTCAACCCAGGATGCATCCAGGCAGTGGCATCCTGGCTAGATAAGTGACAATTTAGGTATGATAACATCCAGGAGCGCCACAGATCCTGAATTCAAGCTGGAAGAGGTAAACCAGCTTATTTGTTAATGGGATAAGCTCCTATGTAAGACCTGAGCATGATTTTTGATGACTGAAGCTTTTTTTGGGGGGGGGGTCTGTTTTATAGTGTCAGCATAAGTCACCTCTAACTTTATGGCAAACAGCAGTCTAATAAAAGTGACAAAACCAAAGAACAGAAATATAAAACAATGGCGGGATACAAACCGGCATATAGTACGTCTTCTATACGTACTAGGGTTAGGAAGGGGTGGTGCTTCCGCACCCCCCTAACCCTAGTACGTATAGAATACGTACAAGATGGCGGCGCCCCTTCCACATGGGCACCGCCATCTTTACGTACTGGACGCATTGCGTCCAGACGTGTCACGGCGCCTATGACGTCGCGAATGCGCCAGCGGCGCCTCGTGACGTCATAGAGGCGCCGCAAAAAGAAGCTCCGAAATGGAGCTTCTTTTTTGCTCCGCGCGAGAGCCGCGCGGTTTGGCTGCTGCGGCTCCTGCGCAGAGCAAATGGCGCCGGCGGGAGACCGCCGCAAAGCGGAGGTCTGTATCCCGCCAATATGCATAACAGTACTAACTTACCTTACAGAGCAGTTGTAATGACTGCTGAGACTGAGATGAAGATAATGGATTATGATTACCTGAAAGGAATCTCCACTGTTGCAGTATACAGCTCAAGTTGGCCTTTGCTACCTATACATATAGGTCTGTTCTTGTACCTATGGGTAGCCCTCCCTCCTTCACCTCTCTCTCTCTCTCTTTCTCACCTTTCTCCCAGCACAGAATACAGTGTGGACTACAGCATTTAAATACACAGTACAACCAACATAAAAACTATTAATATAAATGTTAAAAGACAATTAATCTGAAGTTCTGTTTAAAAAACAGAAATTAAAAGCACAAGTTAAAATCTGTTTTAAATATATATCTTAAACGTAAGAGAATACAAAAACAACACACAAACACCCCATAAAAACTTCTATCTGTCACAACATTTAAAAAACCAAGGGCTTACTTCAATAGAAAGGTCTTTGCCTGTCAGTGGAAAAACACAAACACAGACCACTGTGGGTCAAACTAAAGATTATATGGCTATTTTGAACTGGACAGTACCACATATTCATTTTCTGCAATGCCTAACCCAGCTACAGCCTACACTAGTACATTATGTACATTAGTTTCACATTATGGTGTTCAAACTAGAGCTACAGTTTTTTCCAAGAAAAAACTGTAGCTCTAGTTTGAACACCATAATGTGAAACTATGTGGAGCTCATTGGCTCTGAAGCCACAAAGACTATATGTATGCAAAGCATAGATTTGTTAGCTGTAGACTTTCTCCGTATGATTAGGCTCCCTCCTTTCACATATCACACAAAGAGTCTCTGGCTACAAGAGCAGAAATAAAGGTTTGTAAGGATTAATTCTACATAAAAAAGAATCAGCACATGGATTTGTTGTTAGAATCATCATGGCGCATTGGTTTGAGTGTTGGACTATGACTCTGGAGACCAGGGCTCAATTCCACACTTGACTATGAAACCCACTAGGTAACCTTGGACAGTCACACTCTCTCAGCCTCAGGGTAAGGCAATGGCAAACCTCTGAACAATCTTAAGAAACCTCTATGATACGGTTGCCTTAGGGTCACCATAAGCCAGAAATGACTTGAAGGAATGCAGCAACAACAACAACATTTGTTATTAGCTAATTTACTCAGCACAACAACAAGCCAAGAATAAAATCTCAGTGGCTGCTCACAGCCTTTGCTTGTGATACTAGACTAGACCAGATTTCACCCAGTGTGCCAAAATGAAAGACATACAATGGATTTTTTGGTGTTGTTCTCCAATATCTCTTTTTATGTTTACAGATGCAATGTAACATGGATTTTAGTTTATTCTAGTCACAATCTGCTTTCCCAGAGAGGCTACAATTTGTTAAAATGTCATGTTCAAGGAAAAGGTGGAGCCATTGCCCCCACTGCACAACAGAATGACTGTTCTCTCCCTTTCCTTTTGCATGTGCAGATTTATGAACTGCATACTCTTTTCCTTAGGAGATCCTTGACCTCTTATAGGCTGCACATTTATTTCCCTCCATAGAAAAACATTGAGAGATTGCTAAGGGGGATTGATTGTACTCATGTATTATGAATTAGTTTTGATCGTTTCAACCAGTGTGCTTTGGCAATATTTGTACATCAATGTGTAGAAATGTTTGCTTATTTTATTTTTCTATTCTGCTGAATAAGGACAGCTCAGGTTGCAAATAATAAAAAAGTAAGATGAGAGAATTTATCACAAAGTCATGGGGGGGAGGGTCTGGAAGTATTTATATTTCTAAATTCAAAGGTCTTTGTGCAACACTATCAAAGATTAGGTCAACTTCCCTCTGGCTATACTTTCTTCTTTGTATAATGTGCCATCTGATTTCATTATGGATTTCTAAATCAGATTTGAGAGCCAGCATGGTTTAATGGTTTGAGCCTTGGACTATGTCTCCGGAGACCAGAGTTCAAGTCCCTGTTCTGTCATGGAAACCTACTGGGTGACCTTGAGGTAGTCACAGCCTTCTAGCCTCAGACAAAAGCAATAGCAAACCTCCTCTACTTTAACTGCTATGACTTAGTGATATGGGATTCTGTGATTTCTAGTGTTGTGAGTTATTTGCTGTCTCTGTCAAAGAGCTCTGGTGCCACAACAAACTACAAATCCCAGGATTCCATAGCTTTCAGCTATAAGTTAAAGTGGTGTCAAACTGCATTAATTCTTTAGTGCAGATGCAACTGTGGTGTGTGTGTGTGTGTGTGTGTGTGTACAAACACACACACACACACACACACACAGAGGTAACTTGCAGTATATACACTCTGCTCACTTGCATGCCAGCATTCTCTGAAGATGCCATCCACAGATGCTGAAGAAATGTCAAGAATAAACCCTTCCAGAACATGGCCCCGAAAAACCCACACAAAGTATGGATGCTGGCCATGAAAACCTTTGACTTCACAGTGCAATTATCTGTTCAACATACTCTATTACATTTGAAATGATGTACCTTCTTTCTTTATCTATGCATGCATGACACACACACACACACACACACGAGACAAATTGTAGCTGAGTTGATTCACTTCTGGAGATTGAGTCAAAATGCCAAGTAAAATCAACAGGCAACATCTACACCTGCTGAGCTTTGTCATCTACAGCTCAGTGAGACTTGGTTCTCTGACGGTTTCAAAGGGAAAAAGAAAAAGCACACAGGTGGGAAGCACAATTTTGCTGTGACTATTGAACAGAAAATATATCATCCATTCATGAAGTCACAGTATTTTTCCTCTTTAGTACAATAATCTTTGCAGGCCCAAGAGCACCCTAGGGGAGCCTTTAGATACCTTATTATAGCATATTTTGGTGCACAGAAACCATATTTTGTATCTAGTTTGCAATAATTTCTTTTTTCTTCCTCTCCTTTATCTTCTAGTCACCCCTGACTTGTGAATAGGGACAAATTTTTTGTTGTTTATTGCTGTCAAACAAATCAAAGTGGACTTGATGGCAGCTAACAACAAGTAAGAGGTAATTCACAAGTCAGAGGTAACTAGAAGATAAAGGAGAAGGGAAAAAAGAAATTATTGCAAACTAGATACAAAATATGATTTCTGTGCACCAAAATATGCTAGAATGAAGTATTGTCCTCCATTGATTTTGTCAAATTCCCCTTTATGAAAACCATATAAGATGGTGGCCATCAATACATGCTATAGTGGTGAATTCTACAATTTATGTACTGTCTGAAGAAGTGTTTCCTTTTGTCTAACATAAATATGCTGTCATTCAGCTTCAAAGGGTGGCTGCACTTTTTAAGATGATACTCTTTGCTGTTGAGCAAAGCTTTTTCTGATTCCCAGACATGAAAGCCTAATTTCTGATTCTGTGTAAAATGTAATTTCTATTTTCACTATGACTAAACTTCAGCTCTCTTCTTACTACGAAATATGGTAATTATGTGGTGTCTAATTTGCAATTCCATTAGTCAACAAGCTATGCCGCTTCCAAGGACAGCATAGAACATACTAATTTTCATGGTTAAAAATGAGAAATAGATAGTTTCTTTACATTTGTATGATTAAAATTTCTTGGTTTCCATAATAAAGATATCTACAAGTTCCAGTATACAGGTTGTGCCTCCCTTATCCAAAATGCTTGGGACTAGAAGTGTTTTGAATTTCAGGTTTTGAAATATTTTCATACACAGAGTGAGAAATTTTGGTGATAGGACCCAAGTATAAACATGAAATTCATTTATGTTTTGTATACACCTTATACACATAGCCTGAAGGTAATTTTATACACAGTATTTGCAACAATTTTGTGCATGAAACAAAGTTTATGTACATTGATCCATCAGAAAGCGAAGGTAGCAGTCTCTCAGACATCCATGTGGACAATTTTGAATTTTGAAATATTTCAGAATTCAGACATTTAGATAAGGAAAACTCAAGCTGTGTTTAACCAGCTGTTGAAAGAAAGAAGGAAGAAGGCTTACATATAACCTCTCTTCAAGGTCTAAAGTTTTCAGAAAGCTACATCTTTCTCATCCATTTTGTGAGATCCAATGGGGCTGGTACATTGGTTAGATAGCAAGTGTGATCTAGTGTTTTGAGTGTTGGACTATGATCTGGAAGGTTCAAGTACCCATAGAGTATTCAAACTCACAGATAGTCATGTCTTATTTATTCTCTCTCTAGGTCCATTTAAACTGTAGAAATAATGTAGTTTGACACCAATTTAACTGTCTACAGAATCCTGGGATATGCAGTTTTTTGAGGCAGGAGCACTCTTAAGTAGAGAAGGCTTCCAAATCCCAGGATTCTATAGGGTGGAACTACAGCACTTAAAGTGGTGTCAAACTGCGTTATATATAGTGTAAATACAGTCATCCCTCCATATTTGCGGATTTGATATTTGCAGATTTGATTATTCACGGATTTCATTAATATGTTCTCTCTAGGACTGTCTAGTCCTCCAGTGCAACTCTGTGGTCAACTTTAACTAAAAGTTGCACTGAAAGACCATTTGTAGCTACTCCAGTGCCATTCTATGGTCAGTGTATGTTGGACATTGACCACAGAGTTGCACTGAAGGACCTAGAGATTCCTAGAGAGGTGTACTCTCAGGTAAAAACAGTGTTTTTGTTATTTGCGGATTTTCCATATTCACAGGGGTCTTGTTCCCCTAACCCTAGTGAATATGGAGGGACAACTGTACAACCTTAATCTACCTACCATGTACAAGTATATACAACAAACTCTTTGTTATGGGTGATGTTTCGTGCTGCTGGTGGTTTGAACTGGTACCAACTGGAACAGATGCAGTCTTCTCTGGAACTCAGGAACAAAGTAACTTCAACACAGATTTTCACTCAAAATGAGAGTTTATTGACTTTGTTGCTATTTACACACTCACAGCAGGCTACTATACATCTATTCTCTTTCAGAGTCCATGCTAGAAGAAAAAACCTTGAATATGACATCAGTCTTTGTTCTCTCAGAAGATCAACTTTCCCACCAAGTGGACACACCTCTTTCCCATGAAGTCACCATACTACACAAGAGCATAACAATAATACATTTTGTTTATATTATGTCTCAGCAAATGGCCTTGAAGACTTGTTCTTCCAGGCCTAGACTTTCTGACCTTCTACAGGAACCATTTTAAACTTTAGTTAACCATTGACACATCTGAACATTTTCAATACAAATTAGAAATATATTTTAACAAGTTAGTATTAGAACAGAGGAGGAAAGGGAAAAGCTACCTATGTTGCCTCAAATACCTTGGAGTGGAGATGGTATATTAATGTAACTAATTATAAATAAGTGTAACATTGGAATTTAGAATCCTAAGTACTGGTACTGCTAAAGTTAGGAGGTACTAGACTTGGAACATTAATCATGCCAACTCATAATGCTTGTACAGTTACCTCTCCTTTTTTGTGGGGGATCCTTTCCAGACCCTCTCATGAAAATGGAGTTTCATTTATATTCAAGTGCCATTGGCTTGAATATTGGGCAGGCAGGCATGGGCACATGGGGGGGTACCCCATTCTTCCCCCCTCCGTTCATCCCTCATGCATAAGCAAGGGACATGAGTCTGAAGACCACAAGAATGGAGGGAGGACTGAGTATATATACATTCCAAGAAAATCTTCCAAGTTTTGAAATTTTTCTTGTGCTTGGACTATAAAACAAGACAGTTGTATTGGGATGATTTTGTACCTGCATTCATCAGATTAGGCACTCAAAAGCTACCAGCTGCCATCATTGGTGGCTCAGAAGTTGATTACTTTAATCCTTAGCTCTCTCTGAAAATATCATTGATATTTTAAATAATGTCTTGGCTGCAACCAATCCACTTGGTTGGCAATGTCGGTTGTTGTTGTTGTTGTTGTTTTTAAAGAGAAACAATGTTGTGGCATGCACCAAATGAATGTTGCTATTAAAATAAAAATAGACACGCCCACACAAACATTGCCTCATGAATGAAGCGGGGGGTGTCAATATTTGAATTGTGTATTTTGCATGATGACAAAGTCCTCTATGCACATGAGATGCAGAACAACTTTAAAATATAATTCCAAAGTGGCAGTGCAAGAACATACATTCAGTTTGGAAATGAAGAATATATATATATATATATATATCATTTGGAAATAGTTGTGAACCCATAAAGAACTCTTGAAATAATAGTATGATTCCACCACCACCACACCAGCAGTTTCTAACAAAGTTCTGAGTCAGCAGCTGAGTTAAAATTGCAGGAACAGTTCTGAATCAAGTGTAGAGGATTTCACCCCTCAGTAGCCCAGAGTTGCAATTTCATCTCTGTTATATTCTGGACATTTGGTAAACTTGCCTTCAATTTTGAAAATAATACATGCTTTCCTGGTACCAAGAGCATTTAAATCACTGATCTACTTGATGTAACGAACCATCCCTTCTTTATTTTGGCAATGGTTGATGTTTCCATACAGATTCTAACAGAATGTAAGGATAAACCAGGGAGGAGGAAGACTACACTAGATAATACAAAAAAATCCATTTCTTTGCTGAGTTTCAGTGCATGTTTTCTCAGTGCGATTTCTGTTTCTCAATGGTTCTAAACCTTCCTGATAACCTGGACCTTCAGCCCCTGGCATGTTTATTAGACCACTTTTCTCCTTTTTCCATGCCTGAAATACAATCTGTTAAGAAATTATGCTTGTGTTTGCTCTTTACAAAATCCTGCCTCTCTGCTCCTCTGGCTGACATGACTCCTTGACTCCTGTTAAATCCTTTATGTATTGAACCAGGCATGACTCTGATTCTCTCAGCACTCTTGTAAATGTTGTTTGCCAAAAGAACTCCATTGGCAATCCATGACATAGCTGTAAAACAGGACAGACATCATACTTGTGTCCATTCATTATTACATCCTATGCAGACTGCAAAAGAGCATTTCTGACAGATAGCTAATATAACACTGGAAGATGAGGAGATGAATGAAAGTGATGTTATGGATGACAACATTAGGCCCTGTAATTGTGTTACTTGAGTGGACAAGGACATTTGAGTCTACTAAGGGCCACATATCTATCTTCTGGCTGTTGTCACTACAGAGTAGCTGTTCTAAATTTGGCAGTGGTCTGTAAGCAAGCACAAAACTAATCCTGAAGGCCTATGATAGGTATATGTCATAGGAGATTAGCACACTAGCTTTCTATTCCGGCACTAGGCACAGAATGTAAACTCACAGGGATGGATTCTATTATATGGCTCCATACCTGGGCAGTACTTATCTTGTACCCAACTCGGGCTTCTCCTGGACCTTTTAAAGAACAGGAAAAATCCATTCTTTAAAAGCTCCAGAAGTAGCCAGTGTCATGTACGGGATAAGTACTACCTGGGGATAGAATTGTGCTATACAATCCATCCCTGGGCGTTTACATCCTGCACCTAGCCTGGGGATAAAAAACAGTGCGTTAATCTCAATAGTCATGGGGATGGGAAGTAGATACTCAGTGATACACTTGAGACTAAAGGTGATTTTAAGTATCCCTGTAGTAGATTATTCATGGAAAGCTATCTCACCTTAAATTAAATTATAGATTATGATGTATAGCCACCCCCTTCCACATCAGAGTTGATTTGATTAAATGAACATGTTTGCTTAAATTATGTTGTTGTTTTTTGGCTCATCTATATATCAACCACAAAACAAATTCAAAATCACCTCAATTCACCTCAACAATCAACCATCATTTAATTTCATTTTCAAAGAATTGGTTATAAAAGATGTAGAAATGTGGAAAGTAGGTTAAAACATCCACGGTGTAACCTAACACAACAAGGAGAGGCTTTGGAATAGTTAATTTGTAATCTGGAAATTATTATCAAACCAATGGAGAAAGGAGGAGCTGTTGTGATATTACATAAACAAGATTACAGACAAGAGGCATGGAGACAATTACAAGATCTCCTATCAAAAGTGACCCCAGGTGATCCTACCCCATCCATAAAATTTACAATTAAAATCATGGTCCAGGAAGAGCTATCATTAGAATATATAATCATTAGAATATATAGATTCTACTACTGTACTACTGATTTTGTGTTAACCTGTTCAGCATATATGTCCATCTTCTACATTTTATCTAAGGTTCACAATAAAATGCATATAGCATATGTGTATGCAATAATTATTCAAAGCTGGTGGATTTATGGTTCAGCTTGGTTCCTTTCTGGACTTATAACAATTCATCAATTTGGCTGTCTGGATATTTCTTCAAAAGCTTCAATAGAGACCTCTTTCATTCAGAAATTTCTGTGTTGTCAAATAATGGATGTTTATATAATTTGGCTAGTCAAATTCTATATACCGTTGCATCATGTTTATGTTTTTCTGTTACAATATATCAGCATATGTTAATTCAATTTTTTTCTGTGTGTGAATAATCAAATGCAATCCAGTCAATTGTTAGGTGTCATAAGTACAGTTTAGTCCTTTCATCTCTCTTTTTTGCTTACTGTTTGTTACCCGAGGTTGCTGCTACAGTTTCATACCCATGTGTGCATGGATATGTCATAATCATAGTCATAGGTGTGGAAATGGATCCTCAGTGGTACATTTGAGACTAAAGATCATTTTAGGTCTTTCTGTAGTAGGCTATTGGTGTAAACCAATTTCACCTTATTAATGTTTTGTTTCCTGACATATCTGCAGAAATGCAGTTGTTTTGTTAAACTCAACCATAGAAAATAGATTTAGAAGGCTGGCACATGTATGTACAACAGTTTGGAGAAAAAGAGCAGCAAATGTCATGAAGAAACATGAGGGAAGTCTGACCTTCATAAAATGAGATTCCACCTTTTAAAAAAATCAATCACTAAAACTTACCTCATAAATTCTCCTTGCTGGAATATCTCCTCAGAAATGAGATCTGAGTGTCAAAGCACGGGTAGGTGTGAGATACAGCAAGAGGAAAGGTTAAATGTTTAGGTAGATATTGGTCAGAATCCTGTATGGGATTTCATGTGCAAGAACTGTAGTTAGGGTGTATGCAGTGAATCCTGGTCCAACCTCCCAAATCCCACTTACCGGGAAGCAGCTTTTGTGATTTATGGGGGGGGGAGTATCTCGGTCCCCCTATGACCCTGGAAGCAGATGGTGCTGTTTCCATTCCTTTCTATGGGTGATCTCCAGTGTGAGAGACAGAATCAGGATCCCTGTTGCAATTCCCCTTGTGCTGGAGATTGTTTGTGTGAGAGGGAATGTCAGCCAGATGCTTCCCAGACCCTGTTGATCACAGTATGCTGCCTAGTAAGTGGAGATTGGGGACTTTCAGAGTCGCTACATAGCCCATAAACAAGGGGCTATGTAAAGATCATGAAGCATAACAATCACTTGGAGGTAACTCTAGGTTACACATTCATTGTTGGCATACTTATGTGACCTGAAGTGCACACTGTGAAGCTTTGTGCCTGGAACACATGCCACAGAAGCCACTGAGTTCCAGTGTAGGCTGGAGAACTCCTTCTCCCACATGCAAAAGCTGCAAACAGAACGCACACTGAGTTCTTTCAAGGAGACTTTTAATCTTCTTCCAGTGTTTACAAATTTGCTCTCACTGACAGAATGTCTTGCCAATACAATAACCACACACCACAAACCCCAGGGTATTGAAGTCTTTCCTTATATACATCTCCAGTGCTGGAGCTCTTAGCCCAACTCTTGCTGGCATGTTACACTATTTCCTGTCTCCCATGTGGCATGACCTGCAAGTTTGCCACCTGGTGACATCATGTCCTGCCTGTGTGTCATTAGTTTCCTATGACAGAGCGGCTTCACCAGCAAATGCTAACAGGGGACAGAGAAAAGGCAGAATTATTCACACCCTTCTTGCCTCGTGTTCTCAGAAAACGAAAAGGGTGTTCAACTGAGGATAATGGGCAGAGGGCAAAACAGGAGCAGAGGACAAAACAGGGGAAATTCAGTAAAGAATAATAAAAAGATAGTACAGGATACCTGGTTTATCTAAATCAGGGTCCAACTGGGGTTGCAACCCTTTCTTGGGGTCGCCGGTTGGGATTCCCCCCTGCCTCCCCCTCCTCCTTTTTCCCCGCAGGTGCCTGTGTAGCGCCTGCAACCGCAAGGAGAAAGGGCCGGGGTCGCCTCCCCCCCTCGCCTTCTCCCCGTGGTGCCCTCAAATGCACCGCAAAGAGAAGGCGAGAGAGTGGGGGTGCCTCCTCTCGCGGGTGTCCTCGAAGCCTGTGAGGAGAAGGCGAGGGCCGGGTCGCCTCCTCCCTCGTCCTTCTCCCCCGGGTGCCCTCGAAGGCGCCCGCGAAGAGAAGGCGAGAGGGCCGGGGTCGCCTCTCCTCGTGGGTGCCCTCGAAGGCACCGCGAGGAGAGGTGAAAGGGCTGGGACTACAAACCCCAGCGGCCTTTGCGACCGTAAGTCCCACCCCTTCTTCCCCCGGTGGCCTCCCTCATTGGTTTGGGAGGTTGGAAGGACGGGACATCCGGCGCAAAGCCCTCTGGGGCTTGTAGGCAGTCAAAAGTCCCGCCCCTTTCGTCTCCCAACCATGAGGGAGGTCCGTGGGCGGGATTTTCGCCGGAATGGGGGTTGCGGCCCAACAAAGGTTGGGAAACACTGATCTAAATGAACATAGTCTTTAGGACCTGATGAATTACATCCAAGAATATGAAAAGAACTGGCAATGTAATATCGGAACCATTGGCAATAACAGTTTTTTGTGGTTTTTCAGGCTATTGGCCATGTCTAGAAGAGTTATTCCTGATGTTTTGCCAGCATCTGTGGCTGGCATCTTCGAGAGTGCTTGCCTGGAAAAAGTGTGTTTGTGTGTGGTTGTGTGTGTGTGTACACCACCCACCTGTGTGAGCCTGCGATGCAGGAGTGATTTGCATGTGTATGTTCTGTGCTGATGGCGGCCTCAGGCTTGGAGGCTAATGCAAAAGACGATTTGTGGTCTGCTAATTGGTGATCATTATCTGCTGGGAAAGCCTCTGACTCTGAGTTGGTTTCCCATTTGCATTTGCTGAGTCTTTATTTGCTATTCCTCAGGACTGATGCCAACTTTTGTTTACTTTAAGGGTTTCTTCTTTCCGGTTGAAATTATCCAGATGTTTGTGGATTTCAATGGCTTCCCTGTACATTCTGACCTGAGAGTTGTTGGCAGGTCCAGAATTTTTAGTGCTACTCATCCCAAATTCTCCTACTGTTGTTATTGTTACTTAAGGGTTGCATTGAAGGAAGACAATCTGAAAAACCACACTTTGTTTAGAACTGACTATAGTGAGTGCAATATTCCAGGCTTGTTTCACTGTAAGTAACTGTTATCATGGATTAGAAATTGGTTGACTGGCCGAATCCAAAGGGTGCTCAACAATGGCTCCTTTTCATCCTGGAGAGAAGTGACCATGCGGTCCCATAGGGGTTGTTCTTGTGCCCAGTGCTATTCAACAATCTTTATCAATGACTTAGATGACAGAATTGGGGCATATTTATCAAATTTGCAAATGAACACTCAATTAGGGGGAGTAGCTAATACCCCAGAGAATGGGATCAAATTCAAAATGACTTGAAATAAATGGAAAGCTAGGCAAATCTAACAAAATGATATTCAACATAGAGAAATGTAAGATAATGCACTTAGGGTGGAAAAATGAATGCATAGAATATACGATGGGGGACACCTGCTAAACAAGACTATATGTTGAAATGGATCTAGGAAACCTAGTAGACACAAGTGAATATGAGTCAACAGTGCGATGCTGCAGATAAAAGGGCCAATGTGTTTTAGGATGCATCGATAGAAGTATATCTCTAGAGGAAATAATAATGCCACTCTATTCTGCTCTGGTCAGGCCCCACCTGGAATATTGTGTCCAGTTCTGGGCACCACAATTCAAAAAGGATGTTGAGAAACTGGCACGTGTCCAAAGGAGGGCAACCAAAATGCTGAAGGGTCTGGAAACCATGCCCTATAAAGAACAATCTAGGGAGCTGGGTATGTTTAGCCTGGAGAAGAGAAGATTAAAGGTGATATGATAGCCCTGCTTAAATATTTGAAGGGATGTCATATTGAAGATGGAGCTGACTTGTTTTCTGTTGCTCCAGAGAACAGGACCCAGAACAATGGATGTAAGCTACAGGAAAAGAGATTCCACCTCAACATTAGAAGGAACTTCCTGACAGTAAGAGCTGTTCAACAGTCCAACGCACTCCCTCAAAAAATGATGGAGTCTCCTTCCTTGGAGGTCTTTAAACAGAGGCTGGATGGCCATCTATCGAGGATGTTTTGATTAAGAGTTCTTGCATAGCAGGGGGTTGGACTGGATGGTCCTTGTGGTCTCTTCCAACTCTACGATTCTATGATTCTATGATCATGGTCCTGAACCAGAGTTACCTCTCACCTTTGTCCCATATCCTGGACATTTTCCCTGGATGCTGCCATTCTAACATTCATAACTGTAATAGAGGATTCCAGCCATGCTGTGGCAAATGATAATGAGTGTAGGTGAACTGGCTTACTAGTTTCAAGACTTACAAAACAAGTTGATAAGTAGTATACAGGGTAGGAGATCTGACTCTTCCTTATATAGTCTTCTAAGATAAAGTAGTCTATAATTTTCTCAGTAATGATGTAGTGGTTTGAGTGTTGGACTATGACTCTAGAGACCAGGAGTTTGACTCCCCTCTGAGCCATGAAATCCACTGGATGACTTTAGGCAAGTCACACTCTATGAGCATCAGAGGGTGGCAATCATAGAATCATAGAATCATAAAATCGCAGAGCTGGAAGAGACCACTAGGGCCATCCAGTCCAACCCCCCGCCATGCAGGAAATCCAAATCAAAGCATCCCTGACAGATGGCCATCCAGCCTCTGTTTAAAGACCTCCAAGGAAGGAGACTCTATCACCCTCCGAGGGAGTGCATTCCACTGTCAAACAGCCCTTACTGTCAATGCAAACTGCTCTGAAAGAAAGGTGCCAAGAAAACCCCATTAGGGTAAACATAAGTCAGAAATGACTTGAAAGCACACAACAACAATCCTTACTGTTAGGTGGAAACCTTTGGCCCTCCCTGCCATTTTGTGCCATGTCTCTGGGGAAGTAGGCTCAGTCTAGAGGAGTTCCTCCTCCCACCTTCTTTCAGCTAAATCTCAAAGATCCTACAAGACCCTCTTGCATACAGATATTCCAGGCTAACTCAGCTAGGTCTTTGATTTCTGACTGATGTTAGGGTGGAGGAGGTTCTTTAAGAATGATGGAAGCCTGATTGTAGGAAATCCATCTGCTCTTCATCCCTTATAGGGTTATGGGGGCACCAAGAAAGAGAGGAAAAGGATATGGGAAAGAATGATAGGAAGGTACTTGAAGTGGAAGGATATGTTTTATGGGCTGTCTGTGATGTTTTGGAATGTAAAAGTGTATGGAGTGCCAATTCAAGAAGGGGTGTCATATTGAGGATAGAACAATATGTTTTCTGCTGATCCAGAGACCAGAACATGGAGCAATGGATTCAAAGTACATGAAAAGAGATTCCACCTCAACATTAGGAAGAACTTCCTTTACAGTAAGGGTTATTTGGAAGTGGAAGATGCTCTCTCAGATAATGGTGGAATCTCCTTCTTTGGAAATTTTTAAATCGAGGCTGGATGGTTATCTGTTGGGGTGCTTTGATTGTGATTTCCTGCATGGCAGAATGGGGTTGGACTGGATGGCCCTTGTGGTCTCTTGCAACTCTCAGATTCTATGATTCTGTACTTTATGCCCGATGATAAAGAATTATGGAAGTTGCAATCCAAAACATATGGAGAGCCATAGATTCTTCACACTTCCTGGGTACAATAATCCCGTACATTTGGTTAGCATTATTATATTAACATGCCAGTGGGTATGAGATGGAAAGAAATAGGCTTGCCTAAAGCCATGCAGAGGAATTGTGATAAAGGTAGAGACTGTAATGGAGAAACTGAATATGCTGGTTTGCAGCTCCAGTCTTTCAATGACTACATTATGCTCGATCTCAAAAGTGATCTCTACCTTACAGGGAATGTTCAAGATGATGAAGATTCCAATACTTCATTTAGACAAGCAACAGCATGACTGACAGTTATAAAACTAGCTACTTCAGGTTGCAAACTCTTTAACAATCCTTAAATCTCAGAATTTTATTTTCTAAAAGTCTCATTGAATATGTTCACAACAATTTTCCTGTTTGTCATATTTGTGTTTCTGTTTTGTGCAGGGGTGGCTGTGTGCAGAGATACTGCACAGCTAGTTATTTCTAGATGTTAGCCTTTCCTCCTCCTTCCCTACACTTTCAATTATTAAAATATCTGCCACACATTCCTCTCACTAAATAATGCATTGCTTGTCATTCAAAGTTCATGAAAGGTGTTATTTCAATGCAGTTTGTGCATTAAACATGAATATAATCCATTAAAGAATCCATGTATTACTTGTGCCCATGTATGAGTACCATTAATTCTGTTAGAGGATTTATTCCTGTCTCTTTCACACATACACACTCTGTTCTTGGGCAAATAGTTTAACTTCTTTTCACCTACATTTTGTCATCTGTGAAAATGATTCCATCTTTTTATTTCCATCTTAAAGATACAAAGTAAGTCATGAGGTAAGAATGTACAATGCTTTGCTTATTAAAATTGTGTAATTAATATATCAGTTGAGAGGAACCTGGCAATATATTGTGTAGCTACAACAAGAACATGAACTTACATGCATCCTGCTAGTGATTTACAATGGCATAAGTCAATTTTTGGATAGAAGCAGTCATGCATTGCTCAAAAATCCTATCACCAATCTACCCTTTAGCTGCAGGAACCCAACTCCATCATCATTTAATGGCTGAAGAGCAGAGGATATCAGAGAAATCTCTTGCTAATTTCCTATAGCAAGATATAGAACAATTGTATCATTTGCCAAGATCCCAAGAGGACCCCTGATGGTCTCTGAAGATGACATACTCATTCTGTGTAAGGCTATAAAGCCCTTCCCTCATTTTTAGAACATGGCATGCTGTTGGAGTATTGTGTTTACAGAAGCCTGTATTATGTGAAATGTGTATTTTCCAAAGTTTCTGACAAACAATTATTTAATCTGGGGAAATTACATTTCCCATGGCACCCTGCATACACTTCTATCAGCATCTTATGTGCTAGAAAAGAATCATGTTGACAAGGAGGGAGTGTAATTACAAAAAAAATATTCTGGAAGACTGAAACCTTCAGGGTGACTCTTGGAGCAATGGGGAGGAAAAAAAGACAAGAAAGGAATATCTTTCAAATGAACTTCCAGAGTTGCCATCATAGCAGTGGCCATAGAAAGTTAACAGTTGTAGTTGACATGAAAGGTAGAGGCTCCCTTGGGTTGGGTTGCTCTAAGGAAGCAAGGGGAAAGAAGACATGAAACGCCACTGGTGAGCCATCACAAATGATCTGTAAGATATGACTGTTATGTGGGCAAAAATCTCTCCCTCTGAAATATACCTCATTTTCCCCCCTCATAATTGCTGTAGGAAATCCAAAGGAAACCTAGGGGAACTCATCCACACACCACATGCAACATGTAGTAGCACACAATGGACCACTAGCATGAGTATTAATCAGAGGCTGTTGTACGTTGATGGAAACAAGTTTGTGAACTTTAAGTGAACTTGGCCTATTCTGCCAGAAACTTCTAGATCACCTGCCTTGCATCATTTACCATAACTGAATTCAAAAGTGCAGATCTTCTGTACAGCAATTTCATGTTAAGGTAAAAATATTCTTTGATGCTTTCTCCACCCCTTCAGATGGCACTACTAATATTCAGATATCCATATCACGTACATTCAGAAACTGCAGGAGACAAATATGTAGTAGTACATATAATCTCTCTAGATTATTGATACCTCAGTGGGAGGGTAAATCATTCTACCAGGCTTTCCACATCTTGGAGATCATATTTTGAGATGGGAAAAATCAATACACTTTTGACAAGAAAGAAATTACACTTTGCAGCAAAGTGGCAGGCTGTTTTTCTCTTAACAACAAAATAGCATTGGGATCATGAATATCAGATCATTGGGGGGGGAGGAATTTGTCAGATCCCACAAAAGGATACAGAGGACAGATAAAAATGTTATCATCACATGGGCTAAGTATTTAAAGAGGAAAGTTGTGCAGGTTTGAAAAACAAATTAAAAAAAAGCGAAGGTCTTAACGCCAACATTCAAGCAGAACCTAGAGTAGAGGCGTCCAGAGCCTCCGTGGACTCCATTAAACTGGATCGGTTTGAGTTGGTAAGTACCGATGATGTGGACAAGATCCTCGGAAGTGTTCGGAAGACAACTTGCTCTCTCGATCCCTGTCCCTCATGGCTAGCGGCCCAGGGGGGACCGGCGGTAACTTTATTGCTACGCCGGATTATTAACACATCTTTGAGGGAAGGGCAATTTCCATCTGAACTAAAATTGGCCATAGTAAAACCTTTATTAAAAAAGCCCTCCCTCGACCCCCTGGTACATAACAATTATCGGCCAGTTTCGCTGCTGCCATTTTTGGGGAAGGTGATCGAGAGGGCAGTTGCAATCCAGCTTCAGGCGGTCTTGGATGAAACGGATTATCTGGACCCATTTCAAACTGGCTTCCGGGCGGGTTACGGGGTTGAGACGGCCATGGTCGCCCTGGTCGATGATCTCCGTCTGGGCATCGACAGGGGAAGCGTGTCCCTGTTGGTGCTCTTGGACATCTCAGCGGCTTTCGATACCATAGACCATGGTATCCTTCTGGGACGCCTGGCAGAGGTGGGAATCGGGGGCACTGCGCTCCAGTGGTTCCGGTCCTACCTCTCTGGGAGGTCCCAGATGGTGCAGCTGGGAGACGTGTGCTCCGATGAGAGGGCCCTTATAACTGGGGTCCCTCAAGGAGCCATTCTGTCTCCCATGCTATTTAACATTTACATGAAACCGCTGGGAGAGATCATCCGGAGACATGGGGCGCGGGGTTATCAATACGCTGATGACACCCAAATAATTTTCTCTATGTCTCCGACTGATGCAGTGACCGGGGATGGTGTCTCTCCTCTCGTGGCCTGTCTGGAGTCAGTAATGGGCTGGATGAGGGAAAACCGACTCAAGCTGAATCCAGAGAAAACGGAGGTACTTGTGATAGGTTCCCCTGGTCCAGGAATGGTGGTAGTTCCACCTGTCCTGAACGGGGTCACGCTCCCTGTGAAGGACTCTGTGCGCAGTCTGGGGGTGCTTCTTGACTCGTCGCTTCACCTGACTGCTCAGGTGAATGCGACGGTCAAGAACACCTGTTATCAGCTTCGACTTATTCGCCAGCTGCGCCCATACCTGGCCCAGAGGGACCTTGAAACGGTAGTACATGCTCTGGTAACCTCGAGATTGGATTTCTGCAACGCACTCTACATGGGGCAACCCTTATACCAAACCCGGAAGCTACAAATGGTACAGAATATGGCAGCCAGGCTGGTCACTGGAACTTCCAGGGCCAGCCATATTACACCGGTGCTTAAAGATCTGCATTGGCTGCCTATTCGCTTCCGGGCACAATATAAGGTGTTGGTGATGACCTATAAAGCCCTAAATGGCTTGGGCCCAGGATACCTGAAGGACCGCCTCTCCCCGTACATTCCGTCCCGCACCCTCAGAATATCTGGGCAGCAACTACTTAAGGTGCCAGGGGCTAGGTTGACCTCCACCGCGAGGAAGACATTTTCCATTGCCGCCCCAGCCCTTTGGAACACGCTGCCCACAGAGCTCCGCTCGGCCACCTCCCTGGCCCAATTTAGAAAGGACCTAAAAACCTTTCTATTTCAGCTTGCATTCCCCGATTAAAGTCCAGTGGGCCTCCCTTCCTCTTCTGTGGCAAAGAGGACTGGCTAACGGGGGTTTTATTCTGTTTGTATGTAATTGTTTGTAACCCTGATGTATATGTTGTTTGATATTTTGCTGTCAACCGCCCTGATCTATGGAAGGGCGGTATAAAAATAAAAAATTTATTATTATTATTTATTAAATAAAACGAGAAGTAATTATTTGTTGAGCAAGCATGCATATGGCATAGCAGTTTGAGTTCTGGATTAGGACTCCAGGAGAACAGGGCCACCAATCAGCCATGAAAACCCACTGGGTTATTTGGGAAAGTCATATTATCTTAGCCTAAGGAGTTTATCACATTGACTTTGCTCCCACAATAGTCACCGTATGTAACTTTAAGAAGGTGGATCTTATTGCATTTCCATATTGCCAGAGAGCACGCAGCCTGTTTGCAACCCGGGCTTCTCTGGGCTTCTCCCTCATCTTTTCAAGAATGGGATTTTCCCATTCTTGAATAGATGCGGCAGAAGCCCAGCTTGCAAACAGGCTGAGTACTCCCTGGTGACAGGGAAATGTGATAAGATCCACCTGCTAAAAGTGGGAGCAAAGCCAGCATGATAAACTCCTAAGAAGAAGAGGGAGGGTACCACTTCAGAAGAAAGGTGGTATTTAAATGAAATGGCATAAATAAAAAAAGAAATATAAAGACAAACTTCCTCTGAATAAATCTTGACAAGAAAGCCCTAAGTCACTATCTGTCAGAGTTGAGTTGAAGACTCATAACAACAACAACTAGCATGTTTATTTTTTTAAAAAGTAGTTTTTATTACGATTACAAATTATGTATGGATTACAAAGATTAACAAACAACAAAAATATGCCCTTTCAAATTCCAAGAAAGGTATATATCACCTTTCACTTCAGGCTGAAGTCATGGCATTACTAATCAGATAGTTGGACTCACACAAAAATAGACCTTATATATAGGCATTCTCTTGCTTAAATGTTTCTATCACCTTTTTAAATAACAGGAGATAGTGGTGTCGCAATAAATTTTCAAGTGTAAGGGTTTTTACTGAGAGATTCTGTAACACCATAGGGGGGGGGGGTTAATCAATTATATTCAAAGGAAGTGAAGATTCAAAACATAAATATCCAAAGCACCATTTTTAAAACACACTATTGTATTTACAAGAAATGACTGGAGCAAGCATAGTTCGTTAGAAATAAGCTGTTGAACTCAGTGGTGCTTACTTCTGTCTGCATACATTCAACTTGTAAAATAAAGGATCTTCAGCAACATGCAGTACAAACTTTTGCTTTAGTTAGATGGTCATCAATATCCTACACCAGCTGATTATGAATGCACAACTGAGGTCCTGTCTGCACAGATCTAATAAGATAGCCTCCCTTCGTCCTTTCAGTGGGGAGTCCAGCTGTGCTCCAGCCTGTTTGGTGCCAAACCCAGGATATAGCCCTTTTACAAAAAGATTTTTTAAAGTCACTAGTTGCTCCAGATCTTCCCCAGAAGATTTGGAGCCATCTGTTCCAACACCAGGTGGCTTCTGGCATTCATGTCACACTGTGACACCTGGCATGGCTATCACTACCATATACCACTCACTATGAGGTCAGCATTAGGCATCCAGCCTCATGAAGGTTGGGCACCTTCTTCTGGTGACTGAAGAGAGGGCCCTAGGTAACAAGAGCAGATCAAGGCAACTCCAGAGCCATGGTACTCTGGGCTGCTCCCAGAGTATCCTGGCCTCTACAGACACCACCTAAGGCTGCTGCAACACTGCAGAATTAATGCAGTGTGACATTGCTTTAACTGTCCTGGCTCCATCCTGTGCAAACCTGAGATTTGTCATTTGTTGTGACACCAGAACTCTCTGACAGAGAAGGTTAAGTATGGAGTGGCCTGCACCTGCCCCTTTCCGCAAAGGATTGGGTCCAGGGCAACCATACCGACAGCCCAGAGGCCCCAATCTGGCAAAGGGGTGTCCTTGGGGCTTAATGCCCCTGGACACTCCAGGAGCCAGAGTCAGGGGAGAAAGGGGCCTCTTGGCCCCTTTCTACCTGGCATCGTTCCCGCAGCTGTTTGGTGGCTGTGGGAACAAGGCACGCCACAGAAGCTGCTCTGTGCCCATGCCACCCTAAGCGGCCTGGGGTGGCGTGAAAACGTCATGCCCACGCTGTGCCATTTGGATGCAGTGTGGCCATGATGTCATAATGGCAGCACCCGTGTATACAGGGCGCTGCCATTATGCTGCCAGTGGCATGTATTATTAGGGAGTGTGTACATGGTGCGCGCTCCCCAGCCCTAATACCGGTGCTGGTACATCATTTTTTGGTGGTCTGTACCATGCCTATATTACAAAACTACAAATTCCAGTATTCCATAGCACTGAGTCATGTAGTTAAAGCAATATCAAATTGCATTAATTCTGCAGTACAGATGCAGCCTGGGTAACATCTCGTGCTCAGTCCCTCAAACTCACATTAACAGTGAGTAGCTATTTCGAGTAAATTAAATCTGTTCAGCTGCCAATCAGGGCACAAGGAATATGATGTTTCCAGGCCATTCCTACCAGTGAGTAAGGGCCTCGACAGACCAGCCATAAAGGCCGGCATGGGGGCAGAGTGGAGATGTGGTGCCTATACAACATACACCCTGACTCTGCCCCCATGCCGCTGTGATGCTGTGCACCCCACCACACGGTGGTCAGAATCACAGAACTCTTCTGGTGCTGCATCCAGATGACATAGCACCAAATGAGTGCACAAAAGCAGTGGCTCTAGCAGCTATGGCACCCTTTCCACAGTACAGAAAGAAGCCACTTTTTGCGGCACCTTTTTGCACCACGGAAAGGCCAGAGTGGGACCACGGCATGTAGTTGCCATGGTCTCAATCCAGCACTGAAAGGGACATTCTGTTCAGCTCCTAAGGGAAAAGGAAGAAGTCCTACTAATTGTTGCAGTCTTGCTCACTGGTGGAAGAGTTCTGGAAACACCCTCCTCCTTGTGGCCTGATCCAGAGCTGAACATACACCTTCATTCAAGGTAGCTCCTGGTTTTCAAGATGGGTTTGGAGATGGCATTTACAATCATAGCAATAGTGCCATGATTGTGATTACACCATTTTACTGAATATAGATCAGTTACAGATACATAATTCTAGATTATGTATCTGTAACTGCAATACAGAATGTTGGCCATTTTTTAAAATTGCCTTTTAAACTGCTAGCATAAAGAACCACCACAAAGGAAAAGAAAAAAGTGTGTATCTTTGATTATTTTATTCATTCTCTGTCTCCCTTTCTTGCTGCTCTGTTACAAACAGCTGTAAAACTTGAAAGCTTTGTTATCACCCTCATTCTCTTTCCAGAGCAAACAGTATTCCTCGGTTATCCTCATGGTCCAGTACATGGTTTCACTGCTCCTGTTCTGCAAAAAATTGGTGTTGTGCTTCCAAAAATTTCCCTGCTAATTAGGAAGGCATTCAGTATCTGCACCACTAACAAGGAACCAGAGCATCATTCCTTACTGAAAACCAAAAGTGGTGCAGAGCATAACAGAACAAATTTTGCATGGTCTACTGTTTATGTTGATCAGTTCTGAATGTGTGGGGCAGAGAATGGAAAGAATCACAGCATACTGTACAGTAATTATAATTACCAATTTGAAGTTATTGGAAGCATTTTCACTCACTTCAAGAGAATATAGCTTGTAGAATCATGAGCAAAATTTTAATGAAAGGCATGTGTCATCCATCTGTTCAGGCTGGCAAGGGGACTGCTCAAATATCACTTCTCAGTGGTTGCTGCAGAAAAAATTACAATCTTTCAGCATACTAACAGTAGTTGTTTTACTGAAGAAGAAGAAGAAAAAGCAGTCCCAGAAGCTGAAAAAATATCATTTTTTCCTGTATGGTGTACAGTAGAAATATGAGAGAACCTTTTGCAAACTTGCAAAGCTGTCCTATTTTTCAGTGTCATTGTATAAAAACCGAGTGTTGGGGAGGTATGCTGTTTTCTTTTAAAAAATAATTTCCTGAAGGGAATGAATGCAGAACCACACTGGCAGTGTTTTGTTTTTATGTTGTTTGACTGCTTGTACAAGACTTTAAGAATAAAATTATCTGCACCAAAAGTACAGTGACAGCTAACTCCATTTCAATATAAGATGTAGGGAAAAGATTATAATTTCAGGGGAAATCTTCATTCAAACAATGTATGTCATTGCTACTGATAAAATCTTATAATGTTGACTTCAGTACACTTCATCAAACTATATCTTCCTTTAAAGCAGTAGATAGCAGCTCTATATTTCTTTTTTTTCCCCTTTTTTCTCAGATTTAAACACAGGGAGCCCTAAATTAAGATTCTAGCATGGGATGTGGGGGGAGGAAGATTTTAATTCTTCAGCATGGTGCTTCTAAGTTTCATCCCATCCTCAAGCTAGTAATGTGCATTGCTAAAAAGTGATCTATTTATAAGAACAATAAACTTTTTATACATATAAATTTTGAGTGACCACAGTGGGGAACAAAGTCTTAACCACATCTTTAAAACAATATATAGTTTTTCATGGCAGTTATAGGAACATACCTGGACAAATACAAACCAGGACATGTGTGACCAAGCAACATCACATTTGGTCAAGATGCCAGATGTTATAAATGAAGAACAATGAACAAGTTAGGAGAGGTTGAAGCAGTTTGCTTTTGCCTGAACCTATTGGGAATGGAAACTACATTTAACTACATTTAAGCTACTCTTGCACTTTGAATTCAGTTTGCAGCAAATGAAGTAGTCAAAAACAAAGGGGGAACACGGGGGGGGGGAGAGAAAACAGGACATTTTAAAAGAAGCCGAAAAAGTGGGATGAAGGTGAAATAATTGATACTGTCCCTGTCAAATCAAGACAGTTGGAGGGCATGTAGAAATGTCAGGGGAAAGTCAGGAAATAGTTCACGTGTTTGGTGAGAACATGAGGCAGGGCTTTCTTAGCAACTGTACCCAAACTATGGAACCCACTTCTAAGAAAAGGTGTGTTGTTCCTTTTCCCTGTTGTCCTCCCATCAACAGATAAAGTCCTTTGGATTCAAGAAACCCTTGAACAGCTAATTGACTGCAAAGAACAAGAGGATCAGCAGATGTAGTGAACTTTTTTTTAAAAAAAGATTATTATATCCTAGATGTACCTCAAAAATATTTATGAGTTAATTGTATGTCAATTTAACTAATATTATTTATTTATCTTTTCCATTTTACTGGAGATTTTTTTTAAATAAGCTGTAAGCCATCTTGGATGCCATTTCTGAGAGAAGGATAAGAAACAAATGGAATCAAATAAGTAAATAAAGATGTTGAAAGCAAGACTGAAATATTCCCAGCCCTGCTGGGAAAAGTCTAGGAAGAAGAGGTGCATGTGCGCCTGTTCCTCTTCCTGCTACCAGGTGCTGGGTGGAATGGCATTGCGTGTCACTTCTGGCATGTGTACCATAGGTTCTTCATCATGGTTCTATCTCATCAAAGAAATGAATCTGGCACACTTATCAATTCAAAGGACTGTTGGGGGGTGGGAAATAATGCAATGCTGCATCCAGTGCTATATACTGAATAGCAATATAGGACAAGATTCTGCATGATCTGAGCATGCTCATTCAAATATCTGAGCAGAAATGTCATTTGTGCAGATTGATCAGTTCCAGAAAGGCATCCACATATTCCCAGAGGTATCCATGTAACACAGAGATCTTGTACTATACCAATCTAATAGTTGTGAAAGTTAGCCAGTAAAGAAAACTTGAGAGGAAGAAAATCAACTCATTTAAAATGTGGATCTGGAGGAGAGTTCTCTGAATGCCATGAATTGCAAAAAATATAAAATGAATGAGACCAAGGGCAAATCAAGCTGGAACTCTCCCTAGACACCAAGATGGCTAAACTGAGACTATTGCATTTTGGTCATCATGAGAAAACAAGAATTATTAGAAAAGAACAATGCTTGGTAAGATAAGACAGAACAAAGTAGAAAAAGAGGCATTAGAGGTAAACAGACTCAATCAAGGCTTGCAAGACCTGATCAAGGTTGTCAATGATAGGGTGACTTAGAGGTCTCTTGTCCATAGGGTCACTATGGACTAAGATCAGTTTCACAGCAATTAACAACAAAAACCAATTGCATGATCTTCAGGAGCACTCTGTCGCACATGTCATGGTCCACAGATTTCCATGTGATAGTGGTGCAGGGACATACCTGCTTTTTAGCAGTACACAACGTCTGGGATGATCTCCCCTCTGCAGTTAGTACATCGGGCCTCAGTGCTAACATATGATAGGTGCACTGTATATGAAAACATATCTTTTAGCCTTTGCTTTTCCCCAGGCATGAGCTATTTTGAGCTATCTCATATGTTGCAAGATTTAGTTTTTATTGGATTTTATGGTGCTGCTGTAAAGCATGTCAGTTGTTGTGCCAATGAGAAGCAGTATAAAAATATTTCTAAGAAGAACCTGAAGAAGTTGGGAGAGAAGAGAGTGAGAATAAAAAAGCAGAAGCCATGGCAAAGAAGCTTCTTTTTGAAAAGTCTTTTTACAGGAGCCCAGCTGAGTGCCCTGTTTTCTTGTCTTCTGTTTAGATGGGAAGAGTTTTCTGGTTTTGTTTTGTTGTTTTTGAGGATTTTTTTTGTTTGTTTGTTTGGGTTTTTTTGTTTTTTGTACCCTCCTTTTTGTAGGATAGTGAAGGAGGGCTTGAGAAGGGCAGACTTTCAGTGGTGGGTTTCAGTAGGGTGTGTGAAGTAAACAATACAATACACTTGATCTGGGAAAGAAGAGGATTCTACTCTGGGCAATCCTACTGTAAATAAGTAGCTGCCTCTAGAATTATTTAGTGAACATGTATGAAGAGCAAACAGAATGAAAAAGGGAACACAGTTTAGTCAACCTCTAGCTACCCTGGCCTGCTGAAAAAGCATAGTTCTGAAATGTTTACAGCTGATCTGAAATTGTATCTGAAATTGTATAGACAATTTTTTTAATAACTGTACTGTGTAATTGTTATATTGTCAATTTTTGTATTGGTCAATGACTGAATAAAATTTTACTTACTGCATAGTTCTGTATGTTTTTCCCCCATAAAAATTGTTGTTTCATTTCACATATGCATAATGTTAGCACTGTCGAAACATGTTGAATTGCTCTTCTTTTTTATGGCATAGGAACCTATCCCTGTTCTTTCCACATTATATCTACCTCTCGTACCAAAGTTTCTGTTAAAGAAGTGAAGCCCAGAAAACATCTACTTCATTAACTGAGGTATATCAGAATAGATACTTTCATGGGAGACTTGGCGGACAGTAGAATAGCTGTACCAAACAACATTAATTATAAACATTGACTAAATACCTTATTTAAGCAGAAAATGCTATATTTTTGCCCAATATCAAGATATGGCTAGAACTGTGACCACAAAGCCAATCACAGGATTCTTCCCCTGTCTTTTCTTAAATAGTTGAAGGCTTTTCTTTCCTCAGAACTGTTTTTCTATCCCTTGGTCCTCCCAATTACTTCAGTTTCTTTACTATAAAATGTTTTTTAATATTCTTGGTAGCATGTTTTTTATGTTGTTAGTTATAAATCACTTCAATCCATTCCTCTGTGAACAAGAAGAAAATAACTTTTATTTAAAGAAAGAACTTATCATGGTATCTCTTTTGGAAGGTGGTTCCCAAAACTTGTGGTTGTGATTTGTACCTCACTTCATTTGTTACAAACTGACTTAATAACTTGTGTTACACTTCAACTGTGTTTTAGTTCTTTACACACACCATCCACTAAAGCTCATTCATTAGGAGTACTGTATAACTCCTATGAACTGCTAGCTTTATTCATAAGTTACAATTCCATAAATAAGGTGGATCTGAGCATTCCCTTTACTGGCTCTCCATTTCTCCAAAAAGGTAATAATTTAAGCTGATGTTACAGGACTTCTTTTGTCCTCCTAAAATCTTTCCTCCTTATATGGGAACCCAAATCCCCTTTAAGGCTAAACTCTGCACTCCTGGCATTTCCAACTGCACTTTTGGCTCCTCTGTGTCACTGGACTTCTTTTGTCCCCTTTTGGATTTGAAATTAAAACATTAATTATAAACACTGGCTAAATACTTTATTTCAGTAGAAAATGCCTTATTTTTGCCCATTGTCAAGATATGGCTAGGAGGACATGCCTCTTACTGAAGAACTTTTTAATCCAAATCTGGTTTAAAGATAAAAGGCCATCAGAAGGATGAGCAGGGACCTTGAAGTTTCCATTTATTTATTTTGTACATTTGTATAGTAAAAATAGTGCTCAAGGCAGCTAACAACTTCACTAGAAACAAAACAACATTATTATAAAGCTTACTAAATACACTAAAACCTTTGTCAATAATTTGCAAAGACCATAATAGGGATAAACACATCTTTTAAGGGGCTCTTTTGTTCTCACAGTGAATTTTCGCATAGATCATGGCTGTGCCTCTAAATTGATGAGAAGCCAGCTTTGCTAAAAACCAGTCAAAATAACCAAAGTTCTTCAGCATGATGACAATTACCATGTTCTCTTTCTTCTACCAGTGAAATGCTTCCATTATGTGACCCATCAACACTTAACACCTGGATGGCAGACTAGAGGTACAGCGATGATCTATAGTTGTCTATAGTTGTCTTCCCACTAATGTACATCCCCTCCCTTAAACCTTCTGCAGTGCTCCAAACCACTGCTCTGGAGGGCTTTACGGGCACTCTGCTGATGTTTCTTCTCTGTGACACACTGCAAAGAAAGAGTCCTGAACCAGAAGAGCACCAGGTTTAAATACCCTTGCCTCCTCTTCAACGTGCTGCACAACAGCACATAAAACCACTTATACACCTTCCTCCTTCCCTGCCCTCTCCCTAACCAGAATGCAGCACTGGCCAGGGAACAGAAATCTTAAGGTGATCTATAAAAATGTCAAAAATAAATAAAAATCTTATTGCCTACCCAGTAAACAAACTACATCCAAAACAGAGTATCCTTCCATGCCCCCACCCGAAAATGCCTAATGCATCCTTCTGACAAGTTATATGCACAAAATCTTGAAAGTGCCTTATTTTTATTAATGCTTCTTTGTGAAATTGAAGAATTCTCATGCTTTGCAGGTGAACTCCCAAATAAAACTTGACAAATATTCAGGCAGAACAGCATTACAACATGAGGTGGAGGAGACTAGAATATGGAACTGTCAAAAACAAAAAACTTGTGGGCACAGTATGTGGAATAAAATGTCTAAGGGTAGCAGTATCCTCAATAAAAGAATAATTTGCTCCTTGCCAAATGTAGAGTGAACTGAAAATCAAATTAGACTCAATAACATCAGTATCCTTAGAAGGTGTAGAAGGACATAATCAGTTTTTCAGACTGCTAGAGCAGAAGAATATTTCATCTTAGTGTCATAAAGTACCTTGATGCAATGAAAGAGCCCTTCAGTGTACTGAAAAGGAAGAGAGCCAGGAAAGAATAGATAGAACAATTTCCTATGCACTTTATGCAGACATATTAAACACAAGGCAGGACACTTATTTCAACTGTACAAATACAACACATAAGACACGCTCCCTGTATTAATTAAGGTCATAGACTATGGCAAGATCATTTTCTTTGGAAACGTCATCATTTTGTATTCTTGGTCAAGCAAAGCCAATTGCTTTTTTAAAAAGAAACCCTAAATTTAAATGTGTGTATGTGTGTGTGATATTAATGATATATGTGAAGTCTAAATTTAAGAAAACTTTGATGAAGGAGGCACCTGCATGATGCAGAACATCTATGTAAGCATAGTTTTCCACCTGTCACTTTTAGGTGATGGGGGAGCAGACATGGTAGGGGTGTTCATCCAACTTTACATGAAGCCTGAAAACCAAAATGATATTACAGTTCTAGGAGTTTATCACACCACTAAAAAAAACCTGGGTTACCTCTCCCAAGTTTAATTTTAATTCAGGAGGCAGCTGGGTTCTATCACACATAATTTGCCACCGAGTCCACCGGCCAAATACAGCCCGGATGCAGCCTGGTCCCAGAAGTACTCAGCAAGCCATTTTTCAAAGTCAGAAAACTCTCAACTTTGAAAAGCGTCTTGCCTCCCAAATTAGAATTCAACTCGGAAAAGGTAAACTGAGTTTTTTTTTTAGTGGTACGATAAGCTCCCTAGTCTCCCTTAAGGGTGGGATTTTACTCAATAAATAGAATGCTCAATAAATATTAAGAATTCATAATGGACAAGCTAAGGCTGATGGTGGCCTGGATGTTTTGTCTACCTTGGGGGAAACAAAATCAAACTGCAAATTGTAAATTCCTTCACTCACTCACACCTGCTGCCAAGAAAATTGACTGAGAGCAATCAGTGCTTAACAGTCTAGTTTACTTCCATAGACCTGCTGAACTGGCTCAGACTGGTATACCCACCATTTTGTGAGATATTGTGCAGCTTGTAGAGATCTTCAGCAAGACCGTATGGCTATGAAAGAGGGTAAATAACTATAGTGATCAGCTTTTTCCTGTGTATGAAACCCATTGTTTGTATTTGCACTGACTACTTAAGAAACATTATTGGAACTTGAAGGGCATGTTCACCTCTGTCTTTTTTCAAGAACATGTTTAGGTCATATTTTGCCCTGCCCAGAGGCACTCCTAAGAGTGAATTTCCCTTCACTCTTAGGAGACCAGCTCCCAAGTTAGAAAACTTTAAAAACAGAGAGACTCCCTCTCTTGGGCCTCTCTCCCTGACCTGCCCCAGTCTCAAGTCATTTTCTTCACACCAGAGAGTGAGAAAATCCATTTGTGTGTTTTAGCCTCTAGTCCCTTATGTTTAGCTCTGGCCCACTTAGGCGGACTAGTGAAAGGTTTATAGCTTTCATGTTGTTATTTTCCCCCTCTTTTACCTTTGAGAAATGGATTGCATTGAGTATAGAATGTTCTGTTGGTTTATGCTGTTATCTTTTTCTGACTTTTTAATCAATCAATAAATAAATGTTTTTGCTGCAAAATCAGCTTGTCCTTCTACTTCATTTTTACTTGGAGCCATGGTGATGGTGTGCCTTCAGGGCCTTTATGACTTCTGATGACTCTAAGGCAGGGGTGGGCAACTTTTTGGAGCCGGGGGCCGGGTTGGTGTCCCTCAGACAAGTCGGGGGGCTGGAGGCGGGGGGGTGGAGCTTCCCCCCTCGGGGGGGGGGCTGCATGCTGGGGGTGGAGCTTCCACCCTCCGGGGCAGAGCCTCCACAGAAGCCCCGCAAGGAGGAGGAGGCGTGTGCCTGCCCTCTCCTCCTCTGTCCCTTTCTGGACAAACACCCCCAACCTGCATTCCAAAACACACACAACAGCACAGTTGTGCATTTCACATGGCTTTACTTAACATGGCCTCTTGCATATTTCAGAGGCTTATTCCATAACCAAACCCCTTGGGTTTAACACTTAGCATGGTTTAACATGGATATGCATATTGAACATGTCAAGGTGGTTTCACCATTCTTGGAACAAGTGTACTTCTCAGAAGTGTGTACTTGGTCAAGGGACTTTGGTTTTTCTTCACTGCGCATGGGTTTGTAAAAATCACAGCAATTTACATTGGCCTTGCCTCAGAGGCTTTCTGATATCAATATCACCATTAAAGAACCAAAAACACACAGAAAGGGCACTTTGGAAAGTCACACTCTTTTGGCTTCAGAAACAGTGCGTGCATGCCTCTCAAGCTGACTCATATCATTATCATCATCATCATCATCATCA
>NC_056526.1:161361490-161397321 GCF_019175285.1 Sceloporus undulatus | reverse complement strand
TCATCATCATCACCACCACACTATCATTGTCAAAGCAAGGGAGACTTGTTAGCATTAAAAGCACACAAAACACACTTTGCAAGGTGACACTCTCTCAGCTTCTGAAACAGTAGTTGCATGCTTCTCAAGCTGACTCATCATCATCACCACCACACTATCATTGTCAAAGCAAGGGAGACTTGTTAGCATTAAAAGCACACAAAACACACTTTGGAAGGTGACACTCTCTTGGCTTCAGAAACAGTGCCTCCATGCCTCTCAAGCTGGCTTATATCATCATCACACTATCATTGTCAAAGCAGGGAGACTTGTTAGCAATTAAAAAGAATGCAAAATAAAACAAAAAAACCCATGTGGCCTCTGGCCACTCACCACCTTCTCCTCTTCCTCCTCCTGCTGCCCCCATCTCCTCTTCCTCCTCCTGCTCTTCCTCTCTCCTCTTCCTTCTCCTGTTGCCCCCATCTCCTCTTCCTTTCTCCTCTTCCTCCTCCTGCTGCCCCCATCTCCTCTTCCTCTCTCCTCTTCCTCCTCCTGCTGCCCCCATCTCCTCTTCCACCTCCTGCTCTTCCTCTCGCCTCTTCCTCCTCCTGCTGCCCCATCTCCTCTTCCTCCTCCTGCTCTTCCTCTCTCCTCTTCCTCCTCCTGCTGCCCCCATAATAAATAAATAATAAAAATTTTATTTTTATACCGCCCTTCTATAAACCAGGGCAGTGTACAACATACATAAAATACATGGTATATCAATACATATACATAAAGCACATATACCATATAAATAAAACACAATCCATTAAAACATTCCAGCCAGCTGCCACTGCTGACGTGGGGGGGGGGGATTAATCGGGGCTTGCATCAGGGAATGCTTGCTTAAATAAAAAGGTCTTCAGCCCCTTTCTAAACTGGGCCAGGGAGGTGGCCGAGCAGAACTCAATGGGCAGAGAATTCCAGAGGGTAGGGGCCGAGATGGTAAAAGTCCTCTTAGAAGTAGAGGTTAGTCTGGCCCCTGGAACCCTCAATAACTGCTGCCCAGATGTTCTCAGAGTGTGGGGCGGATTGTATGGGGAGAGGCAGTCCTCGAGGTATCCTGGGCCCAAGCCATTTAGGGCTTTATAGGTAATAACCAACACCTTGTATTGCGCCCGGAAGCGAATGGGCAGCCAGTGCAGATCTTTAAGTACTGGTGTTATATGACTGGCTCTGGATATGCCAGTAACCAGTCTGGCTGCCATATTCTGTACTATTTGTAGCTTCCGGGTATGGTACAAGGGTTGCCCCATGTAGAGGGCGTTGCAGAAGTCCAAGCGAGAGGTTACAAGAGCATGTACTACCGTTTCAAGGTCCCTCTGGTCCAGGTAGGGACGCAGCTGGCGTATCAGCCGAAGCTGATAACAGGTGCTCCTGACCGTCGCGTCCACCTGAGATGTAAGGTGGAGCGACGAGTCAAGAAACACCCCCAGACTGCGTACCGCATCTCCTCTTCCTCCTGCATCTCCTCTTCCTCCTGCTGCTGCCTCCTCCTGCTCTTCCTCCCTCCTCTTCCTCCTCCTGCTGCCCCATCTCTCTTCCTCCTCCTGCTCTTCCTCCCTCCTCTTCCTCCTCCTGCTGCCCCATCTCCTCTTCCTCCTCTTCCTCCTCCTGCTCTTCCTCTCTCCTCTTCCTCCTCCTGCTGCCCCATCTCCTCTTCCTCCTCTTCCTCCTGCTGCTGCCTCCTCCTGCTCTTCCTCCCTCCTCTTCCTCCTCCTCCTCCTCTTCTTTCTTCTCCTCCCCCTCCTCCATGCGCCGCACGGCCTGGGGGCAGGATGGAGGAGACAGAGGAGGAGGTGGGCAGTGCGGGGCCGCGCGGGGAGGCGGGGAGGGCCACGCGGAGCCACGCAGAGCCCCATGGGGGAGGTGGGGATGGCCGCGCAGAGCCCCGCGGAGCCCTGCGGGGAGGCGGGGATGGCCACATGGAGCCCCGCGGAGCCCCACGGGGAGGCGGGGAGGGCCGCGCAGAGGGCCGCGCGGAGCCCTGCGGGGAGGGCGGCACCAGTCTTCATCCTTTGCCTTTATTATTATTTTGCCACCCCAGGCCGCGCGGCCCTCCTCTTCCTCCTCTGCTGCCATTTTATTTTTCTAAATGGCAGCAAAGTCTCGCGCGACCTTTCCCGTCCTGGGAAAGGTCATGCAAGACTTCGGCTGCCATTTAGAAAAATAAAATGGCGCCCGGAGCGGCGCGGAAACGGCAGCAATCGGCGGCAGGACTGCGCGGGGGCCGGTAGAAAGGCCTCGGCGGGCCGGATCCAGCCCACGGGGCGTAGGTTGCCAACCCCTGCTCTAAGGGAACCTTATCATAGGGTTTTCTTGACAAGTGTCTTCAGAGCAGGCTTGCCATTGCTATCCTCTGAGGCTAAGAGAGTGTGACTTGCCCAAGATCACCCAGGGTGTTTACATGGCTGAGCCAGGATGCAAACCCTGCTCTCCAGAGTCATAGTCCAACACTCAAACCATTACACCATGCTGGCTTTCACTTTGGTTAATTTTCCATTTTAAAACCTTCAGCCTGCAGGGTTCTACAGAAAGATGGTGCCTGGAAGAGCTCTTTCCCTCAACCAGTAAAACCAGTTGTGATGGTGACAGTGTGGCACTGCCCAAAACCCTCTTTGTTTTCCTTTTAATTTTTTTTACTCCTTTGTCACCTTGTGCCACAGCTGCCACCAATCCATGATGAAGACCTACTTTTCCCCCAAACTGCTCAAGGGGACTTAATACCAAAATATTTTCCTCAGTGTTGGTAGCATGCAATTATATCTTTGAAACAATTTATTGAAACAACGGTATAAGTTTATTTGCAGGTTAACTTAAATACAGTATCACTTGTGTGGTATGTTGTTCACATTTGATACACTATTAGTACACTTTATTTGTTACACTGTTTTACGTTTGTGGTGTCTTGTCCTTATACAGTGTGCCCTTGCTTTACGCGGAGTATCCATTCTAGAGTCCCCCACGTAAAGCAAATACCACCTATGCTCGATCCCCATTTAAATGCATAGGTCTCGTGCACATGGTGACATGGTGGTGCATGCGTGCCACAGGTACACACCCCATTACTCCCTATGGGACGTGCCGTCCCTTCTCCCCATGCACCCCTTCTCCCTGCACAGCTTTTATGCAGCTGAAATCTGAAAGACACAGGCACACTGTACTTGTTTGCTACAGTAACCCAAAACCATTCAAAATCTTTAGTATACTCTTGTTTCTTACACCTTTATTAACTGTTTGTGCTTCACTTTTCACTGTCTACTATTTTGCTCAGAGACTAACACTTCACTTCCCCCAGGACACTCTTAGTCCTCTTTTGGGTGCTTGTTAAAACATTTAACTGCCTTTCTCTGCAGTATAACCTAGCCTCTCAGGCTCTTCAATCCCTCAGGTTGTACTAAAACAGCAACTCTCAGCCCAAAAGGCCAGCCTGTGGGAAGAGTCAGGATGAAGCATCCTGATGATGGATGCCCTGACTGTGTCTCCCCGGCATCATTATGCCATGCATAGTTCCAGACAGTGCACGGCATCATGGCATGCTCCCAGCACTGCATCCAGGTGATGCAGCACCGAAGGGGTATTTTTGCGCCCTCCAGAGGATGGATCGGGGCAGCCGCATGAGGCTGCCACAGCCCCGATCTGGCTAGGAAAGGGGCGGCTGCAGGCCACCCCTTTAGTATGGTCTGCGTAGCCCCTAACCAACTAACTAAAAACACCAACATTAACCCTCTATCCTCTATCCTGCTCTGTTTATATCTACTCCTAACTCCACTCTCATTGCCTGGTGCTTGACCCGTCCTGATTGGATGTTGCAAGTGCATCCCTCTGCCTACTCAAATCTCCTTATCTGTACATCAGTGCACTGCTCTTAATAGAAAATCATGAAGTCCTCCAGAAGTTGAGTTAAAACTACCAGTATTCCTTGCCAAAGTAAATGCTGTATGGAACTACTGAGATTTGCAGTTTGGGAGGATGTGCAGTCTGCCCCTAAGGAGTGGCCTGCAGCTGCCTCCAGCTCCACTGGATCGGGGCCACAGCAACCGCACACCACAACCCTGATCTGGCCTTTCCAGGGCGCAAAAAGAAGCCGCAAAAAATGGCTCCTTTTTTGTGCCCTGGAAAGGATGTGAGAGCCTTGGTGCCATGGCTATAAGGTGCTCCTTTGTAACTGTGTCATGTGGATGCATCACCAGAAGAGTGCCATGATGCTACACGTCACATGGAGTGGCACGCAGCACCACACCACCCTGGGGCGGAGTTGGGGTGTGTGTCATGTGGATGCCAAGCCCCAACTCTTCCCAAAGGCTGACATTTATGGCTGGTGTGCACAGACCCTGAGGTCTTTATACAGAGGTTGGATGGCCATCTGTCGGGGGTACTTTGATTGTGAGTTTCTGCATGGCTCTTGTGGTCTCTTCCAATTATATAATTCTATGAAAACATTTGGTGGAAAGATGGTTCCCATTCTGAACCTAGGAAAGGTTTTTTTTTGGGGGGGGGAGGGGGGTAGCAATTGCAATCCTGAGTAGTCTTCAAAGGCAACCAATGTAAAATGCATTACAGTAGTCTAATCATGATGTTCCTTCATAAACTTCGACTCCCTTGATAAATTAACAGTCTGGGCAATAAAGAAAATTCTGAAATTTTCACCATTTGTGCTGCATTGCCAATTTAATGAAGTCTCAGGTGCATCCAGGGGAGCACAGGAAGCGGCCCGATATCTGGCTCATAGGATACATTTTGCCCACCCCTGCATTAGTGGTGAAGAAGCCCATGGGAACCTGGTAGACTAGCAAGTTGTTGTGCTAATACAATGCTAGAGGTTTACTTGTGAAGTCAGTAAGGATTTAGCTATAAACACTCCGAGCCTGTGATTCTGAATTGCCTATCATATTGAGATATGTCACGGGAAATCTGATGTGAAGTTTGAGGCTGTAAATAAGTAATAATTGGCAAACTGCAGAAGTCAGTGGATGTATTATGGATGCTCTGTCTGAAGACAGAAGTGAAATGTTTTATTTTTGTTCTTTGGGAAAATTCTGTCAAAGCTTAATTCCCCAAACATTTATGCCTTGGGGTAGTTTTGCCTCCTCCAACCCATTTTCATCAGTTTCCAGTCTCTACTAATTTTATCATCTTCCCTGTAAAGACAAATAAATATTTAATTTTGTGTCTGTTCTTCATATAGAACAAATATCATTAAATAGGATTTAACATCCAGATTGTTTCTGGATCATGTCTATAGTTTCTGGTAACATATCAAACTGACTATGCTAATGTGATCAACATATTTTGACCTCAAACAGAAAAAAAGGATTACACACCCATTTCATCTGTTCAATAAAACCCAGCTCAAAACAGTTCCTACCACTAGAAATAAATATTATCAAATCTGCCCCATTACCTGCAAACTACTGCTGTCACTGGAATCAAGGGAACATCAACCAACCCTAATATACCAAGCTGAGATTTCAAATACATACTAGCAAGAGATAACCTTCACTCATTCTGTCCTGCATACACATATGGATACATTCCACATGAAACTGCCACCCCGTTGTATGAAGTATCTGAGGATTTCTGCATTGCATTGAACTACTATTGTCAAATTGCAACATCTTTGAATAATTTCAAAGAGCTCTAGCCAGATTGCGAACTGAGGCTGGCTACAGAGAGCACACAACTGCCTTGTTTGCAGCAACTCCACAGGTTACTAGTCCATTTTCACATGCAATTCACAATGCTGGATTTGACCTATAATGCCCTGTACAGCTCAGTTCCAGATTATTTGAACTGTATCTCCCTTACATACCGGCTTGTGTATTGAGACATTCTGAGAGGTCCTTCTCTCTGTCCCACCACCCTCACATATACCTGGTAAGAACACTGGAGGTCTTCTGTGTTTCCACCCTGACTCTGGAACTCCTTTCCCAGACAGGCTATACTAGCACCCTCACTACTGTCTTTCTGTAAACAGCTAAAGACTTTTCCATTTCCACAGGCCTTCAATGTGCTGGATTTTCTGTCTGTTACCTTTGTTGCATTGTTGTGGAAAAGGGGTTGGCTTAGAATTTTAACTCATTTTAATGTTTTTGATAGTTTAATCTATTCTCACCTTTTCTATTTTGTGCATTTAAACTATTTTTTAAAAACTATTGTGAGCCAACTTGACTCCCAAAATGGGGAAGAGGTGGGATAATAATAATAATAATAATAATAATAATAATAATAATAATAATACCCTGTTTCTTCATCTTTTAGTATCTAATGCCAGTTGAGATGGATACTGATTGATTTGTCTGATTATTATTACACCTTGTTCATCCTTTAGAATAGAGAAGCTTATCATAGAATCTAAGAATCACAGAGTTTGAAGAGACCACAAGGGCCATCCAGTCCAACCCCTTGCCATGCAGAAACTCATAATCAGAGCATCCTTGACAGATGGCCATCCAGCCTCTGCTTCAAGACCTCCAAAGAAGGAGACTCCACCACAGTCTGAGGAAGCGTGTTCCACTGTCAAACAGCTTTTACTGTCAGGAAGTTCATTCTAATGTTAAGGTGGAATGTCTTTTCCTGTAGCTTGCATCCATTGTTCTGTGTTCTAGTCTCTGGAACAGCAGAAAACTAGCTTGCTCTATCCTCAATGTGACACCCCTTCAAATACTTAAAGAGGGCTATCAAATCACCCCTTAACCATCTCTTCTCCAGGCTAAACATACCCAGCTCCCTCAATCTTTCCCTCATAAGGCATGGTTTACAGGCCCTTCGCCATTTTGGTGGCCCTGCTTTGGACTTGCTCCAATTTGTCAACATCCTTTTTGAATTGTGGTGCCCAGAACTGGACACAGTATTCCTGGTAAGGCCTGGATCTCTTGAGTGGCTGGATCTGGGATCTTTCATGTGTAATTTATCAGGTATTTTAATGTCCTGTGGGATATTAGCTATTCCTCCTAATTTGGTGAATCTAAGCTCAGCTGCTGCAGTGGCATTTCTAGACATTCACAAGTCCTAGCTGGCTATGATGTTGAATTATTGGCAGGATGGATGACTTCCTACACTCACAGCATACCCTGGACTTCCCAGAATACACTGGTAATTTTGCTACCACTGCCACGATTGCCCTTAATTTCTCTATGGTCCACAAAGGTACCAAATCCTCCCACCCTATAGATACCACAGCACTATATATCTTTTTCCCCTCTTGCTAAAGGTAATAACATGGAGGGAGGACAAACAAATGGCAAATGTGCAAATGGCTGCTTCTATGGGGTACCAAGGAGGCAACGAAAAGGGAGGTGCAGGGGATGGATTTGACCCTCCCCTCCCCATCTGCTTTATAGCCATTGGCACAGGAAATGTTCTTTTAAAAAGTCTTCACTACAGAAAGATTTTCAGAATGCAGTTGGCAGAAATCCAGGGTAGTAATTCACCAAAATATATACAATAGTTATCTGCTTTCTTCTCACAGAACTGCTTCAAAAATATCACTCTATAACCTTCCTTTCTACACTTCACCTTTTTCCATAGTTTCATCTCTGAACACTATTAGTTGTTGATGTTTAAGGTGACCTTTGCAATGGTGGGTATATTTTCACAGGACTGGTACAATTTGCTAAGGGCAACTAGAGAAACAGTAAGTCTAAATGACAATCATCACTGCATGTGTTCCCAGCTGAATGTGTAATTTTGTGGCAGAATAATTAAGTGAACAGAAAACATTTCAAGTTGTGTATGTACGTGTCTATGTAATTATATATATATATATATATATATATATATATATATATATACACACACACACACACACACACACACACACACACACACACACACACACACACACTCCACATCTAAATGCCATAAAATGATTTCCTAAATAGGGGTCATTCTTTTTACAAGGAACGATGTAAGGTTCAAAGTTGGATGCTTAACCTTCAAACAGTTTTAAAAGTTCACAGTTGAATGTAGCATTCCCTTTGTGTCTCATCAAATTCTATGCTGTGGTGATTTCTAAAATTGTCTATAGGGACATTCTTGTTAGAATTGATATGGACCAATAGAGAAGAAAATCTCGTTATCCCTGTCTGGCGAGGGACACATTGTGTTCCAGATGTTATGGGAGGCACAACACAAGGGAGGCTCATAAAAATGCTAGAGCACATTTTGAAAAGTACACCATTATATTGGGAGATACCTGACTGAAATCTATGCACTTTGATTACTTTGTCTTATATGAGTTTGTCTATTCTTTGGGACTGATTTGCCCTCAGGTGTGGTGGCAAATACTGTTATACCAAAACTTCACAGTAAAATTCAAGTATAGTATGACCTTTGCCTCAAGATGAAAAATGTCTTAGTCTGTTGTAAAGTGGCACTAATTTCTGAAACATTAGCATGCCAACACAACTAAATCAGCCATGGTGTTGGTTCTGTTTTATGTAAAATAAACTAAAGAGGTTTTTCCTAACCCAGTAAAGCTTGTTGCCTGGAATTAACCAGACATAGGGCCTGCCTGTGGTCCTGACCTGGGTCAGTCCCCAGACTGGTGTGGTGATGGGCAGATGTTCAATACTCCCCTGTCACTGCACTGTGAATCTGCTGCCACCATTCACCCCTTATGTGCCACCACTATTGTGTCTGCTCCAAAGACCCCCCACCATGGCCCACATGACTACACCCATATGGCCAAGCGCACCTTCCAACACCACCAACTATGGTAGGGGCATTTGGAGTGGATGCAATGGAACTGGCAGGTAAGGAACCCATATGGTCTACTGGTTGTCGCAGCTGAGTTTCCAAATACAAATAGTTTTTTGGCTGACATTAAGGGTCCTTTGGCTCAGGTTCGGTTCAGGACTGCAGTATCAGCATTCAGACTGGATGAGCCCAGCCTGGGCACTATCCCAGACAATGCCAAGCCAGGCTAAAATTTTTGCCCATGCACACAGCCACTAAGGCTGCCTCTGCACTGGAGAAATACTGCAGTTTGACACCACTTTAACTGCCGTGGCCCAGTGCTATGGAATCCTGGAATTTGCAGTTTGGTGGGGCATCAGAGCTCTCTGACAGAGAAGGTGAAAAATCTCACAAAACTACAAATCCCAGAATTCCATAGCATTGAGACATAGCAATTAAAGTGGCATTAAAGTGCTAAAATTAGTTCTCCAGATTTTTATACCTAGGCACTTTCCACTCTGTAGTTGAAATATACCACACTAACCTGTTCTCTGCCACTGAATTTTGACACATCTCTGTTAAGGTCCTGATGTATGTTTTGGTCAAACTATGGTGTTCATTAAGCAGTGACCTTTTGCTTAGATTGTTTGGCTGACCTCAGTGCTAATAAACTGAAGAATAAACTGGCTAATGAATCCAGTGTATAGAAATAATGATAGATTACTTATTTAGAATTCTACAAACACAGCACTGTGGAGCTATCTAGAAGTCTCTGGAACTGAAACAATCTTACAGCTGGAAGTTTTATTGATTATACTGAGAGAGCACATTTTAATCATTTTTACAGCACTGTACAGCCTGAAGTAGCAAAATCCATTAAACAAGGATTATAAACTTTGTTTTAAAGCAGATCCTAAATTGTTTCTTGATGTACAGTCCACAGCATTCTGGACAATCAATCTCTGTTACTAAGGTATATTAAAATCAACATGTTTGATTTTAATTGCTTGTGTGTCTGAACCTCTGTGGAACACTTGTTGATAAAGCTAAACTGTTGATAAAGACAGGAGTTACATTTCAGTTTATGTTACCTCCACACCCTCTCTCTAACTAATTTTTATCTCATTCATTTCTCCTCCTTTTCCCTTATACCTCTTTCCTGTACAGTTTCCCCCCATGCCCTCAATACTCACAGGTGGAATGTTCCCTTGGCAATAAATCAATTTTAATAAACCAGGTGTATTATTTGAAACAATTTATTGAAATTTGCAGGCCTTAAGGCTTTAGAGAGGGGAGTTTGTTACGTGCATAATAATGTCCACAGACACCTGATCGTAGCATGAAAGCTTTTGGCAACATTCACATCAAGTTTTCATATTAATCTCCAGACAGGATAATTTTTACACCTTCAACTCTTTGGACATTTCCATAAAGTATTTCCATAAAGCAATCAAGCGTCAGTATTGTCATAGTGAAGATCAACAAAAAAAGGTTTGTAATAATACTTTCTTTTTGATAAATTTAGACATTTTAAGTTACTATCTATTCATCCACTGAGCACTAGATGCAAATATTGTAAAGCAAGAGGAGCAATGGAAGTTTGTTTGTTTGTTTGTTTGTTTGTTTATACCCTGCCATTTGGGACTCAAGGTGGCTAATAATATTTTTAAAACATTGTTAAAAATTCATAAAATGCAAACATTGCAAAGTGGTTAAACAATTTCTAAAAACCCAGTTAAAAACATAACAGCACAACAAAAATAACATGTAGAAAATGAAGCACATTGAACTGTCCCACCTAAACTATCAGACCTCAAAGCCCTGTCAGAACAGAAGGATCCTTACCGCTTTATGGAAAAAAAAACAGTAGAGAGGGAGGCAGTCTTTACTTCTCTGGAAAGGGAACTCTCAAGCCTGGGAGCAGCCACTGAGGCCTCCCATTTTCCCACCAGATGTACCTGTGAGTGTGGTGGAATAACAAGAGGTGTCTCCCTAAAAGATCTCAAAACACGTGCAGGTTTGTAAGGAAGAATATGGCCCTTCAAATAATCTAGACCTGAGCCAGCAATCCACAGAAGTACTAGCATGAATAAGTTGTTCACAAATGCTTACATAAGGTTCTGGACTCTAGCCACAATTTTTTAAAGAAAAAAAATTGTCTCTTTAGTGTCTAGGAACACTTATGACAAGAATCTTGGACTGATGGGGACCTTTGAAGTGCAGGACTTATTGTACACAAAATACACATGTGGCATATTTTCCACTCCATCCCAAAATGGATATGTGCATGCATAAACTAGACTTACATGTGTGTAAGTGACTAAGAGGATGCTGACCGTTGTCTGTAATATAGTTTTTATTATTTCTATTTTGTATGTTTCCATACATGTTAATATACTTGCAATAATTTTTGGCTAGCACAATTAACTCATCAAACTGGAATACTGGATCCAAATTTGACACTTGATTTTGAAACCCAAATCTTTATGCATCATATTGGCTGTCACTGAAAACCAATAATTTTTGTTTCTGTTGATCAAAACTGGTGGAAATCTTCAGGCATGTGTTTATGTATGTACCTTCAAGCCACCTGTCGATTTATGGTGAGCCATGAATTTCATAGGGTTTTCTTAGGCAAGGAATAGTCAGAGGTGGTTTTACCAGTTCTTTCCCCTGAACTATAGTCCACACCACATGATATTGATTGGTGGTCTCCTGTCCAAATCCTAACCATGGGTAGCCCTGCTTTGCTTTCATGATCAGATAGGACCTGGTGCCTTGAGAGTATTTTGATTATAGTAGTAACTTATGTGGGAATTATGCATAACAAATTCCAGTCAAAAAGATGCAAAGCAAGATTGTGCTATATTCCTTTACCGGTTTCATTATTTTGAAAAGGGAACTGCCAAGAATCCCTGTGACTATAAACTATGAATAAATCCTCAGGAGTATTCAGATTCAGTTTACTCAGAGCCCTATTTCAAACACAGAAGGGAAATGGAAACAAAATGGGGAAAGTCTGAAGGCCTAAATCTAAAATTCATTCTGGAAAGGAATATGCTTGTCTAATACACATGTGAAGAATGGGGGAAGAAAGGAGGTAAATCAATAGCAGCAATCTTTCCAGTGTGGTGAAGTGCTTTGAGTGTTGAACCATGACTCTGGAATATTCAGCTATCTTCAATTTGGCCAAGGAAACCTAGTGGGTTATCCTGGGCAAGTCACTTTCTCAGCATCAGAGGGAAGCAAAAGCAAACCCCCTTTGAAGAAATCTCTCCAAGAAAATACTGTGATAGATTCACCTTAGTTGGAAATGATGTGAAGTCATACAACAACGAAAGGTCTGGAAACCATGCCCTATGAAGAACGCCTTAGGGAGCTGGGGATGTTTAGCCTGGAGAAAAGAAGGTTAAGAAGTGATATGATAGCCCTGTTTAAATATTTGAAGGGATGTCATATTGAGGAGGGAGCAAGCTTGTTTTCTGCTGCTCCAGAGACTAGGACCCAGAGCAGTGGATGCAAGCTCTAGGAAAAGAGATTCCACCTCAACATTAGGAGGAACTTCCTGACAGTAAGGGCTGTTCGACAGTGGAACAAACTCCCTCGGAGTGTAGTGGAGTCTCCCTCCTTGGAGGTCTTCAAACGGAGGCTGGATGGCCATCTGTCAGGGATGCTTTGACTTGGATTTCCTACATGGCAGGGGGTTAGACTGGATGGCCCTTGCGGTCTCTTCCAACTCTATGATTCTATGACACTTATCCAACAAAACCTTTCAGCCATGTAAAAGCTGGTCAAGCTGGGGATGGAGGGATGTTGGCTGCAAAAACATGGAAGCTTCAAGGTTCATCCCATGCCAAAACACACTTATATGGACAGAAAAGGGCAAACAGGAAGAAGAAGAAGATGAGGTTGGGAAGAGAGACAGAAAGAAAGAGGGGGAGAGGGAATCAGTAACCAAGGGACTGAAGAAAGAGGAATGGTTTCTCATCCAGATGAATGTGAAAACCAGCATGATGGAGAGAATTTAGGTGAAAAGACTCAGATTCTTGGTAAAATCAAACTAAAGCAGTATTACAATTATTAGTTGTCATCATCATCATCAACAACAACAACAACTTATATTCCATCTTTCTCCAAATACAGAGACTCAAGGCGGTAAACAGCAAATGTAAAACAATGCAGTTTATTTTTTATATATTGTTTTATTGTTTTAAAATAGCAACATACAAAACAGAAAAACAAATACAGTTTAAAAACAATAGAAAAACACTAAAATGTATACATATAAAATTTAAAAACCAATTTAACCATGAAACAATTTTAAACGCTAAAACAGCTATGCTTTAAAATGTAAAATGTGTTAAAAACTCTATGCAAACCTCTATACAAAAATTTCAATTACAAAGCATTTGAAGCTCAGCCCTTGTCCGTTTGAAAAAACCTGATGGCACAAGAATGTTTTCACCTGCTGCTGAAAGGAAAGCAGGGATGGAGCCATCCTGGCCTCTTTAGGGAAAGAGGGATAAACAGCTGGGTAACTTTTCTTGCCATTCTATAAAAATACTAAAACCTTTAAATAAAGAGTATTTTTTAAAAAAAAACAACCTCAAAGTCAACTATCAGCAAAGGCCATTTCTGTCACCCTCTCTCTGTAGCAAGGTGTCCAGCATGGCACCTTCATATAGAAATATTTCAAATAAGGTTTTATTTTTATCTTAAATGTGGGTTGATATGCTCCCCCAGCTTGCTTTTTAAATTTGTATTTCAATTGCTGTTTTTAGCAGATCTATGTTCTTTTTAAAGATGTCTAGAAACTCTGCATAGGCCATATTACCGTTCAGTTTCACACATAGCTAAGCCTTCACAATGCTATCTTTCAGGCTATTTCTGTCCTTGAGCCACAATTATGCCTTAAACTGAAAATTATGTAATGGTAGACTTAGATACAGAAATAGAAAGTGCAAAATGGTCCAGTTCTTCATGTATCTGCCACTACTTACTGACATTTGTCTAAAAACTTCCACCCATGTATGATCTATGTTCTGTTCCTCAGATACAGTCTCTTTTCTTATTTGTTGTAAATCACCATTGTCATCATAAAGCTTGTCAATGTCAATGTCAATCTCAATGCTGTGTGATAGCACAGCAAGAGCCTGTAAATCTGCCCATTTCACATCACGGTGTAATGAACACGCTACCATTTCTTTTATAAATGTGATGTTTCAACATCACACTATTTCTCCACATATTCAACGTACTATTCAATTTCTTTCAGATTTGTTCTCTTTTGTTGTCAGCTCTAGATACACTGTTATTTCACAAAATTTGTCCTCTTCAGTTTTGGAGGCCTTCCATGAAACCACGAATTCAATAGAGCTCAATTTGTTACGTTCTAGTTGTAAATTATATTTGTATCCTGCTTGCATCAGGTTGTTATTAAACGATTTTAGTTTCTAATAACCTGACTTGTGTGTTCCAAAATGTAAGAGACAACTAACATTTTGTTTAGTTGCAACTAAAATTCTACAAAAGCAGTATGTCCTCTATGTTGTTCATAGAGGACATACTGTTCTTGCAGAATTTTAGTTGCAACTGTGTCATCTCATTTCCATTAATGACATTCAATCAAACATTGCTTAATCCCCTCTGTCACAGAAAAATAACATAGAGTTAATAGGAAGGAGTCCCTATGTCTCTTGTTTGAAGACTGGGGAAAAAAACTATACAGTGTCTAAATCCCTCAGTAAAATGTCTTGTGATTATCATATGAATTTTTTTCTACTATACTAGTTGCTTTTGTCTGCCCACAAACTGCTTTTTTTAAAATAAAATAAATAAAATAAAATCAGGCAATATTCCCTGAAGCAATTTGCTTGCATAGTCTTAGCATATATTAATTAACTAGTGAGAAATACTTGGGCAAACCTGTCCTTCAGATATTATCATTTGATTTTTTTTGTTTGCTTGTTTGTTTGGAATAAGTCTCTTTTATTTGAAGAAAATGATGAAATTTCTGGCATAATTTTCTGAATTTTTCAGTAAAACCTTTTGTGTTGTTTTGTTGTATGCTTGCAGCATGGCTTCTTGCTGCTTTTCATCTCTCAAGCTTAACTGAAAACCTTGACAGCACAGAATGTATTATCATATAATTGGATTGTGTTTGTTAAGTCATGTTTTTAGTGAATTTTCCTTGCACAATTCATCATAAAAACACACAATCACACTATGGGACGAAACAGATGACCAAAAAGGGGTGGCTTGGAGCTGACCATTTAGGCTGGATTGGGGCCGTGCCAAAGAGACCCATGGCCCCAATCCATCCAATTTCCGCCCCAAATAGGAGCAGAAAAACAGAAGTTTTTTGCTGGCTCTGGGGCATGTGGCATCTAAACACTATGCCCTCAAGTCGCCGGAAGCCATCTGGCGTACAATCACCAGTTTGACTTCTGGGTGACTTGGGGGCATGATGCATGTAAATGCCATGCCCCCAAGCTGGCTTGAAGCTGGCTGAAGCTGCCTGTCTGTTTCGGTCCTCTGTCAATTTAAAAGATCATTAATCACCACTGCCCATTATAATCATCACTGTCTATCATAATTTATTTAAATCTGAAAAAGAAAAATCTTATGACTGACCATTTCTGGGTTAACAGGATGCTGCCAACAGATGTGCATATAGAGTTATACATGTAACATTGGTTTAATAGTCAATTCCTCCTGTCTTTTACTCCTGGCTGTGTTTGCACCTCTACAGGTCTCCTATTTTGCAATATGCTGCAACATTTACTTAGGACTAGTTTCAATGGTTTCCTCCTATGTTAACTATCCTTTTGTATCTTCTGCAGCTTTCAGCTTAGGTCTCTTGAGATAACAGGCTGGTATTAGCTTGTCATGTCTCCAGTATTGGCTTCAAGAAGTTCTTAAAGAGTGAGATTAATTCCTTGGCCCGAAGGGCTGGTAATTGTCCTGGAGATAGAGGTCAATTCCTGGATGTTCCAGGCCAAACCTAGAAAGCTGGGAACCAATGGCCCGTTACAGATGGGCAAAATGTGGCGTGGCGGCAATGGCACTAGGGTTAGGGAGAGTGCACCATGCAGACACTCCCTAACCCTAGTACGTATTCCGTATGTCAAAATGGCGGTGCTCTGTACACACAGGCACTGCCATTTTGACATGATGGATGCTTAGCGTCTGCACATTGTGGCACACTTGTGACGTCACGAGTGTGCCATTGACACACTCAGGCATCAGAAGTGCGCCACAAAAAGAACCTGCTTTTTGCAGGTTCTTTTTTTGCCGGGAGGAAACTGTGCAAGTTATCCGCTCTGGCTTCCCACTGGTGGAAAAGGAGGTGCCGGCAGGGCTCCTGTATCTTTAATGGTTGTCTAGAAAAGAGAATTTCAGTTGATTGCTACCTAGTTGTGTGACAAGCAACATCTGCTGAAATTCCCTCTTCTACACAACCATGGCTGCATCCACATTGCAGAGGTAATCCTGTTTGACACAGCTTTAACTGCCCAACAAATTACACATCCCGGGATTCCATAGGATGGAGCCATGGCAGTAAAGGTGTGTCAAACTGGATTATTTCTGCAGTGCAGATGCAGCCCATGAAAGCTATATCTGTATTCCTAGACTTTCTCCCTCTCCTATTTTCATTCTGGCAACCCTACCCTAGCCTCAAGAGATTAGACAAATAGACACAACGTCTATAAAACCACAAATCCCTGATTTTGTGTCCACTGTTTGGATTGTGGAACAATGGCCAGACACTGGCAATGAACAGTTTTAGGGTTTATGTAGAAACACAGCTCATTAAGGAAGTATTTGGTTTAATTTCTCAATTGACTTTGGAGATGTTTGTTTAGCATTTATGTTTAGATACTGTGCTTATAAACTATGGTTATTCATTTGGGTTTTTAAAAAAATGTTTTTAATAACCATAATTATTCCCTCTGCTTAGACATCTTTTCTGTGAAACAAATAGGATATTTTTTTAAATATATATATTATAAATAGTGCTGAAATTAATATGTATCACTTATTGCCCTGCACAGATATTTTGCAAAAACTATAAGGCAGAGAAATTGAAAATTTGTAAGGCACTCCTCCATTACAGGAGTTGACAAGGTAGCAAGCTAACTTTTACTAAATTACTTTTCACTTCTGACAAGGTTGTCTTCTTCCAACCTATTTTCTATGCTATTGTCATTTTCCTATAATATTGTGAATTTAATACTGGAATGCTTCAGCTGGGAAGAAATGTGCAACAGGTACAACAAGCTTGACTTCCTCATTCCTCCATGATCTCTAGCATGGTATTTATCACACTGAGGTAAATGGCAGGGCAAATGAAAGGAAATAAACAGAAATGTCATGTTAATTTCATGCTCCATTAGAATCATGGAGAAAAGTCCATGTTTACTAAATGAAAATGAATGGAAAAAAGCCATTTTAAATATTAAAAACCTGTTCTCTAAAGAAAAATTAAAAATGTCAGCATTAACTGCCTTGAAATGCATCACCGTATTCCTAGACTTTCTCTAGTAAAAGCCACAGTTCCTCTAGGTTCACAGATTAATTTGTGAGGTGTTCAGTAAACAGAATTTCTCTGATCTGTGTATTACGTCCTTTTATCTTTTTTTTTTTTAACACTCTATATTGCTTAAATTGAACAACAGTTCAGATTACAAGGCCTGGCTTGTATAAGGTATAAGGATTCTGCAACAAAATTTGGTTCGGGGGACTAAACCTTCCCAGTAATGTTTTAGAGAAAAGGTTATACTTGAATACTTTTCCCTGACATGTTCATTCTCTTTTTAAAGGAATATTGTGTGGAGAAACACTCAAGCCATGTCAAGTCCATCTGCAGTCCAATACTGTTTTATTAGTTACCTAAGCCTATTAGTCTGGTTTCTGAAATATATTGGTTCACTATTACACTAGCAGTTTGTATGACCTAGGCCAACCCTTCAGCTAATGCAAAGAAGGAAACATGACACTGACTAGAAGAGTTTGTTGAAATGTTGTTTGTTGAGATGTTGAAAAATGCTTATATGGTAGTTCTGCAAGGATCTCAAGAATGTTTTTTATATGTGGAGGTTCAAAATTATGTGCGGCCTGCCTCACATAAATATAAACAGTTGCCAGTACGAGCAATTGTTTGCAGTATCCAGTCCAAGTTTATGATCCCATCCATCGAGTCTGGCCACTGGGCTTTCTTAGACAGGAAGCATTACAGAAGCCTTCTTTTAACTGGGATTTGGTGACAGTCTTTCTTTTGCTTTAACATTCTCTGGCCTTAAGTCCTAGCTTGGTCTCCTTGAATCTGCATCTGAAATGCTAGCACAACTCCAGGTTCCTGCCTCCAGTCTGTCTACTTCCTGCCCTGGAGACTGGGCAAGTTACTTTTTAAAATTCTGTTTGAGGTACCTGCCCTTCCTGCATTCTGGTCATGGCACATCTATATCTAGAACTACCAGAATCTTCAGCCAACACAGATCTGATATACATGGGCCAAAAGTGGCATGCCACTGCCAATACTAGGGTTCAGGAGCGCACAGCAACCACATGCTCCCAAACCTTAGTATGTATGGGTGCCGTCCATGACGCAGGATACACGTCCATGACGCAAGTGCTGTGCAGCATCCATATGTCACTGCGCTGTGCTTGTATCATTGACATGCCACAGTGCGCTAATGGCACACTGATGGCGACGCCCACATGCATCCAAAAGAACCCACTTTTAGCAGGTTCTTTCTGGAGCAGAGGGTGCCTGCGCTGTTTGGTTGGTGTGGGCTCCCTCTGGAGGAAAAATCAGCAGCTCCAGACTGCCCTTTTGGGGCAGTCTGCCGAGCCCCATAGATACAGGAGCCCTGATGTTGCAGTGGTTAAATGCCTGTAGTGCAGCCACTCACTCACAAACCATAAGGTTGCAAGTTCAATCCCAGCCAAGGGGGCTTAAGCACTACTCAGGCTTGCATCCTTCCAAGGTTTCTAAAATGAATACCCAGCTTGTTGGGGGCAATTAGCTTACACTTTGTAAACCAGTCTTAGGGAGTGCTTAAGTGCACTGATAAGCAGTATAGAAATACACTTGCTATTGCTATTGTTACTTTTACAAACTGAATATTGGCTGACTGGGTTCAGACTTAAAGCAAAGGGGCACAGTTGCCAGTACCATAAATCTTGTTAATTTGGAGCATGATTTTTCTGGATCATAGGACCCATGGATATCATGAAAAAGAATTAGAGGCTATTGGAAGCCCATTTATTCCTGAGATGTGTTTCTTGCATTATCTGAAGGACCACATCTCCCTAAATGAGCCTACGCATGTTCTAAAATCTTCAGTAAAGTTCTTCTCTGAATCTTCAACCTTCCCAGATATGTTTGGTGGGTACAAGGGAGAAGGCTTTTTTTGGTGGTTGTTCCCAGACTTTAGAACTCCCTCCTTAGGGAAGCTAGCATGGCTCCTTCCTTGTTCTTCTGTCAGCAGGTGAAAACTTTTCTGTTCCAACAGGCTTTCAGTAACTGACTCACATGGATTTTTAATGGTTGTCTTGTTTTGTTCTTTTTATCTGTTTAAAATTCTAATGGATTTTAATGGTTTTAATTTAAAAGACCATATTACCCAAGTTCCCATGTTCCCTTAAAACAAATTTTTAAGATGTGTAGGAGGGGTCGTTCTTTTGGTCCCACTACCTTAACAGGCATGTCTCACAAGTACATAGGAGAGAGTCATCTTGGTGGCTCCTAGGCTGTGAAATTCCCTTCCATGGCAGTCCAGTTACCCCCACCCACCCACAATAGCATTAGCAATAGCATTTACATGTCTGTACGACTTAATAGGGAACTCAGCATTCTCTAAGCAGTTTACAATCTGTAAGGCCATCACTCCCCAACAAACTGGGTACTCATTTTACCAGCCTACGAAAGGAAGGTTGAGACAACCTGGAGCCCTTCTGGGATTAAACTCACAACATTGTAGCTGCAATACTGGCATTTAACCCACTGCACAAACAGGGCTTCCCAGTTCACTGGCAAATAAATACCTTTTGATCCAGGCAGGTCTTTGAGATTTAAATTATGTAATGGCAGCATGTGTAAAGACCAAGTGTGGTATAGTAGTTTTAATGTTGAACTACACAGGTTTGATTCCCAGCTCAGCCATGGAAACCCCCTGAGTGGGTCACACATGCTCAGCCCCAGAAAAACTGCAAGACATGGTCACCTTAGGGTTGCCATAGGTTGAAGGCACACAACAACAACAACAACAACAACAACAACTTATGTAAAGTTGTGTGCCATTTTTAAACAACTTTTATTAGTAATTATGTTTTAAATATGTTGTTTTGCTACATGTGTTTATAGCCCACCTTTCTCTCAAAATTTGGACTCAAGGCATTGAATTTTAAAAAACAACAATATGTAGAAAAAGTGAACATTAAAATGGAATTAAACTAAATCCCATTATTAAAATAATTTAAATCTACATTTATAACACATAACCCTGTTTAAATATTTGAAGGGATGTCATATTGGGGAGGAAGCAAGCTTGTTTTCTGCTGTTCCAGGAACAACGAATGCAAGCTACAGCAAAAGAGATTCCACCTCAACATTAGGAAGAACCTCCTGACAATAAGGGCTGTTCGACAGTGGAACACACTCCCTCGGAGTGTAGTGGAATCTCCCTCCTTGGAGGTCTTTAAACAGAGGCTGGATGGCCATCTGTCAGGGATGCTTTGATTTGGATTTCCTGAATGGCAGGGGGGTTGGACTGGATGGCCTTTGCAGTCTCTTCCAACTCTATTATTCTATGATTCTGTGATTCTAAGATAAAATGCAATTAGAAAGACAGGAACTAATTTAAAACATTTTGTTGAAAAAGAATGAAGTGTAAAACAATACTGCACCTTCATCCAGTTTTTTAAAGACATTCTGCTTTAAAAGCCTGGTAGAATAAAGGGGTTTGGGCTGCCAATAAAAGAACAGAATGGAGGAGGCAATTCTGGTCTCCCTGGAAAGAGATTTTCACAGTCAACTCTAGGAGCATCCACCCAGAAGGCCTTATCTTGTGTTCCTACCAAGAATTTCTTTTAACTTTCTTTTAACCATAGTTTAACTATATGTGAAGTCGAAGGCTTTCATGGCCGGCATCCATAGTTTTTTGTGGGTTTTTCGGGCTATGTGGCCATGTTCTACAAGAGTTCTAAAAAAACCACAAAAACTATAGTTTAACTATAGTTTTTAAATAATACTGTTTCATTCTTTTTTAATATTTATAAAATAATAGTTTAACTTAATCTTGTTTTAAATTACTGTAAAATGTTTTGGATTCTATTCCAGGAGGAAGGTGGGGTATATAATTCAACCAACTAATCTATCAGTCAAATGTAAATTCAATAGATTAATTGCTTTTAAAAATAATAATAATTTACTAATGTTTTTTCCATATTTTAATCTGTTTTGGTCTCAGTATTCTATAAAACACCTTGAGTCCCAAAAGGCAGGGTTTAAGTATATAAATGAAACAAATGAAATAATCATGTAGAGATGTCAGTTAGGCTTTCATTCACAAACAGGTTTGCGAATCATCAGCTAGCTGGGATTTTCAAACCACTTATTCCATTGCTGGCAGAAACCACCCATAGAAGTGGCTTATGTATTGCAAAAGTGAAGATGTTTTCTTGAGGAATAAGTGGGAATGATTATGAAGGAAACAAAACTGATTACAAAAAAACAATCCTTTCCAAATAGTATAGTGTTTTGTTGTTGTTGTTGTTGTTGAGAATGCTCAACACTTAAAGGTTTGCTAAAACCTGAATCACTTCCTTAGCTCATTCAACTATTAAACTGTTTTCACTGGACCCTGTAGAGAAGCCGAACTGTTTGCTAGTTGTTCTATAACATAGTGTCAGTGATATATTTTTTTAAAGATCATGTTGCTATTTTTTTCTCAAGTGAAATTCAAATGCAGAAATGGAGGAGTTTGCAAAGCACATTATATATCTCCAGCCAAGAAATAAGCCTACTAACATAGGGATTTGTAGATGAAATACTGAATGCTATTTCAGTCAGAATGTCACAAGCTGTACTTTAAAAAAAAAAACAGATTGTCAACTACTAACGATCTGATCCAGCATGTAAATAAGCCAAAAAAACACACAAACCACTTTGGTTTATAGTTATTTGAGTCTCATTAATTTCAGCTGCAGGGACTGAATCACCTTCCACTTAGGTCTTTCTGCTCACTTTGTTGGAGATGAAGCTGCAAACTGGCTGATGTCATACTTGTCTAATGGCAAGATCTTCTATAACAGTTCAAAATTTTTAAAATACTCTTGTTGGGTTTTTAAAGGGTGAGAATGTATTGTACATCTGATTAAGAGAACATAGGAAATGTGGCAGAACAGTGTAGGCGACTGATAAAGAGGAGATGGAGCATTTTCTGCTGTTTATTTTGCCTCAGAATTCAAGTATATCAGATTCCACAGAACCCTTGAAATCTTGATAAAGAAATATATTCTTACTTAAACAGTCTCCACTCATCTCCTATTGCTTCTGAGCTCTATTAATAGAGTAACTTCTGTCTCACTATGTCTCTTCAGTGCTTTGACTTTGCCAGCAAGTATTGATCTGTAGACTACTCTGTCCAAGGGCAACAGCATCATTAATTGCAAAGTGATCTGCAGAACAATTAGAAACTTCCAGGTTATTGTACAAACAGATGAATGGAGCTGTCTACTTAATCAGACACAGAGCTGATTGTTGATGAACTCAGCTTTGTTACTCAGAAGTGTCTTCCACCACTCTGATTCCTCTTTTTCCATAGCATATAACTAGAAAGCTATACAAATCTTTAAGAACCAGGTTGGTGTCTACATGGAGGAAAAGAAATATTCGCACCATGTTTCTACACTGTCTTGTTCAGATGATGCATAGGATGAAAATGGGTGAAAGACATGCAATCAGTGCTCCAGTGCAATTTTCTAGAATAATGATTCCCATTTTGCTCAGGGTCAGGATGGAGACTGTGGAGAACCCCCTGGCCATGTGAACTGTGCACCAGTGCAGAGACACAGACATGCAAGCCATTGACTTCTTCCCACCTGGAACTTTCAAATCCCCATCACAGAACTTTCACTTTGTGCAGTTTCTGCAGTGCCATTCCTTTTAATGATGTGCATTTTTTTTATTCCTTTCCTTTCACACATTAACCCAACAATATCACCAGTCCAGTCCTCCAGGGCACAATATGATGGTTTTTACCCCCACAAGCAATGGAGAAAGAGGGAGAGGGGTCTCCTGCAGAGTGTGTGGACAGTGCTGCCTGTATCAACCCGTTGTGTGTGCCACTTGTGTGGACAGATCATCCTCTCTGAGAATCCAGAAGCTTCGGTAGTAAACTGGTTTTGCACATCAATGCAAACATGGCCCAGACCTTATCTGATCTAGAGAGCTAAGCAGGGTCAAGCCAAGATAATACTTGGATAGGGGAGCAATAAGTACCAGGTGCCCTAGGCTACAGTTCAGAGGAAGGAAATGATCACCCAACTTTGAGTATTCCTTTCCTAAGAAAACTGCATTAAATTCAAGGGGTCACCATAAGTTGACAAGAGACTTGAAGACATGCATACACCTACAATTGTTTACTAGAATACACTGAACTCCTTGGCCTATAACCTAGAATTAGTCTTAGAGTAGGACTCTAACTGAAGTAGACCATTCAGCAAATAACCAATGGAAACCCAGCCCTTATTTGTTGAAAAGGAAAGTGGGAAAATTTATATTATGTATTCAGAGTTTTGAAATAGAAAGCTATGCATTGTTTGAGACAAAATACAAATAAATAACTCACATTTGCACCAGCTAAAAAAGAGACAGAAGCCTTCTACATAAGGAGAAAGGTGGAATATGAAACAAAAAATAAACAATTTTTAAACCAAATCTGTGTTATGGAGAGGGATAGCAATGTTATCATAATTATCTTGTGCATGTTTATTTGAGAACATAGGCAGTTGAACTCAATTTTATGTGCATAACTGTGTAGCAAAACTGCAGAATTAAAGCAGTTTGACAAGACTTTAACTATCATGACTATATCTTATAGAATCCTGGAACTTGTAATTTTGTCAGGTTACAGACTGCCTGTTTGGGGAGGCACCCGCCCCTTTCCCTGCTGTATTGGGGCCTCAGCTGCCCGCTTGGCCCCTTTCTCCTCTGCGTCGCTGGGCGCAGCCATGTAAAGGCTGCATCCAGCGACACAAACCCCAGAAGGAGCTCCGTTTCGGGGCTCCTTCTTACGCCACAGAAAGGGCGCGCTAGGCACCCTCACATGGCGCTAAGACATCACGACCGCGCCGCCTCATTTGGAGGCGGCGCAGCTGTGACGTCGGAATGGCAGCGGCCGTGTGGAACGGCCGCCGCCATTTTGTATGGACTCAGTCCGTGCTAGAGTTAGGGGCATCTGGAAGAGTCCTTTCTAACCCTAGCACGGACTGAGTCCGTCCTAGGGTGCCGTCTGTAACGGGCCTTTGTGAGGCACCAGAGCTCTCTGACAGACCAGGCTGAATACTGTACCAAACTACAAATCCCAGGTTTCTGTAGAATAGATTATTTATCTACTCTGGATAATTAATGCAGTTTGACACCACAAAAACTTGGCACAATGGTATGAGATTGTGTGAATTGTAGTTTTGTGAGATAATTAACCTGTCAGAGAGTTCTGGTTCCACAACAAACTACAGAATTCCATAGGATGTAGCCATGACCGTTAAAACAGTGTCAAACTACATTAATTCTGCAGTGTGACAGCTGCCATAGGCCTTGTCTGCATGAGCCAAAAGGCCGATTTTCCCCTTATCCTGGTAGTGTCCTCTTCTAACAACACATGCCCAAATACCCAATTTTAGTGCAGGTTGTTTATACTCCTTGAAGGCAGTCATGCACTGAACCATGCCATTTCACCCCTTAAAGCAATTTAAATAATCTTACTTTTTGGTCGGGATTTTCCCAGAGTGGTGCATGGAGGCAAGAGGTGGCCATTTGCCTAAGCACACTGTTGCATTGCCCTCTGTTGCTGTAGCTAGATGAATTGCATCTTCTGAGATCAGGGGGAGGCACACAGACATGTGACTGAAGCCAATTGCTTCCATCTGCACTCAAAGGATGCCACTCATGGCAACAGATGAGGCAGCAGGCCATACGTGTACAAATAGCTGCCCATCACCACTGTGGTATTGACAGGAAATAGAGGGAGGTTAGGGCAGCTCCAGAGTCAGGATATTCTGGAACAAGACCAGGCTATCCTGGCCCATGCAGACAAGACCAGAGTCATGGCAGTTAAAGTGCTGTCAAACTGCTTTAATTCTGCAGTGTGGCTACACCCTACGTTTGGAGATGATATTTCACAATGGGGAGAATCTGCTTCTTTGTCCTCGCTTCCTTCTCAGCTCTGCAACAGCAGTCATAGGTAGGGTTTTCCAGGCTGCATTCCTGCTCCCCAGGTACCATTTAGCTGTAGAATGTGCTGTCTTTGTATGCTTGTTAAAGATAGAGCAGCCTCCATCCCTAGTATAAAGCTGCTCCTTCTTCCTCATGTGTTGCAACTGAAACACATTTGAAACACTGAGCACTGGCTGCAGGGTGATGTTCTGACCTGTACTCCTAGCTGCTGTTGCAGAACCAAGGCACAGAGTATTGTGCAAAGGGATATAAGATCCTTCCTTCCATAACATTCCTCAGATGCATTAAGCCAATTTAACCAGCAGTTATACTGATGCATGTCACCTATAAGATTCTATCATAGTGAGCTATTGCTAAAGAGTTAGGGAGAAACTAAAACCAATAACTTTTGCAAGGGTTAGTTGACAAAGATCAACATTGAGGAAAACTAGCACAAAAGGTACAATACGGTAGGTTCATGAGTGACTCCTACATTGAAAAAGAGGATGCAGCCATTACCAGCGAATAACAAATAGCCCAAAAGTGGGATATGAAAATCTTTCCATTTCATTTTCTTTTTTCTTGGAATCCCACCAGTATTGTCATCCAAAATTACGTACAAAGATGTGCAACTTTATTGTTTCTGCATGGAAATTTGCTACATTTTTCTTAGTGTATAAAGTATGTTTGTACATTTTTTAATCATGCACTCTTATTAGCGTAATAATTTAAACAAAGAAACAAACAATGATTTCCTGTTCACAATGGGAATCCAAAAGTACTAAGGCACTTCTTACAGACTACAAACCGGCTCTTGGAAGGTCTTTAAACAGAAGCTGGATGGGTAGGTTTTAGGAGCGCTTTAGCTGTGTATTCTGCATGGCAGGGGGTTAGACTAGTTGGCCCTTGTGGTTCCTTCCAACTCTTGTGATTCTATGAATACATTTGTTTAAAAAAGCCATTTAATGTGATTTTTAAAATATATCCCTAGCCAAAAGTAAGGGCTTCATATACAGCGCAGATGGTTTTTCTATAAAGCACCTTGTTTGCCAGCAGTAGAGCTCTCATTCCTCTTTTTCCTTCTAAAAATAGTGTGTAACAGCACATTTCCAAAGCAAATCCTTCTTTCAATGTAATCGTGCCATTGACTCTGTGACAAGGATCAGGTGACGTGATAGGTTAATAACTAGCCATCCCCATCTGAATACTTTACAGTCCATCTAGAAATGAGTTCAGTGTTTTTGCCCTAATCCTCAACGGTGTAAGGGAACAACATATCATAATATTATTTTTAAAATCTCTTGAAACATAGATAACACTTGACTATTTCCCAATTTAATTTTCTTGCACATATTCCATTGCCTTCCATTTAGCTAAAAACATGCTGTGATCTTAATGTAGGTCAAAAAAAAGCAACAAACAGTTTGCAGAAGTAGCATAAGCTTGAAGGGATGATGCTTCTGCAGCTGTACTGAACTCCCTGGAGCTATGCCAGTCAAGACTTCAGTCCTTGAAGAGGAAAAATTGACAGCTTTCCTCTCTATCGACTGAAACTTCTTATATCAGGACATGCTCCTTCATTTCCCACATAACAGTTGGATTCAGTTGGTTAGATAACAACTTCTATCACATATGCACAGATATCTAAATTGCCATTCTGGTCATTATGGTGACACACAACAGGACATGCTTATTGATACTGTTCATAAAATGCAGAAATAATTACCACAAGATATAATGATGGCCACCAGCTTAGATGCCTTCAAAAAGAGAGAAGAAAAGAGAGAAGGTTATCAATGGCTATTCATTATGATAGCTACATACTCTTCAAAGAAGCAGAAGGAGCATGCTTTTGAATACCAATTTCTGGGGAAAGGCTATATAGACATGGTTGAGATGACATACACATAGGTTCAAAAATATGATAGAGGTTTAAAGGATACAAAGACTGGCCTCAGACTGCATCTCTAAAACAGTCACAGGCACTGCCAGAAAACATTTCCCTGCTATCCATGTATTTGGTTACTGTGGAAATTGGTTCCCTGTTAGTAACAAAGTATGCATGTGATGATCCTCTATGTGGGAGGGAGTTCGGCCCTTGCCTATGCCGACTAATAGAGAAAATCAGAAGAATAAGTGCTGCAAGCATTATTCACAGGGTTAACCACATGGCTGCACAACTTTATTTTGAACACATAGACTTAATAATCTAAGTTTCAGTGTCATGAAAAGGTGGGAGTACCATACTAATTCATGTATAAGTAAAAAAAAAGCTCAAAAATTGACTCCAAAATCCTAGGTCGACTTATTTACAGGTCAATATGGTAATATGATAGCAGCTCTTTCAGATTTCCTCATGCAGTTTCTTTCTGTCCTGAGCCAAGCAGATAGAGTCCTTGGTGATTGATTGATTGATTGATTGATTGATTGATTGATGTTTGTTTAACAGTCCTTCTCCCACTCACAAGCTTCGCTGTCTTGGCGTAAAGGCTGAAACACTGAGGCCTTGCATTGATTGCTGCTTCCCTCTTGCAGCTCGCATACACACACTGAAGGAGCTTCCAAGTTTTACACTCGACCTATCTATGGGACATGTCAAAATCCATAATATTGGCCCCCAAACTTGCTTATGCATGAGGTTGACTTATAGTCGAGTATATATAGTAGGTATCTACATATGATTTTGTTTAACTGCTGTTTTATATTAACACATAATTAGTGAGTCAGATATGTCTCAAGAATATCAGTCTTCCAACTGCCACAACATTTGCCTCTTTTGCCTCTATCCTACTATTATCCACAACTAGAACAGATTCACCATCAAACATATGGGAAGGACTGAAAGAGAGAGACAAAACACACAGAGAGAAGTCGGTCACTGCCTCAGCAGCAGGACCTGATGCCACCTCTTTGCCCAAAAAAGGGTGTCAAGAAAAAAAAATCAAAACAGCATGGCCATTGAGGTGAGGAGACCCTCGAATGATGATCTTCGAAACCTGTCCCTTTCAGTCCATGTTGGTTTTGACACTCTCTCTGATCAGTTGATCAACAAGTCAATCTCACAGGGTTTCTGCTTCAATATCCTTTATAGTGGGGAAACCAGCATTGGCAAATCAACACTCATAGACACTCTGTTCAACACAAAGTTTGAAAATGACTAACCATATGCAATGACCCTGGTGTGCAGTTGAATGCAAGAAGTTATAAACTTCAGGACAGCAATGTCCATCTGAAACCAACAAGTCTAGATACAATGGAATGTGGAAATCAGATCAATAAATATGACAGTTACATTCCCATTATGGAATACATAAGTGCCCAGATTGAGGCCTACCTTCAGGAGGAGCTGAAGTTCAAGTGCTCCTTGTTTCATAATCTTGACATCAAGATCCATACATGCATTTATTTCATCATACCTACAGGACACTCAATGAAATCTCTTGATCTGGTCACAATAAAGAAGCCCAAGAGAAATATCATCCCAACAGCCGCCAAAACATATACCTATGAGTGTTCATCTCCCATTTTCCAGTTGTTGGCAGAACTGAAGAAGTGAAGATTAGCAATAAGATGGCCAAAGCTAGGCAATATTCATGGCATGTCATACAGACTGAAAATGAAAACCACTGTGACTCTGTAAAGTTGTGTGAGATCCTGTAAGAATGAACTTGGAGGATATGAGGGAGCAGACTCATATAGTAGATTATCATAAGGGGGACGGGATAGGGACAGGATCGCTCTCCTATCCTTATCTTATCCATGACCTGAGTGAAAGTGATTATGCAAATCACTTTCACACTGCAGCCAGCTGAAAAATGCTTTCAATCATCAGCTGAAAACATTTTCAGCTATCATGATATTAACAAGTTAAGCTATTAATACAAAAGACTGCAAATGATGGCTGAAAGACCTCAGGATGGCTCTCATTCAAAGGGACACAAAAACTGGCAAATAATAGCATTCCACAGTTAAGTCAATGAGTCTACTCTGGGCAAGTCGACTCTTTGCTTTTTGCATGTTCATATGGCATTGTGGAAATTCTGTGGCAGTTCACAAATTGATATTATTTTGAATTAAGAATGAAGAGGAATAATGCCATTTATGCTGTCATCACCAAGAAATGCATTTTTACAGGAAAACTAGTTTTAGACTCTTACCGCAGTTTCCCTTGAAGTGATGATTGCTGTGCTGAAGGGTCTTATCAGAAGACAAGCCAATGGCTTTGACAGTTGCATTCAAAAATACTAAATCATTTTCGCTCCAAGGTATCACACACCAGAGCTATTATGATATACCATGTAAAGAGAAGAAAACAGTTTACTAATACTGTCCTAAAGTGCCACAGTTTTTTAATGGCCTTTAATGTGAATAAGTTTAATGTATCATTAAATAAATAAAGTGTATCAGGTTAATACTCTGTATGAAGATAACTTAAATAGATTCTTAGGAGACCTCAGAAGCTTACTATGAGAATACACTTCAGTAACATACTATGAAAACACATATATTTTAGACTGCAATCCTACAAACGCTTACATTGGCATAATTTCCAATGGAACTAGAGGGTCTTATCTCTGAATAAACATGTTTAAGGTTGCAATGTACATCTTTGAAAGTGATTATGGTCTTTTGGAGTGAGTAATCTATACAGTTATAATATGCCCACAATTTTCTACATATGGAAGGGAGGTTTTGTTACCATTAACCTGAAATTACAAACTCTAATTCATATTACATGTATTGAACATTCTGCAATTCATTCAAGAGAATTTGAACTGAAATTTACTTATTGCATATGTGAGAATTCCACAATTGCATTAGGGGTATTTTATCATGACATTTATATCTATCATCTTCAAACACTTGCCTTCTATGTAAAGTCAAAAATGTTCTCTACTCTACTCTGGGAATACATGAAGAAGACAAACAACCAGTTTGCACAGACATGGTGACACGGGTCACACTATTTTACTCAATAAATCCACGAAACCAGCAATATGAAATGAGGATTCTGAACTTCATGCCTGATAATAAGAACATTGTCTAAGCAGTATGACTCCTATTAATCTGAGGTCTGCCTTACTATTTAGTAATATTGGAATAAGTGGATTTCCTTGAGAAAATGAGAGAAGTTGATTGCTGAGAGTTACATTTCTGCCTTATTTTCCCTTCCTCCTTACTCATGGCAGCAATTGGGAAGGTGAGCTGCTCAATGGTAAAGAACGTGATTTGTGTGCGCAAATTCCCAGGATCAATATCTGGAAGTTTTAGCTACAACAGTCACATAACAGGTGATAGAAAGACTTCCAGTTGAGACCCTGGAGAGACCCTGACAATCATGTTAGGCAACACTGGGCTAGATGTTGAAACAGCTGGTTGTAATGTAAGATGTTTCTCTATTTTCTAACATGTATGTCCCACCTAAAGCATCACTATTATGAGTTCTAGATACCAAGAACAGTGGGGAAAGTGGCACCCCAGACTTTTCCCAATCAAAGATTGTGCAATTTGAGAAAAGCACAGTTGTTTTTCACTTTTAGCAGTTCTTTTGACAAAGTCTCAGAATCCTGAACTAGACTCAATTATGTCAGGAATATCCACTTCTAAAAAAGAAATGACTGTGCTGTTTTTCTGTCCAAGCAACAACACCACTAGAGAAGTTCCTAATTTTGGGGAACTATTGCTTAGCTGTAAGAACTGGCAGTACAGATTACTGGAATTACTGTTTCTCTGTGACATCTCCATTTTATCATTTCTCAGGATGTAAGCTGCAGGTGTGGAGATATTTCATAAACTATTTTTGAGCAAAGGGAAAACAGTTAGTGGAAGGTGTATTTTTCTTCACAGTAGGAGAGTTTCTGCTTCGAGCCTTACACGACAATAACAGATAGGGCCAATGTCCTTGCAAAACAACTAGTTTGAACTTCAGTCAATCTAATATAAACATAATCTAACTTTAGTAAAATAGTGCATTGGAACTGATTTCACGAAATTACCATCCTTAATGCCATTTAATATTTCTATGCCCCAGGGTTTAAGTTAATGGCCTTTTTGGGACAGGGATTCTGCAAATACCCTGAGGTAAACCCCCAAGAAGTTACAAAATATCCATCACCAGGAACAGAGAACAGACAGCAGTATTAATGAGAACAATTATATAATGCTTTCCAGAAATTAAAATTAATAATGCATAATCATTTGCTTAGTGCTCTAAAATAGGCAAATTAAACTTAAATCCATGTGAATAATTACACTGATATTATAATATAAATGACTTAATTATATTTTACTATTATTTTTCTCATATAACAGAATTTGTCTTGCATATATTGGGGTCTAACTGATTCCTGTATTGTGTAGAGGAGAGGGGGAATATCAAATGATAATAATCGTTTCAATGTAAATGAAAATATAAAGAAGTTTCTTTCTCCAAGTTTGCATGGGACAAGGAAGAGAGTAACGAGACATCTACCAGGTCTGACTAATTATCTTCACTACATTATTCCCCCATCCATTCTAAATGGTCACTCTCAACCTTCCAAACTGAACCTCTCCAAGGTTTCCCCCCTAAGATCACCGTATACCAACATATTCAGTGTTCAGTGATGGTATGAGCTGCAGATCAACTGCCAAAGGAATACATCTGGGTAGTCAAAACCACCTGGAGAAATATAAAGATTAGTAGCAATTCATCAACTATACCAGGTAGCAGTATTGGTATTGTTTCTCTGTTTATTCCCTCTTCTTGACAGAAAAAAAATGTACCATTTGATCACTCCACTCTTTCCCCATTCTCTACCTAGGTTGAAGACTGATTACTAAAAGGACGGTGTGAAAAGTTTACAGACTGCCTTCCCTATGTCATGCTCTTACCCAGTCTACACAACAACATTTACTCTTTTAAAAAATCAAGCGCTTCAAGGCACACTGCATGACAGAGGGAAAATCTAGGTTGGCTTTGGGTTGAATATTGGGCCTTAGGTATCAGGTGTTCTAAGTGTGTAATAGCTTCCAATACTTCACAGATGAAAACTGGAACCACCATCCTCTTTCCTCTTGCATCAAAGCAGCAGGCCTCAAAGTAAGCACTATTTCTGTTCCTGTTGAGGGCCCATGTCTGCTACCATGGGTTTGGCTAGACTAAGTCATAGAATTGATGACAGGAACAAAAAATTAGGAGTGAGTCAGCTCTTAGTAAGGCAGTGAGTCAGCTTTTAGCAACATGCTGTTGCTGGTGCACAGACATAGCCCTCACTATAGAGACCAATCTTTCCTGCTCCACTTTCTTTTGTGGCTTGCAAGGCTAGATAGGAGTAGCCTGGGATCTGCTGCTAGCAGTGCTGTTGCTCTAACCACCACTAGTCCCCTTCAGCTCAGTGCTAGTTCCATTTGAGAGGGAGCAGCAATGGAAGTAGTGCTGAGCCAAGATGGACCTTGCTGGTTGCACCAATGACAGTAGCCCTGTTGTTAGTGGGCTGCAGGCTGCTACCACCTCAGCTTGCACTCCAGGAAGAGAAGGAGAAGATCCTCCATCATCACAGTCACTGCTATGCACCAGCAATAGCATGTTGCTAAGGGCTGAGTCACCATTCTCCTCTTCTTCACCACTCCTTCCTTCACCCAGCCTGTTTAACTGGCCAGGCCAGGTAGTAATGCCTCACCTTGACTTCAGGAGAAATTGCTTGAGCTTGTGGTGCTTTCCCATATTTCGCCCCTTTAAAAAAATAATAAAGTTTGGAACTGGGAAACTTGGGCAGGTGAAAAAACAGGAGATGTCATAGGTAAGCATAGCTGTCCCACATATAGGGGCAAGTTGGGAGATACAGTATGTAAAGAGAGCCAGGACATATGCTACTCCATTCCCTACCATCTCATGATGACAAGGATGGTCTGTAAAGGAGCTGTTAACTTCCCAGCTGAGAATGATGAAGTACTTTTTTCTTCCCACCACATCATCCCTGCAGGTACCTCTAGTGGGAACATAGTAGGGGGACATCTCAGTGGCAGCTTCTAGGTTGTGGGATGACCTTCCTAGAGATACTAGAGTCGAGGGCCTTCCATGGTGTCCTTCCAGTGGCAGATGAAGGCTGGTTTTTTATTTCAACAAAACAAACTTTCGGAACTGATATCTCATGGAAAAGGACTTTTAATAATGTGTAGTGTCTATTGTTTTTTTAATTGGTATAATTTATATTGTCTTCATTTGTATTGGTGGTTGTTATATTTTACCTTTGTACATTTTTAGTGATCCAAACCTTTTACCTTATTTGTTTTAATTTTTAAAAGCTGCCTTTTCTCCCAGGAATATAATTATACACTTATATTTATATGTATAAAATCTACTCATAGTAGTGATTCAACTGGAGCAAATATCCATGACTCCCTTTGCATGCTTCCATAAAATGATTGAACAGAACTTCTGAGTTGCTTTATTGCTACTTTCTACAAAAGCCATCCCACACTTTCCTGGAGATGCTCATTAATTACGCCAGCAATTATGCTAGCAATGTCTAATCAATAGTTCAATCAAATTAACTTGATGGAGGCTGAAATTATGTTGTTGTTTTTTTAATTTCACCCTCTTATAGTCCAGTCAAGTAATTATAAAAGAAGACAATATACCACTGGAAACATCATTTTTCATAAGTTTTGGATTTGAAAGGAATTACCTCAGATGCTGCTGCAAATAACCACACATAACAACAAGTTTGGAAGAAAGGCCACAACTTTATTAGCAAGCAGTTGGTAAGGGTTGGCACCAAGCATGAGGTCAGGATCTGCGAAATCAAACAACCCCACGGTTGTCTGATTATCCAAAAACCTGGCACCCATCAGGCGCTTGGGATGACCTAGGGGCTAAGGAACACAACTTGACCGCAAAACATGCCATGCATTCACATATTCACTAAGCCCCTAGTCACCGGGAGGCGCTCCCGCGTTATGGCCCCCGCAATGGCCATACGCCTGCCCTATTCGCCCCCGGGTACCTATTGACTCCCAACCAGAGCTCCATAGCCCTGGTACCACACCATGCAGATCCTGGCCTATGCTGCCGCCCCAAGTTGTGACAAAAAACCCACAAAACAGCGGTGGGTGGGCGGGGGAAGCTGCTCCTGTCTTCCTCCCTTCCTAGTTTGGCTCTGCGAAGCCAAGCGCCGACTGGAGGACAGGGCCTGCAGCACGGCCTTATATAGGCCTAAGCCCTGCCCCCCACAACGTGTGCTGCGGAACTCCTCCTCCAAGGCAGCCCAACCAATGGGCTGCTCTGGAGGACCGGAAGCTCCACACCACTGAGCCCGACTCCCAGAGCGTCGCAGGGTGGAAGGACTGTCCTTCCACCCCGTGCACCAATAGGGAGCCAGGGCAAGCCCCAGTGTATACTGGGGCTTGTAGTTTTTGCCGCCTCTAGTGGCAAAACGGTCTACCCAGCTAGTGGGCTGCCGTTTTTGTTCGTTTGTTTGTTTGTTTTTTGTTTTTGTTTTTTACTTTACAAGGTAATCTGCTGGCTCTCATTTTTTCTTAGTATATTTTGAAAGTCAGCTTTCTCTTAGACTTCTCAATATTATACTTATTACTTATCCTATTATGGGCATCTGAGAATTGGCTGCTTTTAAAAATTCTACTCTTGGTTTCCAGTCATTTGTTTTATGAAAACCATGCCCTAAATGCTCCCACACAGCAATTACACTCCAATACAGTGGGCCCTTGGTATCCACTGGGGTTTGGTTCCAGGCCCCCCTCCCCATAAATGCTAAAATCAGTGAATGCTCAAGTCCCATTAAATACAATGATATTATAAAGTAGTGTCTGTTATGTAAAATGCCAAAATCAAGGTTTGCTTTTTAGAATTTATATTTTTTTAAAAAAAAAATACAGTTTGCCCTCTGATTTTGCACGGGAGTCTGTTCTGGACCCCCCCCCCCCAATGAAAATGGAGGCTCATGCATATTCAAGCCTCAAAATACTACATGAGCAACAGAATTCTAAACCTGTTTACTCTGAAATAATCCCATTGAATGCAGTGGGATTTATTTCCAGGGCCCCTTTCACCTTAGACAATTATAGAGCTATGATTCCATTTTAATTGCAATTTAACATAGAAGTACTATGATGATATATAAAAAGTAAGTATAAAGCAAATTTCATTCCTAGAATAGATTAAATTATTAAAACATATTTTAAAGAAAAAAGATCTTACACTTGATCTTAGTCAAAAGGCTGAGAAGACTGTACAATTATTACTGTTAGACTTTTTAGGAAGCACAGTTTTGCAGCTGGGGATCACTGAGATCCATCAAGAACCCAGCTACCACTTTATCTTGTATGCACAATTATAGTGTTTTGATGCCACTTTAACTGTCATGGTTCCATGCTACACAATGTTGAGATTTGTAATCTGGAAAAATGCATGGTACTCCTCTTGTTCTGCTGAACTACAGCACTCAAGCTTCTTAGTGTTGAAAATGGCCATTCAACCACCCATGGCTTGAAAATACACCACTCCTAACTTGTGAATCTCAGATCTGTGCCCTCACATATCCACAGAGGGTGACCTCTGTTATTTGCTATGGTGCATGCGCCCGGGCCGCACACACAGGGACATGCTCCATTCAAGCCCCGAAGTCTAAATGCTCATGCCTAAACTTCAAATCCCAGGATTCCGTAGTTTAGGATCATGGCAATTAAAATG
>NC_056526.1:161358228-161361480 GCF_019175285.1 Sceloporus undulatus | reverse complement strand
GAATCATAGCTCTATAATTGTGTAATGTGAAAGGGGCCCTGGAAATATAATAATAATAATAATAATAATAATAATAATAATAATAATAATAATAATAATAAAACAAGAACAATCGGGGCGGCTAACAAAGTTAAAATACAGAACGTGTAAAATCCCTAATACCCTCCCCTGCTTAAAAAAGTATTAAATCCACTACAGTATTTAAAAAGGCACAAAACAAAAAATACACAAACATACAAGTTAAAAACTGACCAAAAAGTCAGCAACATCACGCCCGCAATCAGTGGGAGCAGCAGTATCTTTCCCAGACATTCTTCTAAGGCTGGGTTTTCTATTCTGGGAAGGCCTGCCGGAAGAGCTCCATCTTAACAGCCTTTTTAAAGCTGTCTAAGGATGTAAGTAGACGGATCTCATCCGATAGGCTGTTCTACAGTCTGGGGGCGATGATGGAAAATGCCCTCTGGGAGGTAGTCGAAAGCCTAGATTTTTGTGGCTGAAGTAAGCCTCTCCCAGAGGAGCGGAGTGCGCGGGGAGGATTGTAGGGGAGAAGGCGGTCCCAAAGATAGTTTGGACCCAAGCCATTTAGGACTTTAAAGGTGATAACCAACACCTTGTACTGGGTCCGGAAGCTAATGGGCAGCCAGTGGAGGGACTTTAGAACTGGCATAATATGGTCCCTCCTGGATGTTCCAGAAATTACTCTGGCTGCCATATTCTGTACTAGTTGCAGTTTCCGGACCAAGCACGAGGTTAGCCCCATGTAGAGCGCATTACAGAAGTCTAGACGTGAGGTTACCAGCGCGTGCACAACAGTCTCAAGATCCCTTACTTCCAGAAAAGGGCGCAGCTGGCATATCAGCCGAAGCTGATAACAGGCGCTTCTGACTGTCGCATTTACCTGGTTCGCCATCAGGAGCGACGAGTCAAGGAGCACCCCCAGACTTGGGACCGGCCCCAGCTTGGTCCTGCCGCCGATTGCTGCCGGGGCCTTTGGGGGGCAATTGTCTATAGAAGCCTCAGAAACATGCATTTATATTAACATTTTTTTAAAAAAATCAGCAATTTTTTTGCGTGTCCTCCATTTTTTTAAAAAAAAGTGTCTTCCATTTGAAAATTTTGTCCTACATTTGTCCTGGTTTATTTATATATTTAATTTTTAAAAAAATATTATTTAATTATTTATTTTTTGGCTTCGGCCCCCCAGTTGTCTGATGGACAGCAACCCGGCCCCCGGCTCAAAAAGATTGCCTACCCCTGGTCTAGATAATCGGTTTCATCCAGAACAGCTTGGAGTTGAAGAGCAACCGCCCTCTTGATTACCTTGCTCAAGAATGGTAGCAAAGAGACTGGCCTACAGTTGTTCATATCCAGGGGGTCCAGGGAAGGTTTTTTCAGAAGCGGCCTAACAGCCGCTTCCTCCAGACAAGATGGAATATGTCCTTCCCTGAAGGATGCATTGATGATATCCATAAGGAACTTCCTCAATGCATCCCCCCCTGGACGGCCAGCCATGATGGGTAAGGGTCAAGAGGGCAAGTTCCTTTCCGCATCAGGTACAAACTTTTGCTACTCACCTTTAAAGCCCTGCATGGGTTGGCCTCTCTTTATTTATCCGATCTTCTCTCTCCCTACATCCCTACTCGCACTCTCCGCTCTGGTAGCCAAAGTCTCCTCTCTCAACCCAGGATCTTCTCTGCCCTGTCCCGGATCTGTCCCTTCTCTCTAGCTGCCCCTCATTCCTGGAACCTTCTTCCTCTGCATGCACGGCTCATCACTTCCCTAACCAGCTTTAAGGCTGAGCTGAAAACCATATTGTTTAGGGAAGCGTTCTCAGGGAATTTGTGATTGTTATCTGGCTGTCTGACAATATTTGATGTGATGTGATTTGTTTGATATTTGATGTTTTTAATCTGTTTTTTCCTTTCTATATGGTAATTTTATCTATTCCTCTTTTAATTGTTATTATCTTAGAATGTACGCCTTGGGCAGGCTTTTATTTACTCCTAATTTTACCGACTTTGTACAGCGCTGTGTATAATTACAGCGCTATAGAAATAAAGTTTAATAATAATAATAATAAAGTTGTTTTCTTCACTCTACCAAGGAGCTTGTCCACGTCATCGGTACTCACAGATTGAAGCTGATCCAGTACAATCTCATTAACAGAATCGCTGGACACCTCGTCCATTGTTTCTGTTACAATACTGGCGTCTAAGTCGGCTCTTATCTGAGAGATTTTATCTGCAAAGAAGTTGTTAAACACATCACAGCAGGCCGTTGTTGGGTTAAATAAAGGGTTCCGCGCAGGGGGTATCTGCGTCAGTTGCCCTACTACCCTAAACAGCTCTGCTGGACGGGACTCTGCAGACGCAATACGTGCAGAGCAGAAACGTCTCTTCACTGCACGTATTGCCTCCCGATAGGACCAAAGAAAGTTCCTATGGTGAGTCTTGTCAAATAAGAGTCGAGTTTTTCGCCAGATGCGCTCTAGTCGTTGTCCAATCCGCTTCATTTCCCGAAGCTCTGGTGTATATCATGGCTTACGGTTGAAAGCGGGTTGGCAAGGACGCTTGGGAGCGATCGTGTCAATAGCCCTGGTAATGTCGGTGTTCCATGTGTTAACCAGAGCTTCGACAGGGTCACCGGCATTTCCAACCATTAAACCCTCCAAGGCTTTTTGGAATCCAATTGGTTCCATTAGCCTTCGAGGGCAGACCATTGCATTTAATGAGATTATTTCAGAGTAAACAGGTTTAGAATTCTGTTGCTCATGTAGTATTTTCTTCAGTGGCTGGGACACCATAATTTGCAAGTGGAAATAGACAGAATCAGATTCATTGGCTAGATAATAAAAAGACCTTTCATATTTGCAACACTCCAGAGGCAAATGAATGATAGCAGCTGGGACCATCTGTCACTACTCAGAATTATATTTACTAGTGGAAAGTACCCAGGACCACTGTTACTCTTCTATCACATACATTTTACACAGAATATGTAAGATGTAAAGGAAGCAATGCAGAATTTTGAAAGATTCCACAAAATAATTAACAAACATACTTCAAGCAGAACATTAGTAACTTTCTTACCAAAAGTCAGAAACATCTTGCTCCTTATTTAATGCCTTGACTAAAAGGTGACAAAGGCCATAAAGAAGATCACAATATTTTGATGAAACTATGCATTTTGTTTTTATTATTTTTGTTGTGAAAAATGCATCTACCCACACACCTTCCCCAGCAATAACAATAG
>NC_056526.1:161251967-161358218 GCF_019175285.1 Sceloporus undulatus | reverse complement strand
TGATGATGATGATGATGATGATGATGATGATGATGATGATGATGATGATGAGCTGAAGTAGATGTTTTCAGAGTGAAGAGCAGAGAGGCATAACAGAATATTTAGGCATAACAGGAAGACAGACAGAATATCCATTTGTGCAAAATGTAATTCCACTGGATGCAAAGCAAACTTCTATCTCAAAGGTGCTTAAAAAGAAAAGTTCTTACTGCAGTTTTCAAATGGCATTCTCTTCTAATTAACTAAGTTAGCCAAGCAGACATATTACATTAAACCAATAATTATATAAAAATGCTAAATGAAAAACATACTCTTTCTTTATGACAAATTTGGATAGAAACAATAGCTGGCATCCTGTTCAGCAGTTACATGATCCTAAACTGCACATATGATTTCACACCAGCTGGGATTCACATTTACAGTTGTGAATAACCAAATGTGACACACACACCCCAATCTTAACCTTTGCAGCCTGGCACCATCCTGACTAAAGTAATTCCAAGGCACTAGCGATGTTGGGAAATAAAATGTGCCATGCTCCTCCGGTCACAGGGTCAAAAAGCAAAAGTAAACTGTTGCAGCCTTTTCTACCATGTGTGTTCTTCCTCATATTCCCTTTTGCTATGTTGATCACACTCTAATATGGCTTGGCCACATGTGGACTGGTTTTCATCTGTGAAATGCTGATGGGTATGCTAGTGATAGAAAGAAAAGTAATGGTTTTGGACAGGCCCTTTAAAAACATTCCTTTATTTCTGAGAGGTTAAGGGACTGAGATCCCTTCTTGCTGTAGCTTTGATGTCATTTTTTTGTATCTTATTTGTAAAAACAACTAAATCCATGCATATTTTGTTCCAACAAACACCTGTATTTGAAAGCAGGTTTTAATACAATGTGGCATGTTATGATTTCATGAGTCAAGGATTGAAATATGAAAAATGCCGTTATTATATTCACATGTATAGTACAGTACTGGAAATGGATTCCTCCTTTCATGCTTCATCGGCTAATATACATAACAACTACAAACTATAAAGAGTCTCTTGCTTTTTCCTGCTATCAACTAGGTGACAGAATCATCAAACTACTTTCCATCCAGGCTATCAGCCCAACTATTTGGGTTTCCTAGTAGTGTTGGGGACAGGTAGAAGAAAAATTTTAATGGTCTCTAGTTTGCTTCAGTAAGTTGGACAAGCTATAGAAAATAAGAACAGGGATGCCAGTAGCCTAGTATATACCTAAGCATAAGTTTTAAAATAATCCTAGGGTTACATTCTCACTGGCCTGTGTTACTGGTTTGACAGGGGAAAGATACGAATGTTTAAATAATGAAAGCATAATATTTTCTGCCAATATTCATTAGATCCCTTCTGTGTTTAAGGCCTGAGACTTGCCTATTTGTACCTTACCCCTGAGGGCCTGATTTGGACATTAATAAGTGGTATACGTTCACTGCAAGGCAGCAGCATGAAATGTTCAATGCTTGACTTCTTAAGAGAAGACTGTTCAGTCAGCAAAAAATATTATCTAGAATGAATAAAATGCTTGGAATGGTCCTTTCTGCATATCATGGATAGATGATAAATAGACAGATCTCTAGATAGATAATAGATAGAAAGATAGATGGGGTTGATTTCAATACAGGCCAAGAAGTTATTTATCTTTTGCTCCACTCAATTGTCACAACTTTAAAAGAATTTAAAAGAAATTCATGGGACACAAAATTGATAGATGATAACTTTTTAAAGGATAATCCTGAAAATGTATTGAACATATGTACATCTAACCAAGTACACTATTAAAATAAGAGTGTTGAGAATATGTACAGAATATCTGTTACTAGCGGGTCCTCTTGTTCTTTTTTTAAAGTGTTCTCCTCCAAGTTCTGTCCTATCAGCTCTGTCCTATTGATGACAGTTAACCATGTACTCTATGAAAAAGGTTCATCAGTAGCAATGTATATTATTACTGTTATTATCTCTCTTAAAGTTGCAGTTCATTGGGTTTTTTTATTTTAACTGAGCAATCTTCTTCCAATAGTTGCATTATGGATGGAGTTTTCTTGTTTTTATGCCCTTTCTGTATATTCAAGGCAGAAACAGAGAGATAGAATAGAGTGATAGGATAGATTTTTGAGGGGGGGGGGGGGGTCAAGAGACTTTGAGGGAGGAATAGTCATTTCCTGTAGCCTCAAATGATACTTACTATGTAGAAAAGCAAACAAAACAGCAAAGGAATTCAAAGCAGCATGAAGTTATTGAAGCAATTTCCAAATAAATTGTGATCACCCTTTGACATCTTCATCAGATACTGTGATGCAGAATGTAATCAAATTCTACTAACAAAAAACCCCTTTCAGATGTACATGTTTAAGTACTTTTCATGTTCAGGTAGTCCTTGAACTTCAATTCTGAACTTCAATTCAGAAGTTCAAAATTTAAATTCAGATTAAAAATGTCGAGTCACCTTTAACTAACCTGTTAGTTTGGACAATGTAAATATTTGTGATATCATAAGCTCTGGTTTGTTCCAGATTCAACACTGTCTTTGGACTGGATGGCGTTCTTTGCGATTCAACTCTGGGTGGAAGGAACTTAGCTAATTTACCAACAAAATGCAACATATTTGTCTCAACCCTCCTCCACCACCATTCTTTCCCGTGTTTCATATGACCATGCCACGCTTGCTATTCCTCCAGTTAAGTCCTAATGAGAACATTTTTGAAAACTACATAATTTTCAAAGAGGTTCCCACAGCATAGACAAAATTAAATCAATATTTCTTTTCTTTCCTGTAGGAGAAAAAGTATGCATACACAGAGACACTAAAATAAATTCTATATTTTTAAATGTTTATTTATTCTATTCTATTCTATTCAATACTATTTCCAAGGAATTCAGACTGGTGTACACATTTTCCCCACATAATGTCATCTTTACAACATCCCTATGAAGCTAAGAGAAAATGTCTTGCCCTATGTCACTCAGTGAGGAGCTACAAGGCTATATGAGCATCTTAACATGGTTCTTCCTAGTCCTAGTCTGACACTTTAAAATTAAAGCATGCTGGATTTCACATGCACAGTTCATGTCATAATTACTTACACTGATTTGAAGAGTCTTGTTTCCACACCTGTACATGTGAATACTTCTTTTTTCAATAATAATAATGATGATAATGAAAAAAATTAAAAACCTACAGCCTGTTTGGGGCGGCCTGTAACCGGTGCTTTCCCCGCCAGATCAGGGCCTCAGCTGCCAAAACGGCAGCCTCTGAAGCCCCAATCCACTGCTTTCCAGGCCACAGGGAAGCGGCAAAAGGCCACTTCCCCGCAGCCTGGAAAGAGGTGTCCTTGGGGCTTCAAGCCCCAAGGACACCCCAATGGCAGTGGGAACACTCAGGGGCTGCTCGGCCCCTTTCTGATTTGCGTCACTGGTGCAGCCTTCACACGGCTGCGCCAGTGACACAAACCAGGAAGGAGCTCCATTTCGGAGCTCCTTCCTGCTCCACCGAAAGGGCACACTAAGCGCCCTTGCATGGCACGACGACATCACATCCGCGCTGCCCCATTTGGAGACGGCACATTCATGATGTCGTCATGGCGGCCCCATGTGGAAGGGGCGCCGCCATTTTGTACGGACTCAGTCCGTACTAGGGTTGGGGCGTCCAGAAGCGACCCCCCTTTTTAACCCTAGTACGGACTGAGTGCGTAGTTTAAGGCCCGTCTGTAACGGGCCTATGAGTGGCAATCCTCTTGGTAACATAGGGAGCTGTGCATCCAGTTTATGCCATCATAAAACACATTTATTTTTTGTCATTGCAGAGATTCAGATGTAATGGATCTCATCATAACTCACTATTTTGGTGATTGCAGAGGTCAGAAACCTCCTCTTGCTTTGTGCAACAACCAATCTACCCCACTCTCAGAAAACCTATCTTTTAGTTTCTGCACTCCACAACTGAGCCATTTTCTGGCTGGTGGGGTGCAGTGGTCAAGAAGCATCCAGGTTTGTGCCTGTAACTGAATACACAGGGGCCCCTGGAATATTATGTGCAAGTCCTACACATAGCTGGACACTTCTCTGCTGGTCACATAGATTGACACATCTCAGTTCTGACTTCCTACTCTTCACTAGCCAGAAAATAGCCATGTTGAGGGCAGCTAATGATAAGTATGTTTTGTCAGGGGGGGGGTGACAAAGGAGATTAGATGTATTTCCACCATTGCAGAACTTCATGTTCTGTTGCCTAATGCAGTATCTCAGCCTGGTTTTCAACTAAAAAAATAACCCTCAGAACCTAAAATGACAGGCAAATGATCATAGCATTTTAGAATTGAAATGCTGACACAGCCAATAATACATGGATTATGACTAGCCATAATGAATATTTCAAAGTGAAGTTCTGATTATTCATTTGCTGAAAAACACATTCTGAATTCATCTGGCATTCGGAAAAATTGCATTAAGTGGCCAAAATGTTTACTTCACCATTATCATATTAACAATGTTGTTTTTATCCCTACGGAAGTCAAATAATGAACAAATTTAAGCAAATGTGTGAAACATGTGCATATTTAGCATCTGTTATGTTCTTTCTTGGCAGCATTGTTTCATGCAGGAAAATCAAGGCCAAGAGCTCGACCACCAGCTAAGAAGCAATTGCTGTGAATCAGACATTATTGACTATTGTGCATTTTAAACAACTCTGATAATACTCAGTGCTAAAAGATTTTTGTTCATTATGATCCTTGTTTGGCAAAGCAGCAAATCTTTGATTGCTGACATTCATATCCTTGCATTTATGCATACAATTTTTTTTCTTCTGTTTTTCAAGATTTTTGTTCACAGGCAAATGTTCATGGTCTCCCCCAATGCAATCTTTCACTTCCTATCAACCCTAGATCTATGCATCTGTAAGTGTTTGCGCTCTCTCTCCCCCCTCTCTCTTTCTCTTTCTCTGTGTATGTGTGTGTATCTTTGTGTGTGTTTGTGAGACAGAAGACAGACAAATATACATTAGCAGCTGTCCTGCATAATCCTTATGTCTGGAGGCTTTTGTCTCCAGAAAAAGGATCTTGGAGCAAAAGACTGAACAATCCAAAAACTAAAAAAAAAAAAAGAGGTCCTAATGACAGTGCCTGGCACTGTTACAGCTGATTGCAAGCTTAACTGATAGTGCCTCCTTTCTCCATGAGAGATTTAATTTTCTTTCAGATAGCTAGATGTGCCTGGTGTCAGTATATATAAAGTCGCTTGTCAGCACTTGGCTGCACAGAGTGATAGGGAAGCACTGAAGTATCCCACGGAAGGACAGAAAAACAAGCCTGTTCAAAGCAGACCCTATATCCTCTAAGTAGGACCCTGTCATGCTGCCAGAAATTGGTGGGACTAAAATTGTTCCAGATTTACAGGTGCAGGCTAAGGACAGAGTCAACAGTGTGATGGGGCAGCTAAAGAGGCCAATGCAATTTTAGGCTGCACCAATAAAAGTATAGTGTCTAGATCAAGGGAAGTAATAGTGCCACTATATTCTGCTCTGGTCTGGGCACCACAATTTAAAAAGGATGTGGAGAAACTGGAGCATGTCCAAAGGAGAGCGACTAAAATGGTGACGGGTCTGGAAGCCATGCTCTACGAGGAACGATTTAGGGAGCTGGGGATGTTTAGCCTGGAGAAGAGAAGGTTATGATAACCCTGTTTAAATACTTGAAAGGATGTCATATTGAGGAGGGAGCAAGCTTGTGTTCTGCTGCTCCAGAGACTAGGACCCCGAACAATGGATTCTACAGCAAAAGAGATTCCACCTCAACATTAGGAAGAACTTCCTGACAGTAAGAGCTGTCTGACAGTGGAACACACTCCCTCGGAGTGTAGTGGAATCTCCCTCCTTGGAGGTCTTTAAACAGAGGCTGGATGGCCATCTGTCGGGGATGCTTTGATTTGGATTTCCTGCATGGCAGGGGATTGGTATGGATGGCCCTTGCGGTCTCTTCCAACTCTATTATTCCATGATTCTATGAAAGAGATGAGATTTGGAACAGGTTCTTGCCTTTTCCTGCACCATCCCAAATTGGATGAACGTACTGCTAGTAGATTGTCTCCCAGGAGAAACTCTAGAAAGGAACCTAGTCACTGACAATGTGCCCAGATCATTTTGAAACATGGTATCTCAATTAATTTAATTGGTTCTTCCTGAAAAGGGAAATGACACTTAGACAATACTTCAGTCCACAAGAAGCTGCTCTAGAAAATAGGACAAGCAATTGGAAAATTGTCCCCAACCAACCAAGCATCTAGATTATACAGTTCAATGTTTTGTTTTGGTAGGACTTGCTCTTAGATGTGGCGTGCTAATAATGCAATTGATTTACAGACATTTATAAACTGGAATTTGAAAGCTGTGCACTGAAAAATAAATACTGGGGAAATTGAGATTATGAGTGTGTCTACACTATGAGGTTAGAACAATTTCATATCTCTTTAACTGCCATGGTTCCATTCTAATGAATCATAGAATTTTTAGTTTCATGTGGGACTTCCGATTCTCTGTTAGAGAGATGCAGCCCTATAATTCAGGGGAATGTCCACAGAACTATCTAACATAGAATTCTTAATACAGACTCAAACTACAAATCCCAGAATTCCACCAAAGGGAGCCATGACAGTTAAAATGGCCCCAAAATGTCATAACTGAGTAGTGTGGATATCAAGTATGCCTATGTTCCCAACAATTTATGAGCTTCCATGGTTTTCTAAGAATCCCTAGCTATGTATGTACCCCAAATATTTCCCTCTTGCCATATTTGATACCTACAGAATATGAGTCTTGGAGGAGGATGGAAAATAAGGAAAATAATTTTGTTAAGTAGGAAGCCTGGCTTCCTTCTACATATAAATGTGTAGCATAGATACCAACTATGCCTATGCTCCCAATAGTTTCTGAGCATCCTTAGCTTTATAAACATCCTTAGCTATGTATGCAGCCCAGATATTCACATCTTCAGAGAACTGCAATTCTTGATATCTACAGAGTATGAGTCTTTTTCATCTTCTGCAGTTGGCTGGACAGGAAGGACAATAAATAGACTTGTTGAGTAGCAAGGCTGGCTTCTTCCTACTGCTAGTATTACCTTTCCACCCCCATACCTTCTGTTTTTCTTTGCTTGCAAAAGAGGAGGAACTGTCTGTTTTTCTTTGCTTGCAAAAGAGGAGGAACTGTCAGTGATGAAATGGCGGGGGGGGAGTGACTATACATGCACAATTTATGATTGACTTGGAAACTTGTGGAATACTATATTCTGTGAGTGATGAGCTCAGGGCTCTTGTTCTATTGAGATGTTAATGTTACACAAGAGTCTCAACATTACACAACAATAATCGCTATTGGCTCTTAAACAATGAGCCCAAGTAACTATTTTTCATTATTCCCTGCCTTCACCCCCATCCCATGCATCTTTGCTGGCAGTCTAGAAAGTAATAATTTATTTTTATTATTTTTTTATTACTTCTTAAAATATTTTTTAAAATAGTCATTCAATGGAAACTATTACAAGAGAACATGATTGAGAAATTATACAAACAGTAACTGTATATTTATAGATGAACAAAATTATATAATTACTGTGAGAAATTATGCAAACAATTAAACCAAATAATGTTGGATTAATTATCTGGACTTTGAAAACTGGTGCACCACCTCATATGTCTTGTTTTGATTTTAAACATTTAACGAAGGTTTTCCTAAAACTGTAAATGGATCCCCAAACATTTCTACTGTATGCAGAAGAGGGATGGTTGGTACAGGTTGAAAAAATGACTCCTGAACCCTTCCACACTTTCTTCTCTCCTGCATATGGAAGTTAGACTGCAAACCACAGATTTTGCTTAGGAGTATGCCTGCAACCCATTTTGAAAAGAGTATTAAGAGATTTATGCACCTGTTAATTACATGTTAGTCATATGAATGAGATAAAGTATGTGAAAGGAGCACTGGTACTGTATGCTTAGTTCTACTCCTAAAGTAACATGGAGGGCCACCATGGTGCAATGGTTTGGGTGTTGGACTAGGACCTTGGGAGACCAGGGTTTGAATCCCCACTCGGCCACAGAAACCCACTGGGTGACTTATGGCAAGTCACAGTCTCTCAGCCTCAGCAGATTGCAATGGCAAAACCCCTCTAAAGAAACTTGCCAAGAAAACCCTGTTATCTCTCCTCCTGCCCAATTGAAACTAATATTAAAGTGGTATGGTGACTCTCATGGGAAAATCTATTTACATGTAGAATTTTAATGCAATTAAAATCAGTGTTGTCTAATTGAGCTAAACAAAATGTGAGAATTTCACTGGAGTAACTTTAATACTAAAGGAGTAAGATTTTCCCAACAACTGGCAAATGGCAGACAATTGATCTCTAGATAGACTTTGTGAGCTGTGCATAAATGCATCTGTCAGATTCACTAAATATCATGTTCAGTGATGTTATGTTCAATACAGGTCATTAAAACAATTGTTTTGATGAGCATAGCATGAAACAATAACACAGTACTCCTTTCCAAAGAAAGCTTGAAAAGTTTTACAAAATGTTTGGGTGTATTATCAAACACATGTTAATGTGGTATTTCCAAATCATGTCCGTTTGCTTCAGATGATGCATGCCCACAGATGCATTTTTTTTTCCTTCCTGGATGATTAAAACACAGTGGATCATTTGACTCTCTATGGAAAACAATGCTTCTTTTTGAAATGTGTTTCTATAGTTCTGATGCATACTTCCCCCCATACAACTGATTAACTGAATCGTTTGTCATTATATTTAGAAAGGAAAAGACTGGGAGTTGTGGCACACCTATGGTAGTATGATGAGGACAAATAATCAAACAGTGAAGAAATATGTTATAGTAGATACCAATTCATTTCCATTCCCCAGACTGAATTAAAACACAGACAAGGCAAGCTGGAAAAGAGATTCCACCTCAGCATTAGGAAGAAGCTCCTGACAGGAAGAACTTGGAGTGTAGTACAGTTTTGTTCTTTGGAGGGTTTTAAGTAGAGGCTGGATGGCCATCTGTTGGGAATGTTTTGCATGTAAGATTGGGGTTAGACTGGATGGTATCCTCAAATTCTAGAATTTTATGATTCTATGATTCTAAAGTAGCTATATTCTGCAAACTCCTCCAAAAGCAACACAAGATCAGCAATGATTCAATTTATTTCTTCCACAGTCATAAGGTCCATACATATTCCTGTAATGTACCTCACTGGTATAACTCTAGTCTATTTTCACCAGCATGAAAGACTAAGGATCAAATATGCTTATTTTAAACCCTGAGATCCACCTGGGAGGTGAATTTCAAAAGTTTTCCATATATACTTCAATTTCATCTGAATGCAATTGACATTGTTATTTCTGTCCAACCCCAATCCCCTTTCGGGGATAATCTGGAGATTGGATTCTCTACTTTGATGACTACCCAATGGTATTACAGGCGGGCCTCAGTATCCACAGACTTGCCCTCTGCAGATCCAAACATCCATGGACAGCAAGCCCACATTGTCCCCAATGGCAGTGCTTGCACGTGCCGTGCTGCCATTAGGGAAAGCCCCCATTGCCCCATAGCGATGCATGCACAAGGCTGTGCTGCCATTAAGTTCCATTGTCCCCAATGATGACATCACCATTGGGGACAACAAAACATGAGCATCCATGGATTTTGGTATCTGTAGGGGGTTCCAAAACAGATCCCCTACTGATACCAAGGGCCAACTGTATCTCCTATCTGCAGTACACCAGGTTTCAGTGTGGGCATATTTTAGCCATTTATTGAAAACATATTTTTCTCCCTGACATTTTCTGGACATGAACTCTCTGGAATTGTGATTTGTTGTAAACCACTTCCAGACTGTATTTCAAAAAGAAGTAGTATGAAAATATTTCTAAAAATAAATTGAATAAATAATGTGGGTTCAGTAAAGTTCAGATCAGGTTCACAAGACTGATGTGGTTCTAATATCCTATACTTTTGGACTATGAATACTTGCTGGGAAACAGAGTTATGATTCTTTGATTGGTTTCAATTGGGATGGAAAGATATTTTGATGGATTCAATCAAAATATCATTTTGCACCTCCTGAGACCTTTGCCTTGTATGTTTGCACATTTGTATGGCTTACAGGGCATTTGCCAATGAAATAAAATATAGAAAAATCAATGCACAAAGTTTAAAACATGAACATTTAAAATGTGCATAATTTTTTTAAAAAATGTACATATGTATAATTTAGTCAATGAGGAAATGTTATGTACCACAAGTGAACTGGGTAAATAAATGCAGAGTTGTGCAACATGAAAAAAATGTGCAAATATGGCACAAATTTCCGTTCAGGGGGAAAAAATCTTGCAACCTGAAAAGGGAAAAGGATAGGAAGGAAAGGGAGATGATACTTATAGAAACTTGGTAAGATCAAAACTGAGAATATCAAATATCTTCTACCAATAGATATCTACATCCCCAATCAACAGGGAAAAAAATTGTTAATATGAGTCAGTTAATACAATGGAAGCCCACTTAAAGCCCACTCCAAGTGGTGTATTCCAATTATTATTATTGTTTAGCTTTATTTATAAAGCATTCTAAATTTACATAGCACTGTACATACAATCAATTAAAATAGATAAAATAAACCTACCTATGGTGTACATTCTACAAAATTAATTAAACATTATACATATTAATACATCATATCATTCAAACAATAAAATATATCAGACAACCAATTAAAATAACATTGGATAATAATCATGCATTGTCTGGGAACACTTCTCTGAACAGTATTGTCTTTAAGTCAGAACTTTATCACACAGGCCCTAGAACGAGCCCGTGGTGTTCGAAAAAGGAGACATGATGAGAACAGGATGGGACAAAGAGCGCATCTTACCACACAGGGGAAAGCCGCTGCTGCCGCCGGACATTACCATTGCATTCTACATCCATCCCAGAGGAGGTGATTTTTGAGAACTGTTCAAAAGCAGTCTCAAAAATCACCCCCTCTGTGACAGATGTAGAACACGATGGGAATGTCCGGTGGCAGCGGCAGCATTCCCCTGTGTGGTAAGATGCATTCTTTGTCCCATCCTGTTCTGACCACGCCCCCTTTTTGGAACGCCACGGGCCCATTCTAGGGCCCGTGCGATAAAGTCCTCAGTTTTGAAGCTGGTTAAAGATGTGATAAACCATGCTCGTGGATGAAGGCGGTTCCAGGAGTAAGGGGCAGAAAGTGAAAGGGGGAAGAAATGGGATGAAGCAGTGAAAATCCTTGGCTGGAACAGCATTCCTTGACCATCAGAATGGTGGGCACCAGTGGGAAGGTAAGGAGAAAGAAGCTCTGGTAAATAAGGAGGGGCCAGCCCATGCAGAGCTTTAAAAGTCATCAACAGAAGTTTGTAACAAATACAGAAAGGGAAGGAGAGCCAATGGAAGGATGACAAAAAAGGAGAAATGTGATCAAAGCAGTGAGCAGATATGATAATGCATGCAGCTGAATGCTGGACAGAAATTAAAGGACAGAGGTGAGAAAGAGGAAGCTCCATCAGAAGGAGGTTACAAAAATTCACTTGCGAGACCACAAGGGCATGAACCAAAATCTTGTCAGTAGAGGCCGAAAGAAATGGTTGAATTTTAGTGACATTATAGAATCTGCATGCCTGGGCTGTGGGCAAAAACCAAAGGTCAGAAAGTATATCAACTAAGAGACAATGATGAATGATGTCAAAGTTTGTGGACAGATCGAGACAAATGAGGACAGAATAAAGGCAATTAGCCTTGGCCTGCAAAAGATCATCTGAGATCTTTGTAAGAGCAGTTTCTGTAGAGTCCCATGGGCGGAAACTGGACTGAAAGGGATCTAAGATGGCATTAGCCTCAAGAAACTCAAGACAGCAAGAATAAATGACCTGTTCCAAAACCTTATAAAAACGTATTAAAGAACTTCAGTTCTCAGAAAAACAGCAATTCTAGTAGAACAAATATAAATTACAGTCATCAGAATTAAAATTCAAGCAACAGTCAGTTGAAAAGATTTAATTATCTGTAGATCTGGGGATTGCTGATCATGACTAAAATGCTATAATATAAAAGATAGCTAATGCTGGTACAATATTTAAACAAAACTTTTTGTCACTGTCTTTAATTGCACACAAGCTTATAAGTATAGCTTTCTAAGATATGGTCGCAGAAAGGCAAATCCAAAATGGAAAATGCCCTACTTTACCCTTCTTGAGGATCTTATGCTGGGAAAAGTAGGGATTGTGAAGGAATTTTACACTCATAGCAGTCCATAGCATTGTAGAGTTGGAAGAAACCCCAAGGTCCATGCAATCCAATGCCCTGTCATGCAGGAATACACAATCAAATAACTCCCAACAGATGACCATCCAGCCTCTGTTTAAAAACGCTAAAGAAAAATACTTCAGCAGACAGCATATTCAATTGTCAAGCAGCTTTTGCCATTAGAAAGTTCTTCCTAACATTTAAATGGAGTCTCTTTTTCTGTAGCATGAATCCATTGCTCTTTGTCCTAGTCTCAAGCAGCAGAAAACAAACTTGCTCTATCTGCAATATGACATCCCTTCAAATATTTAAAGATGGCTATTATGCGACCTCTTAACCTTCTCTTCCCCAAACTAAACAGCTCTTTAAGCCACTTCTCTTATATCATGATTTCCAGACCTTTCACCATTTTGGTCATCCTCCTCTGGATATGCTCCTGCTTGTCAACATCCTTCTTGAATTGCATACTGTATTACAGGTAAGGTCTAGTACTGACCTCCACAAAACAGTCTACTCATGAAGACTCAACCATAAACACAGAAGTTGATCTGACTATGGTACACCACATATACCATACCACTGTGGTGTGGTGCTTTGAGTATCGGACAAGCACTCTTGGAAACCAGGATTCATATCCTTGCTCAAACATGAAAATCCAATGGGTGGTCTAGGGCAGGTCACACACTCTTGGCCTCAGAGGAAGGCAACAGCAAGCCTCCTCTGAGCAAAGCTCACAAAGAAAACTCTAGACTATTGAGTTGCCATAATTCCAAGCTGACTTGAAGTCCCATAACAACAACAAAAAAAAAATATTACTTTTAAAACAAATGCCATCTGAAAATGATTTCTTCTTACCCTTTTAAAATGAAGCTGATGATGGAAAATGTTCTGGTGAGTGAGGAATCCTCCCAATCTTCCAAAGAAAATGGTGATTATTATTAGTGTGTGTTTTTACCTCCTTTTAGAAAACACCTTCAGTGGTTCCTCAGAAATATATAAAGAAACATATTAAAAACAGGGGAACCCTGTGATTATTGTAAATTTCTTTGTTACCTAGAATAGCTGAACAAACAAGAAATTGGGGGAGTAACAAACCATCCTGCAATTGGGTCCACAGAGACTAAGATTCAAACTGATATTGATTTAGAGCTGACTTCAATTAGGCTGTTGTTCTGCTCCTGAGTACATTTGGTAAGTTACTAAAGGATAGTGATTACATGGTTTTAACACAGTGCATTTTCCTGCTGGAATTGAGTTTAGGATCTTGATCTCTTGATCTCTTAAAATAGCAGTCTATTTTAAAAAATGTTCTCTGCATGAAGGAAAGCACTAAACTGTGGGATTCTGAAGGGTAGGAAAAAGTCTGTGCAAATGATAGTCCTCCCTACTTTTGCAGAAATATAGAAGGATCCAAATAACTCCCTGACTCCCAACTTCACCATGGAAGAGCTTGGAAGTAACAAATGCATTGCTTTTAACTCATTAGTTTTACATGCACTGGTAAGTGCAGGGATCACTCAACATGGAATTACAAGTGTAGAAACCATATGGGTGAGCACCACTGTGTGATTCCCCTTGATCCAGGAGTGATGTAGAATCTGAGTGTTCTGCAGTGCACTAGGGAACTAATTTTATGCTCTCCTCTGACCGAAACTCTCTGGAAGAGTCCTCCCCTTTGACTTATCAGGCCTTTCTGCTCAATTGTGTGAGCCCATAAAATGACTGGAGCTCCTTGTATGGAACCACCAATGCAACCCAATGAAAATGGCATCCTGCCAGCATTCACCTCCCACCTGCAGAATAGGCTCCTGGATAAGTCTCACAGGCGGGTTACAAACCGCCAAAAAATACGTATTGAATACGTATTAGGGTTAGGAAAGGGCGGTGCTTCCGCACCCCCTAACCCTAATACGTAGCCAATACGTACAATATGGTGGCGGCCGTTCCACACGGCCGCCGCCATATTGACGTAGCGGACGTTGTGCGTCCGCACGTCATGCAGCGCTTATGACGTCGCGAGGGCGCCATTGGCCCCTTGCGACGTCATAAGTGCGCCGCAGGAAGAAGCTCCATTTTGGAGCTTCTTTTTTGCTCCGCGAGGGAGTCGCACGGTTTGGCTGCTGTGGCTCCCTCGCAGAGCAAGCAGCAGCCCCAGGAGACCGCCGCAAACAGTTGAAAATGTGTTCCTTGAGTGCCAGAAAATCTTGTTGAGGAGAAAGCTAGACTGACAAGAATCTTTACAGTTTGGGATCTCTTCTGTACAGAAATAATGTGCTTTTCACTGCAGAAAAAGCCCAATATGTGAATATTGTGAAGAATAAGTGCTAAACTTCAAATAATTTTCAAAAATGGCACAATTTTAAGAGAGTTTTTTCTGGCAGGAAGAAAATTGCCAAAATTGCTTGTTGTTTCCTTTGAGACTGGAATTAGAAAGAATTATATTCATATATGTCCATGACCTACAACATTAGAGCTCCCTGGTAGAGAATTCCAAGCATCTTATGCCACAACAAATCCTACAGTTCTATAGGACAGAGCCATAGCATTTATGGTGGGTCAAAGTGCTAAAATGTAGATAAACCCAAGAAGAATGGGCTTTGTTTCCTAATTTCACCACAACAATTGTGCACATCAGTAAGACTACACTTGCTTTGCCTCAAAAGGGGAGAGATGGGAATGAGCTAAGAAGAGAATGCATTAATAAGAAGCATTTTTGTTTTTGCTAACCACCCTCAAGTCCATCTCGATCCATGGCAACCCAAATCTCCTTTTCTAACAATATAAGGACGATAAAGTAACTGAGAAAGAGGTGAGACCAAATAACAGATATTTCTGTGTTCCCCTTTCTTTCTTTCTTTCTTTCTTTCTTTCTTTCTTTCTTTTGTCCCTCATTGTCTCAGTGGCAGCTTTTATTCAGTAGCTTAAGAACTGGATATAATGTAAAAAAAAAAAAAAAACAAAAACCTCCATGTCTGCTTCCATTTTTCCCTGATAACCATGTGATCATACTTTTTGCCTTCTGCTTTCTCTGTTGCATGTGCTAAGAGATCAAGACATCTTCAAGCAAACATAAATCCAAGGGCAAGGAACAGGACTGCAGTATTATGCTCCCTTGGTGATATTATGTATTTATTTGAGTATTTATCAGTCCCTTCTCAGCCTGACATGGTCCCTTAGGTTATACATAGCATCAATGCATTTAAAACATTAAATGAGCAAAGAAAATATTTTAAAAACAGCTGAAAATAGATACATGGTGTCTTTGTTTGCATGTGTGCAACAAAGGAAGCTTACTGAAAGAATGCAATGGCTAAAAACAGGTAGCAGAACTAATAATCCTTTAAGGAATTTCAAAAAACTGGCTGCATGAGTTGTATCGAAACAAATAAGGTATGTCATATCAAGACAACTCATAGTTCCATCAGTCACCTCTCCCAGCTCTTGCAGTTTCAAAATTTAAAACATTTTGCCTTCTTGAACCAACTGACTGCTAGGGCGGGGGAGTAAGTATCCAAGGAGTTTTCATTTCATTTTGCTGAAAGCCATAAGTAGCCTTTAGTACTCAAGCTTATTCACAGTGATCTAGAGAGTCATATACATAATTCTGTGTGTTTGTGTGTGTAGTAAATGCCTATCATTTTATCTTTTCTTCTTCCTCCATATTACCACAGCTATATCTTTAACAAATAGAGTGATGCATAACTTACTTTTACAGATGTCTGTGCTATAAAAAAAATCACTTGCCATAATCCATAGAAGGGAGTGACAACAAGGCAATGGAATCCATTACTAAAACGGATTACATGATATATGGAATCAGATTTTTACTAGCTTCTTATTCAATATGGGATTGTGCAGACATTTCATTGACAAATTAACACCACTTCTCTGGAGAAGGGCAATCAGAGGATGCTAAATAAGAATGAACTAACAAAAGGTTGGGAAGCATCATGAACAACCAGAATGGTTTTCCCCTACCTTCTTGTAGCTGTAAATAACAAATGGCATTAATCATGCTAATGTAGTACAATATTTGTTAATGCCCTGATGCCTGTTCTAGTGTTCAAGAAAGTATTACATAGTCCCAGACTCAAGACACATGAAGTTGTATTATTCCTATTCAATTAAACAGTGGGTTGTCAGATACATTCAGGGCAAAAGAGCCTATTTCATCACTGAAGAGCCTGTCTCGATGATGCAAACATTTTTACTGATGTTTGTAAACATATGTTTTTAAAGCTGACTGATGTCTCAGTGTGAGGCTTTTGAGTTCCAAGTGAAATTATTAGTTACTTTCCCAGTTCTTATAATTATATGGGTAATGAAAAAATATGAGAAGAGTTCAACAGTAAATACATAAAATAATGAGTTATATGTAATTGATTCCTTTCCCAATATTAAATGTATTGTTGTTATATGCCTTCAAAGTGTATTCTGAGGTTGTTTGGAAAGTCTTCTTCAGAGGAGGTTTACACTTGCCTGAGGCTGCTGCCAGACTGCAGAATTAATTCAGTTTGAAAATGCTTTAACTGTCATGGCTCCATCCTATTGAATCCTTGGGTTTGTAGTTAGTTGTAGCACCAGTGCAATTTGTCAGAGAAGGCTAAATATCTTATTTACTACAAACCCCAGAATTCCATAACATTAAGCCCTGGCAGATAAAGTGGTATCAAACTGCATTAATTCCGCTAAGTAGATACAACAAGAGAGAGTATGACTTGCTATATGTCATTCAATGGATTTCCATGGCCAAACAGAGATTTGAAGTCTGGCCCCCAGATTCCTAGTTCAACAATAAAACTGGTTCTGTTATTAAAAGTATAACTACCTTATATTATGGTTGTAATATACTAAGGTTAACTTTACTCCTTTGGTAATGCAACTGTAACTTTTCATTATTTTTATTGTTGCCAAGATGTGGAATTACCCAATAATGGACGAATATCACAAGGTTCAAGTGCTGGTTCATGCTCTGCCTTGTCATCTGTTGTGGTTGTTTAGTGATAAGGTGGATTGGAGAGTGTGTTTTATATCATAGGCCAGTGACTTGTGACATTCAGGTGCTTTTTTTAAAAAATGAAAAGGTATTTTAGAATTTAGATCTGTTTGATAGTGAGCTGTTGACATGCTATAAACTTTCAGTGGATCTATCCAGGAATTTAATTAACTATGTAAATGATTCCATGGAAATAGCCAATTTGGAATTGGATACCAATTATAAACCACTCAAAAATACCAATTATTTCACTTTGGCAAAAGGAAAATCACCCTCCTTTGTTGGACTGCTATTTTTAGAATTTGGGATGATGCTATAACAATGATGCTCACCTAGCTACATATGAACTATATACAATCATATGATATGTATGTGCTACATGCACCTAAAAATTATAGAATGATGGCATTTATGGTTATGTTCTGGGATGAAAACTTGGCTAAAAATGTTCACCATAATTCTATGTTCACATATTTGAACCTCCACCATAACGGGGAGATTATTATGACTCAGATATGTTGTCAAGAAACTGTTTACCGAAAAAAATGCTAAGTACCTAAAATGTAGAGTAAGAAAATAAAAGTAACTAACAACTAACTAGTTACTTTTGAGAAATGGCAATTACCTATGGGGGGAGGGTTGAGGTTAAACCGAACAGCTAATCCAAGACTGAGTAAATCAACTAATTCACTTGGTCTACCCTAGCTGGGCTGCATTGATAAGCCCTACAGCCATAACTCTAATTACTTTTTTAAAATGCAACTTTCTACGCTGTACTAATGAGTATCAGTGTCTTCACCTGAGTGTTTTGTAATTCTGTTTTGCAACCAACAGTCTTGCAGCAGTGATGTCACTTGTTTATCTCCCAAACATCTAATCAATAAACTTCTGGGAAAAGCTGAAGGCAGACAGTCTTGCACTTTCTGCAGAAGATTAGCTAAGCTGAAATGTCTGACAGCTCTGTGTCAGCTTTTCACGTTCCAAAATGAAACATTATTCCACTCCCTTCACAGACTGTGAAGGAAATGAAAGAGATGTTAAACTGCTAGACACTTAAGTCATAGCTATTCATTAAGCAAGAAAATATATTCTACAATTTTGCTTTCCTGGGACAACCTGCAAAGTGAGCTATTATCTAATTTTGTGTCATCTGTAAACTTCCTCACCAGAAGGTCATGTTCCATCATTATCATTTCATTATTACTTCTTTGCCATGTTATGCCAATATTTTTCAGTCTTATTTTGTCACGTAAATTTCATTCTAAACGTTGTGACAGGAAAAGAATGGTAATGTATGAAAGAGCTGGGGGTTAGTAAAAGATTCATTGACAGAAATGTAACTTCACTCAGCTCTCTTCATTGAGAAAAAAATCTTTGTATTCACTATATAGTTACTTTAGATAGCTCAAAACATGGCTAGCCATGAGATAGCAAATGTCATATCATATGCACACAAATACGCACAGAAACTTAGAATCATAGAATTGGAAGAGACCCTCAAGGACCATCCAACTCCCTGCCATGCAGGAACACAGGATCAAAGCACTCCTGAGAGATGGCCATCAGGCTGTTTAAAAATTTCCAAAGGAGAATCCACCACACTCCAAGGGAGTATGTTCCTCTTGTAGTTTAACTGCAACTTTATAGCTATCTGTATAGTTAAGGGGTGTGGTAGAAAAAGAATGGCAAATGGTTCATGCAATAACTTTTCTCATGCCCCATGCTGCTGTCTCATGCTTTTGAAAGATCTTCATGTCATGACAAATTGTACAGGAAGAGGGTATATTTTATACCACAGCTTATAATTTGGACACTTGTAATATTCAGATTTTTTAAAAAAAAAAACACTAATAGTAATTGTTTCTGTAACTTGAAAAACTTAAATTACCTCTAAGGCACTGGACTGCAGTCTATGAAAGCTTCTCTTAAATGAAACATATACATTTTTAAGGAGCCACAGAACTCTTTTTGTTATTGCAACAGACGAACATGTCTACCATACAAACAATTTTTAAAATATTGTGATTACAATAGCCATATTTACAACTACATTTTGAGCCTTCAAACTATAATTTCAGTGGGCCCTTGGTATCTGCTGGGGTTTAGTTCCAGGACATGTACACCCATGGATACCAAAAACCATGGATACTCAAGTTCCACTATATCCAATGGTATAGTAGAGTGGTTTCCCTTGTATATTGTTACATATTGTTTGTTACTAATAATTCTTATTATGTTTCAAAATTTGATAAGTCACTTTAGCAAATGATATACAGAGTTGGGGTATATATTTGTAAATAATAAATAAAATATGTTCACAGGAGGACTCTCTGCCTTGAATCTCAGAGCCTGTTTGAGTCATGGGTTTGAGAAAAAGGCTTGGGTTTGAGAGTATAGATGATGATGATGATGATGATCATCATCATCATCATCATCATCATCATCATCATCATCATCATTTATGTTGCCTTTTCTCCACAGTGAAGATTTTATATGAATACCCTAAGACTGTTCAGATTGACTTATAATCAGACAGACAGAATGACCCACAACTATTTCTGAATCTGTCTATATGGGGACGGGGAACATTAATATGAATCACAGGAGAATTATAAGAATATTGGCCAGGGTCCAATGAAAAATTAAGCCTTTGTGACAGAGAACCATATGTACAGTTAAAGCTATGATTGCTCTTTTACTTGCAGTTGTTTCTGTTGCTGAGGCGACAAGCCTCTGTCTGCACGCTTTGTGTCCTCCCACAGTAGCTGCCATGCTTCCTTTGTTCACTTTTTATGAGGCATCCACACAAAGCTGTCATTTAATGGTTATCATCCTATATATTCCTTCTGCTTTTTCTGTCTTTTCTCAGCTTGCAAATAGTCCAGCTTTTCTCAGAAAAAAAGAGAAGTGCAAACCAGTACAGATTTTTACAGTGGTGTCAACTGAACAAGAAGGGGCTCTGACATCCATGAAAACTCACAAATAAGGAGTAAGCACTCTTTCCAAACTATGTACAGTACATCTCTTGTCACATCAATAGAACTTATCAAGATGTTTTCTGAATGTAACTCAGAATGTTTGGCATATGTTTCATTTAACTTGAAATCACTATGAACTTACAGCATTATTTTATATCTAAGGAAACTATTTTCTTCAACATGGCTCTACATCATTTAGGCTTTCAAACTTATCTTCTTCATAGTCCAACAGCATCTGGACTTCCTACTGGCTTAAATTACAATGCTGTATCTGCCTTTCATTTTATGTGTTAGTGCAGGGGTAGGCAATCTTTTTGAGCCGGGGGCCGGGTTGCTGTCCCTCAGACAACTGGGGGGCCGAAGCCAAAAAATAAATAATTTAAAAAAAATTAAGTATATAAATAAACCAGGACAAATGTAAGACAACATTTTCAAATGGTAGACACTTTTTTAAAAAAAAAATGTGGACCACATGAAAAAATTTTTGCTGATTTTTAAAAAAATGTTAATATAAATGCATGTTTCTGAGGCTTCTATAGACAATTGCCCCCTAAAGGCCCCAGTGGCAATCGGCAGCAGGACCGGGCTGGGGCCGGTCCCAAGGCCTCGCCGGGCCGCATCCGGCCCGTGGGCCGCAGGTTGCCTACCCCTGTGTTAGTGCTTAACAAAAGATTTTTTTAAAAAAAAATTGTGTTGTGTCCATTACAAGGATGATAATGAATATACGCTGAACTTTAAATGGCTCACACCACTAATGTAGGTGTAACTTAATGGAGTGGGCATATCAAAAGTCCAGTACTACCAGTATAGGCAACGGTCGCCCGCCTCGCCGGGCAGACCGTTTTGCCGCTAGACGTGGCTGGACTACAAGCCCTAGAGTGTTCTGGGGCTTGCCCAGCTCCCTATTGGTGCGCAGGGGCGGAAGGGGCGGCCCTTCTGCTCCATGATGCTCTGGGAGCCGGTTTCGTTGGTGTGGGGCTTCCAGTCCTCCAAGGCTGCCCATTGGTGGGCTGGGCCTTGGAGGCGGGGCCCCGCACAGCACGCAGGGAGGGAGGGGCCTAGGCCTATATAAGGCCGTGTTGCTGGCCCTTACCCTCAGTCGGTTACTTGGCTTCGAGCAGAGCGGAGCCAAGCTGTGGAAGGGAGCAAGTCTTGGTGCTTCTCCCGCCCGCCCACCGCTGTTGTTAGGTGGTTTTTAGTCACAATTTGGCGGCAGCATAGGCCAGGATCTGCACGTTGTGGTACCAGGGCTATGGAGCTCTGGTTTGGGAGTCAATAGGTACCCGGGGGCGAATAGGGCAGGCGTTTGGCCATTGCGGGGGCCAGAATGCAGGAGCGCCTCCCGGTGACTGGGGGCTTTGTGAATTGGTGAACGCAAGACAAGGTTTGCAGTCAAGTTGTGTTCCTTAGCCCCTAGGTCATCCCAAGCACCGGGTGGATGCCCGGTTTGGATAATCAGACTACATCGGGTGGTTTGATTGCACAGATCCTGACCTTATGCTTTGTGCCAACCCTACCAATTGTTTGCAAATAAAGTTGTGGCCTTACTTCCAACATGTTGTACTGTGGTTATTTGACAGCAACATCTGAGGCAATGCAATCCTACTTGTAGCTAGGAACAGAAAAGCAGTGATTGGCAAATGCTACAAATGCTAAATCTGAAAGCAACCTGTGAGTGTTGACTGATGCATATTCATCAACAACATGTTTTGGGATTGACTAGGCAAGCAGCAATAGGCAGTATGCAGGAAAGATGTGAAGACAGTGAGGAACAGTGAGGAGTCAGCAGTCAACACAGAGTCAAAATATCCCACACTTTTCCAGGTTTGGGATCAGGTAATGATTCTCACAGTGAACCCAACAGGACTTACATTTGAGCAGACATGTGTAGGAGTACTTTGTAAAAATCCTAACTTGTGATATCAGTTTTACTATCCTAAAACAGGATACATTGGAAATGGAAGAGCCTCATCACATTTCAATGAATAACTATAATTTCATACATAAAGGTTTTACCAAGATCTTTCTGTATAGGTGTATAATTAAAAGGGAAATTATTATTCTTAGTTAAAAGGGGTGATATTTTGGAAAGAAGTTCACCCGCAGTTAATGATAATCAACATGAAATGCTGCAATCATTTATATTATCCTGCTCCTTCTTTAAAGAGGGGAGAAATGTTTACAAAGGTAAACTTAGGCGAAAATCCATTATATGTGAAGAGGTTAAGAATAATCAATTTCTCTGTAGAAATGTGGACAAATAATTATATGGTTTTCTGACTTCTGATACAGTAGGATCACATTCTCCCAAACACCAACATCCCAGCTGGTTAATATTTCTTAAGGTGTCATCTTTACAACATACACTGTTTAAGCACAAATAGCAAGTTCTCAGCTTGTTCTACTCTCTGGATGTATACTTCAAGCCAGATGTCAGAAGAGCGATCAAATTAATCTGAGGTACAGATTTTTGAAAGCAAAAGTATTATTCATCTGATGTCCCTTGATAGTACAATAAACCAGTTAGGCTGGGATCTAAAGAATGGCACTATTTTTTTCTGCATGATCAAGGGAATCTCCATGCTGTGGGGCAAAGCATGGAGCTCCAAAAGCAATTTGCAATACAACATAGGAGTCTGCTGTTCAAAGAACGAGCCAGTCCCAAAGCACTTGATCAATCCTAAAGTAGCTGTTTAGCTTCTAGCCTAAATCTCCAAAGGATCAAGATTCTTTTGATCTTGTTCTTCAAGCCAGTTATTCTAAACTATGTTCTTAAAGGAACTGCAATATGACTATGCAAGAGCTGGTAACTGAACAATGACAGTCTTAGGAAACTGCTTCACCCATCTAAATTTAGGTCTTACTGAAATAAAACAATTTTTTTTTCAAAACCTAAGAAAGAACAATTCTCAGAATCCCACAGCCAGCATGACCAGAGGGTATGGGTCTTTAGGAATTGTAGTACCATAACAAAACTTCCCCGAATTTTGATTTTTACAGATCGGTTTCCCATTTTTGTATTTTTGGTATTGCAAAAGGATTTCCAATTGTCCCTTTTTAATTCATGAAAACATCTTCTGTCATGTGCAGAGTCCATAATTGTGATGTTTATCATTCTTGAGATGTATCTGTACTACATAATTGCAATTTCTTGATGCCACTTTAATTGCCATAGCTCCATTCTAGGAAATCCTGTGATTTGTCATTCAGCTTGATACTCTCTTTCTGAAACTTCTAATGTTATAGTTTAGGGATGTGCACTAGAGAATTTTAAGTACCTCACCAAATAATAAATTCCAGGATTCCAGAGAATCGAGCCACCACAATTAAAGTGATATCAAATTGCTATAATTGTGCAATGTGGATATGCCTCAGGTTTCATCACGTGGTCTGGTCTAAGTGTGTGGCTATCCTACTCAATATTTGACACCTAGAAACAGGTATGAAGGGTACTGTACCAATTTTGGGTGGGGAAGGGTAGGATTCATCATTTTGAATATCTCTTTTAAATTTCAAACCATAACCATAGCAGATTCATCACCTCACTAACATTGGAGTCACCAGCCACCATTTGGCTCAAATGCCACTCAAGCAATCTCAAAGAAACAGTCCTTATTCCTCAGCCCTGACGCTGGCGGGGGGGGGGGATCCTTCCCATCGCTTGCAACCAAAATAAATAGGGAGGCTTTGTTATGTACCAGAATGAGAAGGAATGGGTGGAGGGAATTTCTTCCCTAATTTCACCCTACCAGACAATTGCTTGACGGAGCCTGGAATAGGATGAAAGTTCTGATATTCAAATATTCCAATCTAAACATTGGATATTGCACTTTGGTGCATTTTGTTAGCCGCCCTGATCGCTTGGAAGGGCGGGGTACAAATAAAAACTTTATTTATTATTTATTATTGCTGCCTATGCAGTTAAACCTCACAGAATGGTAGCGGTTAATACTCAGATATGTAGCCATGTTAGTGTGGAATATCAATATGTGGTCCTTAAACAAACAAACAAAAACTGCAAAGGGAGATTTGAAAGAGAAACAGCTGAATTGGAATATATCCATAAACTCCATCAACAGTGGGTTGACCAAAAACAATAGTTTCCTGGCATATCACAGGCATTATATCACTAGTTAACACCCCAAACTCATAGGGATCTCTTGACCAGTTCATTATATCTCCATACTGAATCCCAGCCAGCATCACACTATATTCCAATAACTTCCTCCTCCATTCATATGGTTATCTACTCATCTTGGCTTTAAGCAACATTCTCTCTCCTGCCTTTGACTCCAATGACCATTGTTAAAACTGAACTTGTCCATTGCCATATTCACAGGTTTTCTGTTTCTATTGCTATTGATACATATAACCTGCTCATATAGGTCTGTTCCTAGATACTCCATTCTATGCAGCTAAGGAAGTAGACTCAAGTCTACAAAAGCTCATGCTGCCAACTTCTTTCTTTCAGTTAGTCTCAAAGGTGCCACAAGCTCTCTTTGCATACTGAGATTAGTATTGTTATAGTTAATTAATGATGAAGCAGGTGTTGCCAGGCATACTTAATCTAATCATTCCCTATCTGTCCTTTTTTCTTTTATTTTGTTAGTCCCATACGGGTAGAAATCTCTTCTTTCATTCCTTGTCAAGTACCATGTATATGCATTACACTATAGTGATACATCACTAGAAACACAAGACTGACACCTATTGAAAGCATGCAAGCATTACATCAAAAAGGCATACAGAGGTTCACATTCAAGGAAGAAGCTTCCACACTCAAAACTAGAGGTCAGGTGTCTGTGACTGCAAATTCACAGAATCACAGGATAGAATGGAGTATTTTATGAATTCTTTTGACCAGTTTCCCCAATCTGGATTGTTCTATTTTTAATTATTTACATTATTTTTAATGTATTTTATTGTATATACACACAAACTTCCTGGTCTTGAAGATGATTCAATATCTGTTCTTCAACAGAGGCATCCACAGACAGCTGTTGCCACAATACATAGGGATAAAAAAAGATAACTAAACAGGTGTAGTCCAACTAAAGTTAAACATTTTTATATAATATTTCTTTTTTATTGCAATAGGAGAATATGCTCAAATCTTCCCAGGGGAAATCCAGAGGACTTAAAAGTGCTTAATTTTAACCCTGAATATTTCAAAAAAATTGTAGGAACCCAAACCAGTTACTGCAGACTAGTTTTGATAATATCTGTGGAAAATCCAGAAGAAAGTGATGGTTGTCTAAAATTGTTCCATCGCACGGTTAGTTTCCAAAAGTTTGCTCTGTGTATGCCATTCATACTATAATACAGCATATCTTTCAGATCATTTTTGTTTAATTTAATACAGGATTAATTATAGGAAATGTAAAAATTCCCAAAAAATTCTACAATATTCCTTTTACTTAAAGCCGTATTGTTGCGTTTGCCATTCCAGTTGCAGCATACAATAAAATTCTCTAAATAGAATGCATTCCCATGGTGCCATCCATAAATTAAAAATAAATAAATGTTTCCATCTAAATGGGAAGCACTGTGTTTTGTGCTGTGAGAAGAGAATTTTACATGATCTTCTCACTAAGCAGGATAGATATACACATATATATTAAACAAATAAATTGGGACACTACTGAAGCAGAGCTTTGTAAATCAGTCCCTATCTCTCTTATGGTATTTATCTCACTCAGAAATAATTGAACACCTCTGATGATGACAAAATAACTAATTTTTAATCAAATGATTAATTGCAAAGAATTTTTTTCTTAGACTTTCAACTATTACTGCCTGACCCTTGGAAAAAAGAATATACATCTTTCTTTTCAATGTGACTATTTCACAGTTTGTATTTGCAAATCATTAGATAGAAACGATAGAGTGTTGTGAAAACAGTAGACCATAAGAAGTCTTTTGTTGCAGTTGGCACACAGATCAAATTATTTCCTTCATATTGCAAAAAAAAAAAAAAAAAAGAGCAAAAGGGAGGTCCATGTCAGAGCCTTTTATATATAACAACACAATTGCATCTTAAATGATTAAGTATAAAAGCACTGGTTTAAAGTGTTTGTGAACTGAGTTGTTAACCATAAAGCAATAGCTGTAGACCATTGACAAAGCATGCTTTACTTGCTAGATAACCCAGGTTCAGTCTATCATATGCCCAAGCAGAGCTGGAAAAGACCCCTGCCTTAAATGCTAAAGCAAACCAATGGACCAACCATCTGTGTATAAAGCAACCTCCTGTGTTCCATAATTCAGCAGTCATTACCTCAAACTAGTGAAAACCCCATCAAAAATAACAGATGGTAAAAATAACAGGGTAGAGAAAGTATCATTCATTGCAGGTACTTCTCCGTCATTGCTTCACTATCCCAGACATCGTTCTGTTTCTAGGTGCAACACAATGCAAAATTTGACAAGGGAAGAACAAGTGGGTCTTCCATCGGGTGAAACAAAAAGCAGAAGAAAACACTGGTATAATAAAGGGGGCTGGTTCCATTGATTCCACAGCAAAAAAAAATTGTGGAGAGTAAATAACAAAGTCCAAATCATCCATACCATAATATTTCTGATTCTTTTAAGGTTTTGAAATTTGTTTGTGGAAAGGAAGTTTCACTGTTCAAATTATTTTCTTAAAGATTTTCTTCTAGTTATGCAAACCTTTGGGCTCGCCCATTTTTCTCATTTCTGTTTCTCAGTAGCCCCATGTTAACTATATAGGCATTGTAAGTCATCACTATGAATCTATTATTAGTAAATATTACAATTTTGTTGTAAATTGCTGTAAATCAGAATGAATTTCAGACAGAAAAGTCCCATCCAGATTGAGCATCATTGTGGAAATTCTGCTGTACAGAACACTATGCAGTAGATAAAAGTATCATTATGAAAAGGAGCGATGCTAAAAGTGTCAGCTTTGATTTTAAAAAATTATTTTAAATTATCAAAATTTGTATTCTGAACTTTTAAAATATTTTCTATGAAAGATTGTCTCTCATATACGTCAACCTCCACCGGTGGTTTCAAAACTTTATACCTGTAAACTTTGGAGTTCTTTGTCATGGTTTTTCTCAATGAGAAAATCAATAAGAGCAGACATTCTGTCTAAAAGACAGTTAGCAACTGGTTTTATCTTAGAAATATTGGGTGTGTGTGCTGGTCTTTGGATCCTGAGCCAATAGCTGCCAGTCCCTGGCAAATCTGAAGGGAAACAAAAGCAAGTGCAGCCAATATGAGGAAAATGATGCTGGCACAATGGATGGGGGGATATTTGCTGACCCCCCAAAACAGATAACATGAGAAGCACCTTTCTGGGGTACACTCAGTGCTCATGTAAGAATGCTATAATTTACAACAGGCCTAGCCAAAATACTGCATGAAATTACATGTTTTAGACCATACTACCAGAATCCTGTATAACACAGAATTCTTGATGGATATATTGCTATGGAAAGGATTTCCTGAAGTTTCACACTTCAGAGAGCCAGGAGGAGAGCTAGTGTGTATCTCACATAGCAAGTTATCCTATGTATAAATTTTATACATATAAACCAAAGCAGGGGACATATGCCCAAAGACAAAGTGTTTTTTAAAAAGGGATTCTGTCTCTTTGAGCAAGCAGCACAAAATGGCTGCATTGCAATTAGCCCAAAGGAAAATAGAGCACAGCAGCAACTTTCACTTCAATACAGGTGCCATTCAGAACTTTCCACTTGGAAATCTAGCAAATATCTGCTGCCCAGGTCATAAAAATATTGAAGAAGGCTGTTTAGGCTGTAATACACTGGGAAAGAACTGGAAAGCCCAAGTTGACACATGCTTGCTTCCATTATGTTAGTCAGGGGGTCACAGAGTTGGCAATTGTAGGAAATTAGTCAGCTGTGGTACTCTGATGGTTTGGGACTGGATAGAAGTGATAAAATTCCGGGGTGGTTGCCAGGTATCCAATGAGAGTGCTCACTGCACCTTGACTAGGCCTTTTATTCATAAGCGAGAGAAGTAGCCAGCGTCATGGAGCCCCCTTGGGGGAACATAAGCTTTGGATGCTGAAGTACACAGCTTTTTGTTGGCTCAGAAAGTACCATTTAAAAAAACAAAAACAAAAAAAAGCCTCTTCCCTTCATATTCTGCTCTTTGATTTTATCTTTTGGGAACTCTCTTCAGGCAGAACGTTTTCATTTTTTGACTGCCTTTGTCTCCTTGTCAATCACATTCAGCGCCCAGTTCCAGCAGCAGATTTCAAAGGCCAATTTCTTTGCTTTGTATGGATTGTTGGATGTTTGTTGCCTGGAAGTATAGTATTTTTGCTGACTACATGTCACAACTATATAACACAAGGCTTATTTCAAGGCACCATTGTTATTGTTGAAAGATATTCCTTTCAACAAAGGAATACTTCTACTTCTTTACTTTACTTCTAAAGGTACCAGCTTGGATCCAAACTCCTGTGATTGCTGCCCTGCTTACAGGAAGAATAACCCCAGAAAAGTGAAACTATTCTTGCCGACTGAACCTTTCCCGTATATTCACACACAGAAAATTTTCACACGGCATCGATATATTGTTCCTTTATCGTCCAAAAGTGTAGTGGAACTGTCATAACAGATAGACGATTCCAAAAGATTTTCACATGAGGTTGTTCTTAAAACGTTGATATATCAGAATTCAGCAATAAATGATTACAAAACGATTTCAAAACAGTTGAATTGCTGAATTCTGATTTATCAACGTTTTAAGAACACTAACAGCCTCATATGAAAATCTTTTGGAATTGTCTATCTGTTATGACGATTCCACTACACTTTGGGATGATAAAGGAATGATATAGCAATGTTGTGTGAAAATCTTCATAATCACTCTAAAAAACTTGCTCTGCAGTGTTAAGAAACCCTCTGGAACAGTGTCAGAAGCTGCACTGCAAACTGTAAAGGAGAGCAGAAATCCATGAAAATGTCTTCTTGATCTTGGTCCTTACATTCGCAGAAGGGCTACTGACACAAATGGAAGGACACCTTTAACCCAATTTAGGGGCTCCATGTTAACATATGAGAAAATCCATCTTCAGAAGTAAAGGTTGTAAAAGGTGTCAAATCTTATTTACATTCATTTTCTCCTTTCCTCTATTTTGGCCCTCTCTTGTCTCTCTCATTTGCTTTTTCCTTCTGTTTTCCACTTTCTTGGCTATATTTAGCATTTTCCTTCCCCTTTCTTCCCACCCTCTTTATCTTTCCACCCTTTTCTCCTTTTACCTTCCCCCAAAGAAGACCTTAAAACTATGAAAAGGATAGGTGCCCGCAGCGTTTGTTCTCCACCTTCAACACTTTGCTTAAACCTCCCTCTCCTCCTGTCTCTTCATCTTTCTCTCCTAATGACTTTGCTAACTATTTCATCTCTAAGATTACCACTATTCGCTCTGAGATAGTCCCTCTTGATTCTTCTTCTGCTCTTAATCTTCTATCGCCTTCGCCTAACAAATTTTCTGTCTTTCCCCCTGCCTCTTTGGATGAACTCTCTACACTTCTGAACTCTTCCAAACCTGCTACCTGTCCTCTTGATCCTATTCCTACTCGTCTTCTAATCTCTATAGCTCCCTCCTTTCTGCCCTCGCTCCTCCATATCTTCAATCTCTCTCTCTCTACAGGCTCCTTCCCCTCGGACTTCAAACATGCTCTCATTTCCCCAATTCTGAAAAAACCTTCTCTTGACCCCTCCTCTTTGTCTAGCTATCGTCCGATTTCTCTTCTCCCCTTTCTTTCTAAGGTTTTGGAACGGGTTGTCTATTCGCGCTGTCTTGAGTTTCTTGAAGCCAACTCCATTCTCGATCCCTTTCAGTCTGGTTTCCGCCCAAGGCATTCTACAGAGACAGCTCTCACTAAGATCTCGAATGACCTTTTACAGGCCAAGGCTAATGGCCTTTACTCTGTTCTCATTCTTCTCGATTTGTCTGCAGCCTTTGACACTGTTGATCACTGTCTCCTAATTGACATACTCTCTGACCTTGGGTTCTCAGACTCTGTTCTCGACTGGTTTAGATCTTACTTGTCTGGCAGATCTTTTGCAGTAGTTGCAGGGGGTCTGACTTCTTCTCCTGTTCCCTTATCTGTTGGAGTTCCCCAGGGCTCTGTTCTGGGTCCCCTTCTGTTTTATCTCTACACACTGTCCTTAGGAAAACTCATCAGCTCTTTTGGTTTTTCCTACCATCTGTATGCCGATGACACCCAGCTGTATCTTTCTGCCCCTGACTTTTCGCCAAGGCTTGAACAGCAAGTCTCATCTTGCCTTACAGCTGTCTCGCAGTGGATGCGCCATCGGCGTTTGAAGCTCAACATGTCCAAGACGGAGCTCCTTGTCTTTCCTCCTAAGCCCAACCTTCAACACTCCTTTTCTGTCTCTGTGGACAACATTTCCATTCAACCAGTCCAGCAAGCCCGCAGTCTTGGCTTTATCTTTGACTCTTCTCTGTCGTGTATCCCTCAGATCCAGACCACAGCCAAGGCTTGTAGATTCTTTTTGTACAATATTGCCATAATCCGACCATATCTCTCCGCCTCTACTGCCAAGATCCTGGTCCATGCCCTAGTGATCTCACGACTTGATTACTGTAATGTCCTCCTGGCTGGGCTTCCTTTTTTCTCACCTCCGTCCTTTAATCTCTGTCCAGCATTCAGCTGCACGCATTATCACTTCCACCCACCGCTCTGACCACATCTCTCCTGTGTTGGCATCCCTTCACTGGCTCCCTTTCCGCATTCAGTATAAGCTCCTGCTGTCGACATTCAAAGCCCTCCATGGACTGGCCCCTCCTTACTTATCAGACCTTCTTTCTCCTCACCTTCCCACCAGGGCCCTCCGTTCTGGTAGTCAACGGTTCCTGTCTCAGCCCAGGATTTCCTCTGCTTCATCCCGGATTCGCCCCTTTTCACTTGCTGCCCCTCACTCCTGGAACCTTCTTCCTCCACAAGCAAGAGCCATCACTTCTTTAACCAGCTTCAAAACGGAGTTGAAAACCATCCTATTCAGAGAAGCCTTCCCAGGCATCGCATAATTGTCGCTTACTATCTGATGTTCTGTTGTTGGCTGTTTATCGATCCATTTCCTGTATTTCTATGTACTGTATATGTATTATCCTACTTGTGAGTATGTATTTTCCCTGGATAATGATTAACCTTCCATTTTGAAGCCAAGCCCTCCCTTCAGTCCATCTGCCTTGGTCCAGGCCTTGGAGGTTGAGAGGAACTGCTGGACCTCTTACCCTTTCCCGTCACCACTCCCTTCTCCTTCTGTGTCATGTCTTTTTAGCTTGTAAGCCTGAGGGCAGGGAACCGTTTAACTAAAAAGATTGCATGTACAGCGCTGTGTAAATTTACAGCGCTTCATAAATAAAGGTTAATAATAATAATAATAAATAATAATATGTTAGATTTTCAACATTTTAAAGTTCTATATCCACTAAACTTAAAGCTTGCTTCTAAATAAATATGCAGAGATAGCATTGCCCTTGTAGGGAATCTATTGTCATTGCTATTGCCATGATCTCCCCTATGGAAAAACATGAGATGATTAGTTGCAGCAGGATTTGGGGGATATGGGAGAAATCCACAAATTGACTTAAAATAAAAAAATAAAATGAAATTCAGGAAGAATACTGATTAATGGGAACATTCTGTTATAAGCAATGTTTGGAAAAAGCATCCTTTTTGCCTAGACATCATTGTCCCTAGGCCTCGGGTTTCAGATCTCAAATATTACCCTGAGATATCCTAATAATGGATAGCATAAAGCAAGAGATGTGACGCTGAATATACCTTCTTACAACTTAAAGTCCCTGATTCCAACAGGATGTTCATTTAAGCAAGTATTTTGCTGTTTGGGTCACATATTTTAAGCAGGATGTATTCCGGTGGTAAGAACAATGCAGTTTTGTTAAACCGTTCTCTCAACAGCTGGTAATTGCTACCATTACTAAACAAAACATTGATTAAAATGATATGACTAAACTCATTTAACATAATTTGTTCATTTATTATTGTTAAATAAGACCAAGGGAGCCTAAGCAAATAATAACACATCCTATGCATTTTCTTTCAGCCCAGTCAGACAATCTTTGATTAGTATTAAGAGGAACATTGAGACATCTTTGTTTGCATTCCAGCTGAAATGATACACTTCTGATGGGCCATCACAGCCACCACACCATCTGCTTTCTCCGGGCTATTTGTTCCAACTTTATCTATCTCTTTCCCATTTCTTCTTTAAAAATAAATGCTTCTTTCATGGACTTGATCATTTTTCTGAGTTTTTCCTTGGGAATGCCAGATCTATTGAACCAGAGTAATGATCTGCGTGTGAGCCAGACCTGCCCAAACTGTCATCCATCAAGCCAAACCTGGCCCATCAGGTACATATTACGATGTGCCAGTGGGATTTTTTTTTTTTTTTAGAGTTCCAACTAGACAACTACAACGGAGATTATCAAGCTCTTGGCAGATGAAAGAAATGGCTTATGAGCCATGGTTGGCTTGGTGAGTTGCATATTGTATTCATCCTTATATTATGTATCATAATATAAACCTCAGCCTGAATAAAAATGCTGATTTCCGTAACCTGTACAGCTAGCTACTAACCCGAATGTTGTGTTTCCTAAATTAATTCCAAAGGGAGTTTTGATGGCTGGAAAAGACTGGTGAGTAGTCTGGACGTCTTAAATGAAAAATACAATGTCAACAATAAGTGATATATTGTTGCCATATTGTAAAATAGAGCAGATTTGGTACCAACACAAATATCCCAGTCTTTGAGGCAATTGGAGACCTTCAAGTAGTGTGGAAAATCATTTACAATTTTCAGGAGGAGAGTCTGACTACTGGGGTGAACTCCCAGCCAAGGGAAGCACTTGAGGAGGAAGCAGAGGTGGGATATGCTAAAGGGCATGCAGAAGCACAATGCATTGACATCAGGGGGAAAGCTCTGTGGGATGCATAAGCCTGTGCTTCTGCTTCCATAGGTCCATTTCACTTTGGGAAACTGAGGAGGCAGGATACAGTGCATTTAAACTTGGTGGCCACTGCATGAACTGTAGGACCTGGGACTCTTGAGCCAAGCACCAATTGCATTCCACCCTTTTGGACCAATTTGGGTGTTGTTTCAGTGCCAAATGATGGGGTCCAACAGGGACTAGCTTTTTGTTGCAATTGTTCATTTAGAGATAGGGAGTGCAGCTGATTGGGCCTTGACAAGCTATTTTTCAGATAAGGTTTATCATTGTCTTCTCCTAAGCCTTTGAAAATATGACTTGCCCAGTATCATTTTGTGAGTTTCCATGGCTGAGAAGGGAGTTGAACCCTAGAGCAGAATTGAGACAGCAGTCAAGAAATTAGAAAAAGACTAGGAATGGGAAGGGCAGCTATTAAAGAACTAGATAAGATCCTAAAGTGCAAAGATATACAACTGAACACTAAAGTTGAAACCAAGCCATGAGTTTTTAACACTAAAGTTAAAAACAAGGTGTATTTCCCATCACCATGTATGGATATGAGCGCTGGATAATGAAGAAAGTGGCTAGAGAAGAGTGCTGAGGATACCATGGCCAAAAAGACAAAGAAATGGATCCTAGAACAGATCAAGCCTGAACTCTCCCTGCATGCTAAGATGATGAAAACTGAGGCCACATCATGAGAAGGTATGACTAATTAGAAAAGACAATAATGCTAGGAAAGGTAGGTGACAGCAGAAAGAGAGGAAGATCACAAACCAGATGGCTAGACTCAATCAGGGCCTGAGTCTGCAGGACCTAACAGGGGTGTAGAGCATAGCAGGTCTTGAAGGTGTCTCACCCAGAGGATCACCATTAGTGTGGGTTGACTTGAAAGCAGTGAACAACAACAACAACATTAAACCTCTGGAGTCATAATACACCACTCAAACCACTGCACTACACTGGCTTCTCAATACTTCATTACAGACTTTAGTAATCACTCTAGAGTAGCAAAGACATTTCAAACTGACATTAGAAATAATTCAACAAGAGGGGTCTCTTGTGGATTAAATCAGGGCAAAGTACTTTTATGACACCATGTTTTCATATTGATTAGTTTATTGAATTTATATCCCATCTTTCTTTGATAGATTAAAAAGAAGAAGTAACAGGACTCTATAGGGATGCCAGGTGTCAAGTTTCCACTGAAATCTTATAGAATTATTGCACTTCTCAGGCACTCCAAGTAGGGAGACAAATGTCAGCATGAAAAGTACTGGAAGAGAAGAAAGTTCATTTTCATTTTATATGTGACATGGCACTCATCTCCTTTTATTTCCAGGTAGTACCAGGTTACAAGCAGCATGCAGGATCTGGGATGAAGAAAACTCTGGGCACTGGCAGTAAGCCATATATTAAGTGTGTTGTAAAGCCAACATGATAGGCCTAGAAGAATGAGAGGCCTAACAGGATAGTGGTTACAGTCACAGTTATTGGTTGCATTTTGCTACCTGCCCAGCTGCTGAAAAATGCTTTGGATTGCCTTATAACATGGCTAGCAGTTTTTTACCCATTCCCTGGATAAAGTAAATAATGAATGCCTTCATGCCCATTTCCTCAATTATCTGACTCAGAATTAATTCTGGCCCATCTGTCAGCCCTTATCTGCTCCATCTGTTTGACACCACAACAACCCATCCCCTGGTTTTAAATGTCAGCCTCTGACCTGATAACCTTATAAAGAGTTGTCTTGGCCAACACTAGAATGTCTTCAGCAACATGAGTAATATTTGAAAGTAACAAGAAGCTTCCTTTACAATCTACCCAAGGGTATGGGTAACAGAGGGAAGATGGGCCAAGACACAACCATTCTGCCTTCATAGATTAGTCCAGTGGTGCCATCAAAGACAAACTGAATGTTAATAAATACAAGCTTTGCAAATGTCAAATCTCATCATAAGATTCCAATCTACTGTAGTGCAATTCTACTGTGTTTACTGCCATGGCATTCTTTACATTTTTTTTAAAAAAAATGTTCACGAGGCATACATTTTTCCCTATAATATTATATTTTCTTGGGTGTCTGAGATCCATATCTCAAATATAAAGCAACCACTCTGCTGAATGGTCTACCATAAGCCTTGTCTTCAGTTTAAAAATAAAAAGAAGTCAGGTCTCACACCACTTCCTACATAAAATAACAAGTTGCACCATCCATCATGGATGCACACAGACACACACACACATACATACATACATATATATATATATACACATACATCAAAGACCTTTGACCCCTGAAAGTTCCTCAGTTTTCACCTGGCTTTATTCTGATCAAAGTGCACTTCATGAGGCAGCATTGCTTTCAACAAAGACAAATCTGAGAGAAAAGAAACCAAATAGCAGGTGTTTGAGCCAATTCAAAAAGTCAAAGTCCATTCCTGTCAACTGGTTGCTAAACTCTCAGAATAGTCATTTACCTCTTGGCCAGCCGTCAGGAAAATACAGATAGATTCAGGCCATCTTCTCTGTAAAACCCCTGCAGGAATGGAAAGGATAGCCATCCCTCAAACAGCATGGATCCAATTACAAGAAGAAAGATAATGAAGAGCAGAGAAGCTCATGTTGATAATAATTGTGAATACTCCACTGGCAGCCAGTCCATTTCCACACACAGGTCAAATGGCTGGTGATGACCTAAAAAGCCCTATACTGATCAAACCTGTATTATCTGAAGGACTATATAGGCTCCATACAAACAGGCCAAAATAAAGCTGCTTCGGGTCACTTTGGAGGTTTGCTATTTCAATGATGCATGCGTCCCAAGAGTCTGGAAGCTGCGCCAAAGCTGTGCTCTAGTCCTTAGGATTGGAACATGGCTTTGGTGTGGCTTCTGGACTCTTACGACACATGCATCATTTAAACAGCATACCTCCAAAGTGACCCGAAGCAGCTTTATTTTGGCCTGTCTGTAAGGGGCTATATTTTCTTATATCATCTCACTTTGAGATGTTCTAGGGAAGCCATTCTCACTCTCTTACCACCCTCACAGCTATATCTGATGGCAATACAGGAGATGGCCTTTCTGATGGTTGCTTCCAGACTTTAGAACTCCCTTTCCTACACAGGTTAGATCCCTTCATAGACAGGTGAAGACCTTTTTTGTTATTATTATTTAAGGAAGCCTTAGGTGGTTGATTGCTCAGAGGGATGGGGCCTTTCAGAATGTGCTGTATTGTTAATTTGGTTTTTTTTTTATTTTTAATAGTCTTTGTTTAACTGTTTTTGATGTTATTGTTAGTTTAATTATATATGTGTGTGTGTGTGTTGTAAAATGAATTTTAAAGCTGTGTTTGTTTTAAATTTTGTTTCACTTCCTTGACTATCACACTGAAAAAGGGTGAGATATAAATAAATATCATCATCATCATCATCATCATCATTCCTTGTGGCAACAGATGCTGACTTTGGTCATTTTATTCCCTCCCTATATGACTGTTTCGGTTTGGAATTCCAAGGAGAATGGATTTCCTCCCCCCCCCCCCCCCAAAAAAAAAAAAAAACCTCCTGGAGTTGATCTCCTCCCAAAGGTTGTTGCCTAGGGGACAAACAGCAGAATCTGAGGAAATTAAGGGGGAAAGTAATGTGAAAGAAATTGATCCATTCTAGGCTGAAGGCTTTTAGTGCTTAAAATCTAGGTTTGAATTCCTGTCATTTAAACTATGTTGGGACTAAATTAAGTTCACCCTATGTTTTTCTGGGAGACTTCACCTCTTTAGCCCCTATATAGTCTTCTTCATGCTTAATACAGCAGCACTTGTAGAATGATGTAGATGAGAGAACTGTTTGTTTCAGTTTGTATTTGAAGAACTTACCCTTAACATCCTTTATATATGGAATTGAAAGAATCTGAATTTTTAAAAATCCAAATGCAAAACTGGCAGATTTCCTCATCTCCACTATCAGAATTTTAAAAATCTAGACTTGAGCTATTGGGCGGAGGTTTAAAATGGATGGTAGTAATGTCAGGTTACCAACCCTTAGAAAATATGGCAAATAAATTTCATAAATATACATTTCCTAAATCTAAAATAAGACTACAGTATAATGTAATATTCGGAAAGCACACTTGGTGCACATGGACAATTTATATAGAGATGGATCATTTGTATAATTGTTGGAACTTTTGGAAGATGTGGTTTACCATGTTTCTTTCCCACTTGCCGAAGCATTTTCTGAGACAATAGATTAAAGTTCACATGTCCAGCAGGACTATTTATCTCATAATGTATCCCATGGTCTACCTGATTTAATATTTAATCATTTTTAAAAGAAAGTGAAGTTTCTTCAGTAAATGAGTGCAAATCAGTAATATCAAATTTGCCAAGGTAGAATCCAGTGATTCACATGCTACACCATACCAGAGGGTGGAGGGCAGAGGCAGAATAGAGAGGTAGATCAGAGTTGGGAGCATTTTGCCCTCAGATGTTTTCCACTGCCAATCCCAGAAGCCCCAGCCATCATATCTAATTGTTGAAATGACATTAGATTGTAGTCCAAACCACCTGTAGAACCAAACTAACAAATGTCATGAGTTTCTTTGACTGAGAATTCCTGCATGGCAGGGGGTTGGACTGGATGGCCTTTGTGGTCTCTTCCAACTCTATGAGTCTATGATTCTTAGATCCATTTTAATGATACTTTAGAGCAGAAGTTCCTAAACTTTGGTCTTCCAGATGTTTGGGACTTCAACTTGCTGAATTCTTATCTCATGGCCAAGCTGGCTGGAGCTTCTGGGAGTTGAAGCCCAAAACATCGGAAGGGCCAAAGTTGTGGAACCACTGCCTTAGAGGAACTGGAATGGGCAGCCTTTATCATTTGTGTCTATTATATTATAAATTGTGTCCACTGCCTATCCCATTTTCATAGGCCATGTTGGGCACCATTATTATCTCAGCTTCTCAAATATGATAAAAGTGCTGTTCCTTCCTACTACCAATATTCTGCAACACAACTCAACGACACCAACGCTATATATCAGGAGGAATGAACCCTGCCAGTCCTTCACCTCTTTCCACCCTGTCACCTCCAGAAGAGAGAGATGTCAATAATGTTTGCCATCCTTCCTATGATTTTATTGATTTCACACAAAAAGCTCATGCTTATTCACTGCTTTCCCTAGCTGGAAAGTCTGTTGACTAATTAAACCTGTGTCATATAAGATCAGATGGCAGAATTCTTAATAAATCCTAACCACAGAATCTGGGACCGGGAAAAGGGGCATTTGACAGAGACACTTTGGAGAACAAGAAATGAATTGTATCCTGGATGTGAGGGGCAGAGACAATTTCAGTGTTTGACTGTGAAATTTGCTTTACTGAGGTAGAAGGGTTACATGCTTTGTAACCCTTCTACCTCAGCCCTTCATACTTAAAAAAAAAAACATTTCAAAGATGCATTTGGCTAAAAATTATAGAACAGCCTGTAAAGCAGAAGACTATATATATGCATCCAGTGTACTGTCTATTCTCTCCCTCCTCTATTTCTTGTATCCATTCTCTGAGACTCTCACATGACAGGACAGATGGGAACCTTATTTAGATTGAGAAAGCATGAATGCCACATGCTGAGCTAGACAGAACAATTGAGCTTGGTTTCCTTCACATGGATTTCATTTAATGCCTGATTCAGTTTAGAAAATTTGCAAACGGCATAAACTCTTGGTAGGAAATGCTCAGACAAACCTGAATTTGTCAACAGAAAGAGAATGCTAGGGTCTGCTTTTGTGGAGACTTGTGAAAATATAACCAGAGGAGATCAAATTTCCCAAGTAGCCATCCAAAAAGACATTAACCTTCTGCTATTTATTGGTGTCATTATGAAAGTCCTGCACCATCCCCAAAGGAGGAGGGGGTGAAATCTGTCATGGTTGCCAGGAAAAAAGGGGGCAGGACGATTATCCTTGAAAGCAGTCAAAGGATAGAATAGTTTTTACTAACTCCTCACTGAAGTTGCCATGGGTACCGTCTAAGAGCCTGGGTTTAAATGTCAGATTTTCCCCTGCTTTACTGTCCTTTTTAGCCATTCATCACTGTTGTATCATTCAATTACCTTCTTTCCCTTTTCTTGTTATTAGTTAGAATATGTCTAAATCCCTACTTCCTTTCATTTCTGCTCTTCTTCAGTTTCCTAGTTTAATGTTTGTTTCTGAGTACTGGAGGGGAAAAAACACTGTTTAACAAATATGCATCCATCATCATATTTTCCTTTTGTTTAAAAAACAGAGGAAGCCTAGCAATACACTTCTAAATAACCTTTTGAAATCAATGGTGTATTCATATTTAGTAGACCAAAATAATAACAACCACAACTTTGCCCATGTAAAAAAATGACATTGTCAAGAGCATAACAGACAAAGTCCTGAACAACTGCAAGCACTACAGAGAGTATGACTCTGTCTGCTTCTTTCAGGGCATACCATACTGAGTACTGAACTACTGAATGCATTTTCTGAAGGGAGAGATCAGCAAAGGGGAAAGGTTTAGATGTCTTTGGTAGTAGGTTGGCAGGGGATGGGGCAATCTCCAGTATTTATAAGCAGGGACACTGGATTTTTTTTTCATGGTGTGGAAGGCTCAGCATTGGTGAGTAAATTCCCATTAATTTTGCAGGTCCTTGCAGGGTTTGGGCAAATTACATTTCTCATTTTCTTTGATGCATTCTTAAATATGAAGACTCTTGTAAAAACAACCAGTACTTAGAAGTGTGGCCCATGTACTCTGTGGCACTTATTCCCAAGTAAGTGTGCCTAGGACAGATTGCAAGCAGCCTTTATTGTTCCTGGGAAGGCTCAATAAAAATTGCTGACTTAGTATTTCATAGTATTGATCATGTATAATTTGATTTCTATAATGTATAATAATTAGTGATATGATTTATAATTTAAGAAAGGTCTCAAGTACATAGGAATCTTGATGGTCCCGTTTTGCCATATCATTTTAGGGGTGTTCAGCACACACACACACACACCTAGCTTTGAGGTCACTGAGCCCCCCTCCCATTTCAAGGTCCATGTTTATAGAATTGTATTCATTGAATGTCAGCTAGCTTCAGTTTAATTTATTAATCAGTTAAGTCAGAAATAAATAGCTACAAGGAACAGTTTAGAGGAAACACTTATTTCCCTCCTTTATTTTCCTTCTCTGATTGGTACTTGCAATAAGCTGGCATGAGACATCTGGGACCCACTTGGGTCTTGTCAAATTCATTTCAGTGAAGAATGAATATTAATGTGTCTTCTTTGTGTAAACCTAACAGCAGCTCAACTGTCAAGGAAGGAAAGAAGGAAGGATAAACAAACAGAAGAGAAGAAAGAAAAACATTTAATATTTACGGTTATGTATTAGTATTTCACAATTTACCTGAACGTTAATAGATGATCGATGTGTTGTTATCCCATCTGGTGCATTTGTTTCAGACTTCCTACCCTTAGACTCTATAGTAACAGCATGTTCATTTATGCCACTGAACTCAATCTTCAGAAGTAGAGAAGAAACTCACAAAACAAACAAAACAGCTTTACATAGAAGAGTTTTGTACTCATATGTGAACACATAACTCTCATACAGTCTTCAGTTCTTTGGAAATCCAAAACACTAGGAACATTTTTGGACTGAAATGTCCTTCTGGGTCACCATAATCCAGAAACCCACTCTCAAGGCACTGCATTTGGAGGTGTGGAGCTCTCAGTCAGGGTTGATAGGTGTGCATTTTTTCATGTGTCCTGAAATTGTAGCAGTCATCTTTTTCAATAATGCTGGAAGTGATTGAGCCATCAAATTCCTGGGCATGTTTGTGCCAATTTTACAGATTACACTATGGAGTTCCCTTGCTGCTGACTCTTATAAGTTTATCATTCAAAGAGGATGAAAAACATGAATCTTTTCATCCATGAGGGAGAATGTTCCAAACAATTCCCAGTATGGATTTGAACCAACAGTCATCTGTGCATATTTATATGATTATGCTTGCTTTAAAATAGAGCACCACAGGGATCCAATGTTTTTTCTCTCTGGTTGCTACTGTAACCAATGCATAGGACATGTCTTGAGGACAGTCCAGGATTTTAGGGGAATTAAGGGCTCACTCAAATGCAACTACTGGGATACTTACCCTAGGACCAATCCCTATATATACCAAGGTCAGAGGCAAAAAGAACTCCAGAGGCAGGAACTTAATTGAGTTTATTTAAAAAGGAAGAAATCAACAAATGCACATCACACACAACCACACACTCTCACAAGGACTAAGGAATATTAAAGGGGTTGAAGAAGCTTTGACGAGATACTATACCTGAATGGATCCAATGCTGGGGTCCTGGATGGATGGAGGACTCAAATAGCTACCTCTGTATGGGGGGATGGACGGATGAGCTACTGAGGAACAAAGCCAAACAGACTGACAGCATTTCTGCCTGCTGCAAGGCTAACCTGAGGAAACAAAGAAAGTCACCAACATTTATAGGAAATTTTAGCCCTCGGGCACAATCCAATATATCTATGTGCCCAAATTGTCAAAGAGCTTTGATATGTATACATGATATGTATAAAGATTGCATTAAATGTTCACAACTCTCAGTCGGGTTAGATATTGTCAAAACAAGGTCATCCACATAAGCTCTTAATTTATATTTTTCTTTCTTCAATTTATACCCGTCTATCAAATGATTTTCTCTAATGTTGATCAAAAGTACTTCCAATGTTAATATAAATAAAAGTGGAGATAGGGGACAACCCAGTCTCACACCTTTATAAATAAAACATGGGCCTGTTTTTGTTGGACTAGAATTCTGAAGACAAGGGGTTCAGTTCCCAGCTCAGCCATGGAAACCCACTGGGTACCTTTGTGAAAGTCACATTCTCTTGGTGTCAGAGGAAGGCAGTGGCAATTTGCTCCAAACAAATCTTGCCAATAAAACCCATAATAGGGTCACCTTAGGGTCACCATAAGTCAGAAATGACTTGAAGGCACACAACAACAACATTCCTTACTGATACTATTAACAACATGGTCTTTATCATGTGATAGTGTTTCTTTACACAATAACACTGCAAGGTAAGTCACTAGTTTTCCTGTTCTATGAGCTTCTGTGTCTGAGGAAGGGAATTTAAGGTAACGGAAAAAGAAGAATGGAACTGAACTCAGCTCCATGTCCATCACTACTCTTCTAAACCACAGAATGCCATTTTGGCAGATGCGCTGTGATTGCATCAGTAAGTGCCTGCCATTTCCTCTGCTGATCCTACTACGCTTATATAACAGGCAGGAAGGTACAAGCACAAGGACAAAAGAAAGGTAAGCTAAACCAAAGGGAATAAACACGCCAAAAGATTTGTCTGTTCTATTCAGAGCTGCTTGATTGCATTTCACATCAGTATTTTTTCCTGTTGACAAGCAAAGCTTGAAAGTAATAAGTGCTGCATGAATTAAATACATCACACTTGACTGCTTGGATACTGGTGGAGCTTCAAACCAATCTGGGTTCTATCAATGTGCCGCAATTGATTTCTCTACCTTGACAGAAAATGGCTGAAAAACAAATTATGAGAGGAGGAACAAATAAAAGTTAATTTTCCTGTTACATCTCTTTCGCATGCAACTAAAATAATACTGAACTTGTAAACAAGGTTTGGTACGTGTATCCTATCAGCAAAATTAAAACACTTATCCTTATTTTCACACAGGAAACTACACATGCATTCTACAAAAATGGGCAGGCTGCCATTAAACCAGCATGTTCATTTTTGAGATGGTTCCTCACAAAATTTATTTCTTCTCTTCCTTGAATATGGTACTGCTGAGGGAAAAAAATGCATTGCAGTTTCATTTTCTTATATTTTCTCACTAAATCTTTTCATTTATTGCTGAACCTTTGCTGCAGGGGAGGGAGAGCTGTATTGGTTCTGTTGGCTTCATGCTGTGTTTCAAGGAAGCCTGGAGTTTTTCAAAAGCTTAACAGGGTTTCCTTGGTGAGAGCAAGAGTAACAACACAAAACCACCCCTACAGTGTGTCTGCCATTACAAGTCTTCCCCCTGTGTGCTTATTGGGGAATACTAACCACATTCTATAATCAGAGTTTGCAGGGGAAATACTTTTTGGACTGCACAATTTCCAGGGTCCACTAGCCAGCATGGCCACTACCACTGCTGGCTGGTGAATTCTGGATGTTACAGAATGCAAACCTAACTAACAAAGATGGCCAAGGACCAACTGAGCAGACAGTAGGTTCAAAAAAACCCACTCAGTTGGAAATTATTTAAGAGGCCCACACTTGCCCTGTGCTAACATCCTAGCATTATGTCAGTGTTCTTAGGTTGGAGGCAGTTTGGATCTGGTATAACTCTGTTCTTCCATCACCCCCTCTTCTCTGTTAGAGTTAATAGTTAATTAAGGCCTGATACAGACAGGCCAAATAAAGCTGCTTCGAATCACTTTGGAGATATGCTGCTTAAATGATACATGCATCCTAAGAGTCCAGAAGCTGCACCAAAGTCACGTTCCCATCCTAAGTACTGGAGTACAGCTTTGGTGCAGCTTCCAGACTCTTGGGACTCATGCATCATTGAAACACCATACCTCCAAAGTGACTCGAAGCAGCTTTATTTTGGCCTGTTTGTATAGAGCCATAGTTAACCTTTGTATGTCTGTGCTTACAACTAGCATGGTCAGTGATGCAGGATAATGAGAGTTGTTGTCCAATAATATCTGGAATACCACAGATTTCTCTGTCCTTTTCTACTAAATAGTCTTCTGAGACAAAGACTGAGGCAAAGACCTTGTTCTATCACATTATGTAGTTATTAACACAGAATTACATTGCTTCCGTATTGTACACACGGGGTTCTTAGCTGTAAAGAGCTTAACCAAAATTAACTGGCAAATCTTCCCCATGAGGTCAATTACACATAGTTAAATATTATAGTTGCTTTGTTCTGAACTGCTTGCAAGCTGGAAAGGTTTGAAAAGTTGAAGAGAAACCTTTGTTTTCATACAACCTGGGTGCCATTACTTTAAGGGTATACATCCAAACAGTTACAATTTTGTCACCAAGGCAATACATCATTCTTGTCCTCAACAGATGTTTTTGTGGCATGTAGGGTTTATCTTCATCTTGCAACACCTTCTTAATAGAGAATCAGAACATAAAAGGAAACAAACAAACAAACAAACAAACAAATAAGCAGGCATGCTTCTGGATAGCAGTAGCCAATGTTTTAAGGCCAAATACATATTTCCAGGGTCAAACTCCAGGTACAGTCAGTCTTCCCCATAGGCAGGCTTGCCTTCCGTGGCTCTGAGCTTATGCAGAAGGCAAGGCCTAGCAAAAGTAATGGGGTGCGTACCCATGCCACCAAAAGCATGCACCACCACAAGCATGCAACCCATTATTTTCTATGGGGCCTGAGCATATGCTCTTTTCCCCATATGTGGGGGGGGGGGTCTGGAACGGATCCCCTGCATACGTGGAGGGCAGACTGTATATAGAACTAGATATACCAGCATCCAGTGAGCACAATGCTGAAGAAGGCTGATACAGCAGGGTGACCAGATATCCTCACCACCAAGGAGAACCAGGCACTGCAAAATGTAGGGCATTCCAGAAAATGTAGGGCATTACCAAATAACAGGGGGGAAATACTCACTTCAATATAAATTCATGCTTCTTAGTCATGTTCAAAATTGAGGGGATCTGGAATGACTCCAGGACAGAAGGATGAAATGTAGGATGTGTCCTGGGAAAGGAGGATGTCTGGTCACAGAACTGCAGTTCCTTATATGTTTTGTCTTCACTCTTAAGTAAGTGTGGAAGCCTCTGCTGAGATTGTGACAGCATACCCTCCAGTCCTGATTAATCCTCTGTCAAAATATTCACTCTAGAATTCAATGGTTCTCAATCACTCAGGTCCAAGTTATTTGGCAGACCATATCTCCCTGTCCAAGGGCCTGAACACACAGGCCAAAATAAAGCTGCTTCAGGTCACTTTGGAGGTATGCTGTTTAAATGGCACACACATTTTAAGAGGCCAGAAGCTGCACCAAAGCTGCCCTCTGGTCCTTAGGACTGGAGCATGGCTTTGGCACGGCTTCCGGCCTTTTAGGATGCATGCAGCATTTAAACAACTTACCTCCAAAGTGATCCAAAACAGCTTTATTTTGGCCTGTCTGTTTGGGCCCAAAGCTAGCCTGGGCTCTGATATCATCAGGAGAGGCTCTTCTCTTAGTCCCACCACTATTGCAAGCATGGTTGATGCAGACAGAAGAGAGGGCCTTCTCAGTGGCTGCCCCTAGACACTAGAACTTCCTTCCAGGAAGGCCCAAATGCCCCCTTCCTTGTTCACAACAGGTGAAAACATTTTCATTCAGACAGATTTTTAAAATGGAAAGTGTTGTACTGTTTTAATTCTACTGTTGCTAAGGGCTTTTATCTTTTAAAGTTGCATTTTTATGTGTGATGTGTTTCAATACTGTAATTCTGTTTTAATTCATTTTCCAGAATCTGTGACCATTGGCCAAGGCTTCTGAGAGTTCAATAACATCGGGAACCTCTCTGGTTAAGAAACATTGCACAAATCTGACTTCTGGAATGGTGAAGAGGGAAGACCTTTAGTCCATAGACTTATTCCAACTTTCGAGGGTACAGATCCAGCCCTCAGAAGGTGCAGGTCTCTATCAACATCTCCCCAAAGTTTTCCTGTCTCCTGCAGAGAACAAACAGAAATGTACACTGTGAAGGAGCCTGGACTATCCTGCCGTGATTAAGAAAAAGTATCCATGTGCTGATGTCCTTACTGATCAAACATAAATAGAAATACAGGAGGAAATGCATGTTCTCTGTCACTTGGAATGTAAGGAGACAGGACCTTATAACAAGAGCAATGCCAGGCATTTCTTCCAACCCAGCCACCAAAGTCCAATCCATGTAGCAGTGAGGGCTTGTAATGAGACATAATTCAGTTGTGAGACAAGACATCAAGGAAATTTCCTGACAGTAAGAGTGAGATTTAATCACTCCACAGGCTGCCACTGCAACTACTGCTGAGGCGCCCTCCCTTCACTGTCAGGGAAGGAGATGCCTGTCAAGATTGCAAGTAAACTGAATTGCTGCCAAGCTGCTGCCTACAGACAGCAGATGATTCTCATCCACCATTTCTTTCACTCTTGCACATTCGGATCTGGCACTGTTATGTTGCCTCTGTGAACTGTGAGGCTTTTCAACAACCAGAAGAGGCCATTTTTAAAAATTAGTGCAATTAAAATTCCACACATATTCATGTCTTCCAGTCACCAAAAAATACATAGTGCTCCTTTAGAAACAACCTTTTTTCTTACATGAGATATGTTAAAGCTGCTGTTCAGTTAAACCATCACCACCAAAAATGTCAACCATTAATAATTCCTGGAAAAATACAGTGGGAAGTTCTTCAAAGGAAAAATAGAATATCTTTGTTCAAGACAATAAACATAACATAACTATTACTGTTCAAGCAACAATTGTTTTTCCAGGCTAACATTCATTTATTTCTTATTGAATTTACTGGCTACATTTATAACTCTCCTTTAATTAGCTCAAAGTGGTATACATGGCTGTCTTCCTCCCCATTTTGTCCTCACAGCAATCCTACATTTTGGGGAATGTGAGAGATAGTAATGTATCCCAGAAGCAGAGTAGTATTCACAAGCAGAATGTGAGCAATAACCAGTCCCAAAGCACCACAGTGTACACACAAGCGTCAGCATTGAAATAAATCAGATTTAGGCTGCATTCACACTGTAGAAACAATCCAGTTTGACACCACTTGAACTGCCATGGATCAATGCTATAGAAGTCTGGAACAAACTACAATTCCCAAAATTTAATAGCACTGAGTCATGGTAGTTCTAGTGATGTCAAACTGCATTATTTCTGCAGTGAGGATGCAGCCTTAGGTCCTTTACAGACTGGCAAAAAGCACTGGCCTGTGGGCTTGGAGAGGGCTGAGCATGCCCATGCTCAAAGCCCTCGCCATGCTGCCCAGGTGCCATCTTGTGGTGTGCACCTTGATGATGCCCTGGCACAATGCCCAAACAGTGCTGCGCCAAAGGGGTGTCATCAAGCTGCGCAGCAGTGGCTGTGGTGCCCCTTCGAGGGCTCAAAAGGAAGCCAGTTTTTCCGGCTCCTTTTTGTGCTCTACAGAGGCTGGATCAGTGCCACGGCGTGCAATTGCTGCAGCACTGATCCAGGACAGAAAGGGGAGGTGTCTCGACTGATGAGAAGCTTTACAGTTCAGGACTTATTTACTACAAAATTTGCACCTGGTTGTTTTGTGCAGAAATTAGCATTTTCTGCCCAGGAACCAGCATTTTCTGCATGGAAAATATTTCAATACAGAAATTAATTATTGTGCAGAAAATCCTGTTTTCTTCACAAAAATGCTGTATTTGGGGGTTTATTCTGCATAAAATTTGCACATGCTTGATTTGCATATAAAATAGAATCTTCTGCTCAGTAAACAGTATTTTATGCACAGGAATTAATTGATATATTATTTTCCACACCCAAATTGCTGTTTTCTGTGAGCTATATTCCAGAAAAGTAATGTTCCCCAGGTCTCACTCAGATGTTGTAGATAGAGGAAGCACTTCTGCTGCTAGTAGAAGTTTCAGTTGCCAGTTTGCCCAGCTTTTTTACAAAGAATTAAGGCTGGAGTGGTGCCATCTTGTCCTTGCCTCAAGCAGCAAAATGTTTTGATCTGCCACTGGAATATTTCCTCTGTGTACAATTTATAAATACTGTATTGGCTATTGTTATTAAAATGTACAATATAAAAAGATAAGAATTCTATGTTTCTGTACAAGCAAGCAAGGAGACTGAGTTCTTTCGACATCAATTCTGCTTGATACCAACCTACTATATACTAGAAATGAATACAAATCCACAGAGGGCTTATATTTTGAGAGGGAAGGCAAATGCCTTATAACAGGAGGATGCTTCTATTGCTCGCCTTCCCCATTTTGAAATGGGAACAATATTTCCTCTGCTCTTAAAAGAGGATTATGGAGGACTGGTTGTTTTCTCAGTGCTTTGAACTTGGCAGATGCTATAAAAGTGTTAAACGTTATCAGAATTTTTTTTTTAACACAGCCTTCAGAGTTCTCCATTGTGCAATGTGTGGTGGAAGTAATGGGTAATTGGGTTTCTTCTTAGTGCCATTAGATAAGAAATGTTTCACTTCAGTTCATCAGACAAGAGATTAAGGGCTCTTGTTATGCCAAGGGAATAAAAATGTATAGGATAGAGGAAGTGAATAATAGACAATGTAAAACTGTCATTGTCAACCAAAACCTGTTACCAGACACAAAGATGTTTCTAGCCATGTAGCACATTTGCTTTTTTTATAGTTATACTCTCAGTTCAACAGACAGTGAAACATTGCTTCATGTCACACAATAGAGTATAAACTGGCCCATTAATTGTAGCTCCAATTTACAGCAGACTGTGTTGTGAGTTTTCACATCTATTGTTGCCTCTACCTAACTCTTCCATAACTCACTGCAAAGACTGTGGAAAGTCATCTCTGTGACCAGTCTGATTCTCTAATGCCTTTCACTGTCAGCACTGTCTTCTCAATTACATAGGCTTGAATGCACCTGATGCATCCCTCCACTGTTTTCTCCCTGTGACCAGGAGAGCATATATTAGTGCTAAACTTGGTAAACAGCCATTCTGACAGGGCTGTGCTTCAGAATTCATCCCAAACCAAATCTCACTATAGGATAGATGCTAGCCACTAAACCTGAGATTTACTTTAGGATATCTGTCTTGATAACTTTCAACAAAACCATAATAGGTATAAAATCCATGATCCTGGATTTTATTGTCCTTTCTAGGCTGGTGGTCAAATGTGAGAGTGGGAAGTTTAATTGTTAAAATTAAGTTTCTAGCCCTTATAGCTTTGATCACAATGTTATAGCAGAGGACAAACTAACCATCAGAACTGGGGAAGTGGCAGGGATTAAGAAGCCACAAATTATTAAATAATATTTCAGATATATATTGATCACTTCAAAAATAAATACTATCAGGCTTTAAAAAATTGATATGGGGCATGATTAAATCTCCCAGCTTTTATTTTTGATTTGGAATGATTTTTGGTTTGGTTTTATGGGGGTTGGGGAGAGAGAACTTTGGTTAATATTGGATTAATTGTATTTTTCCAAATGCAGTGTGCCTGCCTTAGCAATCCTATGGGATACCTGTAATGTAGGATAGGGCTACCTGTATCATGTATTTTTTTTTTCTGTTGTGAGACCTTCAAGAAGACACATTTAAATTAAGAAAACAGCATTGGAGCATTTATGGAGATCCTTAGGCATTGTGGGTATAACCAGTCCTCTTCTCAACTTCTACAGATCCACTCCTTTGCACTATTGTTTCCCTGCTTTTGTATATGTTTTTATCAAAGAGGTTTATCTTGCTTGGGTTAAAGAGAAATCATTTGAATGAATGAGGAATCCTGTGCTTCATCAAATGCAAAGCCTTTGTCAAACCATTTAAATATATAAAGTGATACGAAAATGAACTGATTTCATCACGGATGAAATATTCATATTACACGTGGTTTGGCCCACATATCATATTGCATGTGGTTTGGCCCACATATCACAGGTACCGGTAATGATTACACAATGAAATGAAGGCCACAGGTACCCTGGGATGCTTTCAAAGTCTCAAAGAGCTCCCAGCTGATAAAACTGCTTTCCTTCAGCACCTAATATGATGCAAGATGGGGGTTGATTAACATTATTCAGGCAATGTTTAGTAGTAAGCTTGTGTTTTCATCCTCCTCGCTTTGCTAGTTGGTGAGCAAGGACAAACATGGCAAATTGGAGCACTGTGGTATTGTTCCTGGAAGGGGGAGGATGAAGGAAAGCATTTGATGCATGCACTATAAAAATTGTCCACTCTATTTATGCTCCATTTTGACCTTATAAGAACAATGTACGCATACAAGCATTTAATTACTGCAGTTCTGTTTTAAAGAAGCTAGTCAAAGGGGTATTGGCATACTTTTTCAATGGAATAGACAGCTATGGTCAATTACCACTGGCCTACATGGCCGCATGTGGAGTGATAAACTGACTTTTAATTTGCCCAGTTGATTTCCAGATTCTATAATTGTTCAAGAGCACCTTATTCAAGGGCATTCCACTGAATTTCCTGTGAGCATTTTTAGTGTTCTGCTGTATGGTGATGCAGTACAATGTTCCACTGTCCTATCCAGAGTTGGATTATCATTCATTCAAATGGAGCAGTTACTCCAGACCCACCACAGGCTGGGAACTTATGCTGAAAGAAAAAGGTGCCATTTGCTGCTGCTGCTGCTGGTGGTGCTGCTGCTTCACCAGTCACTTCCTGACTCTACCAATTTTTTCTGTTATCATCACCATTGTGTGTGTTACTTGAGTAACTGAGGGGAAAGGCATAGGATCAGGCCTGTCATCTCATCCAGGCTGCACGGCTGACTTTGGGTTTATTGGGGAATGTGAGTGATAGTAGTATGTCTCACATTGAAATTAGCATCTGCAAGCAGAACGTGAGCAACAATCAGACCCGTACTATTAACCTAATATTTCTGCAGGCTGAAATCCTGCTGGGGTTTAGAGGGGAAATAGAGGAAACAGATATGCAAGAGGTTGTACTTTCTCAGAGGCTGCATAAGTGTTGTCACTAGTGCAAGCTAACATTTTGCAAGCACAGACACAGAGCTTTCTCACATGTTTGATTTGGTGGGTGGAGAACTAATCACCCATTGCCTTACAGATATTCTCAAGTCTCTAGCATCTATTGCACAGTTGCACTGCTGTAGATACAGTCCGGCAGCAGGTTGCTCATGAGTATTATCAAATGTAATGTGCCACCACTGCAGGCAGGTGATTGCAACCCGGCTGCATCCTGGGTCCCAGGTGTGCTTCGGAGGCCACTTTTCCAAGCTGGGAGCTTGCCATTTGGGAAAAGTGGACTCCAAAACATGCCTCCAGCTTGCAATTGCCCAGTGGCAGTGGCAGCAAATTACATGTGATAATACTCACCAGCAACCCACATTCCAACTGTATCCCACTGGGGAGAACTCAGATAATTAGTCAATGTGATAATCTCCTTAGTGTCACTATATGCATATGCTATTCTTAAAATACAAAGACTTTTCACCAGAATGTTAGCAGACAAATCTAGTTCTAATATTATTATTAGGGAATATAATTTGGATATTCAGTCGTCCAGGAATGTTACATGGCTTGGAAAACCTCCCATAACATTTTTTCATCTTACACACATCTATCTTGCTCTGTTCTCAAGGATGGGAAAGGTCTGGTCCTCCAACTGTTGGACTGCATTTATCATCTGCTCTAGTTTTCAAAAACATTGGTGAAGAGTGGGAACTGCCATTCAACATCTGAAAGACCACAAAATCCTTCATGCCTGTTCTGATGCCAGAATGAAAAAGAAATTGGATAAAATCCTCTTGGTTAGTCACAATTAGAGTAAGAGCAGAAAGCAGAGAGTAGAAATGAACAACTCTCCCAAAGGAGTTCTTGTAACAAGTGAAGTCGTCCAATTATCTGTATTGGGACCAGAGATTTTTAACTAGTTCATAAATGATCTAGTATATGATGAATTTGTGGTGGCTAGGTTTACTGACAACAATTCAAGGCAAAATGCTTGAAGAGGAAACAAAATAGCAAATGATATTCAGAATAAATAAACATAGATTATCACATGTGGCTTATAAAATGCAATTAAAGTTGGAAAATGGCACCTTTGATAATACTTATCACATGATATCACCTCCAACCCATAACTGCAGTGTCTCTGAAATGTGGTTAAGGCATCCCTTTTTGTTAATGGTGTAAACCCATAAATAAGCTTCCAACTGTGCAAGTCCTATTAGTCTTCAGGTGCAAAATTGCTGCAGCCAATGTGATCTTGGCAGTCATGTAGTGTCAGTATCTTCTCCTCCCCCATCCCCTTCGCTGTTCCAAAGCAGGCTAATTTTCTTTATTTTTTTATTTCAATTTCTTTCTCTTTTTTTTTACTGTCCAATACAAGTCTACTTGAAAGTAAGTTCCAAACCACTGAATAAATATTGCTTTCAGGTAGGTGTAGGACTGCAACCATAATTCCACTTTTCTCATTGTACAGTAGTGTAAGGTGTAAAATAACCCATCCATGAGATTTAAAAAATGAGAAATCTCTCTCCCACCCCCCCCCCCCCTCCTCTCTCTCTCTCTCTCTCTCTCTCTCACACACACACACACACACACACACACACTTGAACTGGCTTCAGCAGAGGATTAGAATTTCATTCTGTTCTGAATGACTGATGGAAGAGAGATTAATTTCTTATGTTGAGGCAGGCAGAAGTGAGTTTCCTAATTATTACTTTGAATTCACCCATTGTGATTTTTTAAATATGAATAGAGAAATAATTAAGAATAATAGTGGCCTCAAGCACAGCTCTGCTTATAAATGTATTCATTTCATACTCCAGCTTCAAGATGTGCAATCATTTCTTTTTGTAGTCTGACAAAGCTTTTCTCCCACCCTCTTTTCCATCTATAGAACAAGGCTTTTTAAAAAGAAAAAAAAAAAAACACCATGATAATCTAGAAGTCATCTCTGCATTAATGCTTTTGCAGATGCTATCTCATAGTGCAGCCCACATTAGGGAAGGCATGTGGTTAAAGAAGAAAAATGGAATAGTGGTGTGTGGAATAAAGGATCTTTCCAGTGTGTTTCACCAGAAAAAGTGAACCAAAAGGTGAATTAAATTATCAGGGAAAATGTCATCTCAGAGCACTGTGCACATTATAATAGAAAGAAGGAGACGTAATAGTGATAACCTGAAGTTTAAACTTTGGTCCCCAGGTGTTTTAGACTTCAAGTCCCAGAAGCCTCAGTCAATATGGTCAATAGTCAGGGTTTGGGAAGTTGAAAACCTTAACATTTGTAGGAGCTTAAAATTTTTAGGACCAAAGACTGAAAAGCACTGATCTAAATCCTTTCATCACCAGACATGCTGACCTTCAGGTGTTCATTATCATGTTCCCCAACACAACAGAAAGAGAACAGCTAGAAGTTGACTGAACTGACCCACTCCAGGATATCCTTGTTCTCCTTGTCTGACACTTTCCAGGTATTGGAGGGCAATTCTTTGTATCAGAGGACTTCCCTTACCTTTCACTTTAGTTCTTAAGAGGGTTGGCTTTAATATTAGACTAATGACAGGTCTACATGACCAGAATACCCTGGGATGCTCCCAGAGTATTCTGGCCTTGAAACTGCCCTGAATTCTCCCATTACCTGGACATTCTGGAGCAACACTGGGTGGCTGTCTACATACACAACTCACTGTGCTGTCTGCTGCCAGCACCATTGGCTCCTTCTGAGATCAAAAACCAGGCACCCAGCAATGATCACATGGCTAGGAACCTCACTGTGATCTCAGAAGGAGCACCTCTGTCACCCCCACCAGTGGATGTCACAGTGGGACACTGTTTAAATATACTGTGGTCCAGCATCACTCCAGAGTGCTCTGGATTTTCCTGGAAAATCTGGAGCAAATGATAATTTAAAAAAAAAAAAAGAATTGATTTAAGGGATGCACGGACTTAATTGATATTACTCTATCTTATGATTTGTAGTTTCATGAGATATTTAGAGTTTTCCATCAGTGAACTCTAGTGCTTCACCAGATCTCAAATCCCAAAATTCCACAGGATGTAGCAATAGACAATAAAGTGGTAACAAAGTGCTGTGAGTATTTAGCGTGGAAAAAGCTTCTGTCATGGGAGGTCCAAGTGGACTGAGCATCATAGAATACCTTTATCAGTTTCAGATGAAACTTCAGCAACACCCCTACCTGGACAGAGATACCAATAGTAAGAGCTACCAATGCAATGGTAACTTTCTGCTTTGTTTATTGCAATGTGTGGTATGTGAAGCTAACATTGAAAATAATCTAGGAACTATAGCACATTTGGAATAGAACAATAAAATTGATCACTGTGATTGGTCATCATGCCCCAATGCTGTGTCAACTGACCTGATTACCAGCCATTGCCAGGCCCAATTCATTGTGTTGATGCTAACCTTTAAAGCCCCAAAGGTTATTGGCCAGTCTACTTGAAGGTCTGCCTCCTTCCAGATTCTCTTGTTTGATTTTTAATAACATATCTGGATGACTTTCTCTACATGCTACTGTCCATAATAGATGGCTACAGAGAAAGAATCTTCTCAGTAGTCTCCCAGAACCCCTCCTGGCATTATACAGTGCACCCACGTCATACACGGGCACACATTATGTGGCTTTCAGCATATGCTGAAAGCTGTGCAGGGAGAAGGGGTGGCACGTACCATAGGAATGAATAGGGTGTGTGCCTCTGGCATGCATGCACTGCTGCGCCAACGCACCACCTCATGCACGAGCCCCATTCATTTAAATGGGGCTCGAGCATAGGCGGTATTTGCTTTATGCGGGGGAGTCCAGAAGAGATCGCCCGCATAAAGAAAGGGCAAACTGTAATTAGTACACTGGTCCCCCGGGTTACGAAATACCCAGGTTACGAAATTTTCGGGATACGAATAAATCCCATAGGGATTTATTGTTTCGGCTTACGAAGGTTTTTTCGGGTTACAAAAAAAAATTTGCGCTGTTTCAAATGGAGCCGCGGCGCAGCCGCGGCTTTTTCTCCATTAGCGCCTATGGGCTATTCGGCTTACGAAGTATCCCGGGTTACGAAAGCGGCGGCGGAACGAATTAATTTCGTAACCCGGGGTACCAGTGTAATATGTTGATGCCAAGCTAAGACCTCCCTAATATGGCTGGCAGGCAGGCAGGTAATTCTTGATGTCTACTTCTATCTTTGTTTTTTACTGTTTTTAACACCTCCAGAAGTTCTAAATCTATACAACTATTAGCAGAACAAATAGAATAGAATCTTTATTACAATCACAGACCACCACAATTAACAGGACAGAAATCCTCTCCAGAATTCACTCTGGAAACCCTTCATATGAAAGTGAGAGGCTGTGCAGACAGCCCCAAAGGGCGACCCCCAGCTGCCCCTTTTACAGCCAGATCGGGGCCACAGCAATTGCACACTGCAGTCCCAATCTGGTCTTTCCAGGGTGCAAAAAGAGCCACAAAAAGCGGTCCTTTTTGCTCCCTGGAAAGGGTGTGATAGCCACAGCTTGCTCCTTCAGTGCCGGACAAAGCACCAGAGGAGCGCCATGATGCCGCACTCTAGGTGGTGTGGTGCATGATGTCACACCGCCCTGGAGCTGGAGGCGGGGCATGCATCATGTAGACTCTGCCCCCAACCAAGCCCAAACTGCTGGTCTGCACAGGGCCTGGGATACAATAAAATTCCTACATTGCACTCCTTTTTCCTTCTTGTTTAGCATGAAACAGCTGTGCAGTAATTCCATTTTTGACACTTTAGGCAGTTTCCCAAATTAAGCATGGAATACTGTGGTCTTTTTAGATTCAGAAAAAGCCTTTGTTTATTTAGAAAAAGATGATGATGATGATGATGATGATGATGATGATGATGATGATGATGATGATGATGATTTCATAGAAATGATCAGAAAAGCAGGAAGAGGAGGAGCAGCTGAAGTAATAGCCAAATTACTGGAATCAAACAATTTAATAAAATGGTTGCTACCAATCTGGCTGCTTTAGTGATCAGTTATAGTTGAGTTTCTGTTATAAATGGGTATGATTGTCATTATTGGGGGGGGGGGGGACCCGATAAAGTTATTCTCAAGTCTCACAGCAAAGCACTGTACTTCTCTTACCTATTCACTTAAAACAGTCAGCTTCTTGTCTCATATTAGCTGCCTTAGTATTCCTGTAGATGGAACTAAGAGGCCAGCCATAAGAATGTTCTAATTATCTTGAGCTACTAAGTGACAACAAACCTATAAACATATGTACATCTCATCTGCTTAATCTTACACACATGAGGGAAGAGCACATTTATTTTGATAGATGTAAATGAGGAAGGGTATGCCAGCGTTACACACATCTAATGGCTGTTAAAGGAAAGAAATTCATTTTTTGGATGTGATTTAAAATCACACACCACACAAACACACACAAAAAAACTGCCTTGGAACATATAAAAAAGTACAATTCAGCTTTTTACTCTCTAAATCAGTTTTGCTTTCTTTGCATAAGAATGAAGTGGGCTTGCTGTGTTGTTAATGCACATTCATTAGAATGAGAACAGAGTCCAATGCTGGGTTTCTTTTGTGGCTAGTATTTCCCATGTATATATCTCAGTAGAATAGAAACCAGGGTGGAAAAAAGAACTTTGGGATTGGGTTCAAGCTAAATTGGCTTTTCTAATTATTTGACTCATGGGGTTTAAGCATTTACACTTGTATTTATGTACACAAGAATCAGCCCCACAGGAGCTATTTTTTAAATGTGTTTTTAAATTTTGCTTTGTATAATGAGAATGTGTTTTAACTATGTGTAACTTTATATATGTGCTGTTCTCCCACCTTGATCTGTAGGGAGAGGTGGGATATATAAATAAAAATTATTATTATTATTATTATTATTATTATTATTATTATTATTATTAAACATGAATTGTCAAGGCAGAAAGGGAATTTATCAAAGGCTATTGCCAAGTCATTGAATAAGTTCCCCCAACACAGAGTTATACAAATGCCTGTTCAGATAGCTAGCTATAGATATGGATATCAATATGCAGATGAAAAAGCAGAAATCAACAGATAGGCCTACAAGAGTTACCTATTAATATGTCATTTAGTTTTCTTAAATTGTGCAGTCCTGAGTCTCCTTTCATCACCTCTTTCTTTTGAGAAGAATGCTATCCTTTCTTTCAGGCTGAGACATAAATGTACCAAATTAGAGTTAATGTTAATCCCTCCTCTTCACACACAATCATCCTGTGGGCATTCCTGTTTTTCCTAAAGACTACAAGTGAGGAAAGAGTAAAACTCCCTTCCCAATCCATCCAAGAATCCTGAAGATTAGCCAGTGCATCTACTTTTACCAATTATAATTTTAAACACACACACACACACCAGCAACTGACTACTTTTAAGCCTCACATCTAGTTTGACCCTTAATAGACATTGCTGGAAAAACCACTTCTGAGTATTCCTTGTCTAAGAAAGCCTTATAAAATTCATGAGTTTGCCATAAATTGACAGGAGACTTGAAGACACATATACACTACTTCTATGCTAAACTACTGGTATGGATGCCACTTAGTATTGCCCTTATTGGCTCCTCATAAAATTCAGGAGACAGGAGCCAACTGACATTAGTACATTAAAATACCATTTCAGCATGAACTATGCATTCTCTACTCTTGTCATGTGGCACTGTACTGCAAGACATCTCCCACTAACTTACACAAAGTGTCTGCGTACAGTTGATCTCAGGGTTGAAATTTGAGACTCCACAGGTGGTTCCAAAATAACAACCAAGAGATCAGCAGGTAATGGCAACAGTAGCAAAAAAGACTGAGGTCAGCACCTGGATTAACATGAATTTATTTAATGTTTTGATTAACATTTATGTAAGATATGGGATGGCTGGGAGGTGACAGGACTAGGAATAATGTTAGTTGTTTTCTTCTTGGGTCTCCAAAGAGGATTACCTGGAATATAAATAAAGCCAGTGGTGCCTGATGTATCCAAGTCAGTGAGGTAGTACATCCCCTCTGGTTTTAGTCCAGATTCTAAAGGAGCTACCCAGGTATGGAAGCCTATTTCCAAAATGTTCATACTAAAGGCCGGAACATAATCAGCACTCCACTAACATAGAAGTCTCTGCCCACCACTAAGAAGTCCATGTTCTCTAACTACTTAGCTGCTCCACTGCAAGAATTCACAGAATATCAATATACCTGGAAATACAATCTGTTCAATATGGCAGAAACAGACATGTGTAGGATTCTGATTTCTTTGCAAAACATGTGTTTTCTTTTCAATACATCAAAGAATTCAATATTCTATGCTTTATAATATGAAAGCGATACACATCTCTCCAATTATTTCTTGACAATTTTGCATAGGTAAATTTAACAGTTTTGTTCAAAGACCAGTAATAATTATGAAAATAATCTCTCAGTTTAAACCCTTGCACCTCTAACAAATAAACCTCATTAGCTTTGCCTATTAATCCTTACTGTTAATACCTCAGTGGATCAACTCGTTATATGGGAGTTAACACTGCTAATAACATTTGTAAAGCCTCTTAACTTGTTCAGTGTAATCTGTGGTCTTGACCTAAAGCCAAAAGGAATCCTGTACAGTTGTCCTTCATGCCATGAGTCAGATAGTACAGTTCTAGAAGCCACTATTATGTAGCCACAATTATTTATTTTATAGTTTGATTGGATTTATATCTCACCTTTCCCCCCAAATAGTATTCAAAGTGGCTTGAATAAGCCACAACTTCAGTCATTTAACCCTGTCTGCATTTGATCATATGAGGAAACAAGCTAGAGCCAGTAGAATGGGTCATGTGTGATGCTGACAAAATTTATAGCCAGAAGAGGTCCTAAATTCTTGTCTATGATGTGTTTGCCATTTCTGCATAGCCTGGCTATCAAGAACGCAGATATAGCTCTAAAAAAATATTGAATCTAGAATCAATTCATTAGTCAGTTGAGCTCACTGGGGAAGGGAAACTTTGACCCTTTAGGTTTGGGGGTCAACAACTCTCATTGCCAATTCTAATTAATTATGGGAGTAATGGAACAGAAATTACGGTTTGCAGCAACTGAGGTGAATTGAAGACAACAAGAAAAGGGAAAAGAGACAGAAACTGGGACATTTTAAAAACACTGAAAAAAGGAGGAAACGGAGGAGACCGTCCCTGTCAAATTGGGACAGTTGGGGAGCACAAGGTCACCATAATTCAGTAGGTGATGGATGGAGAAGACTCACTCAGCAGTGGGAGAAGATGAGTCAGATCTATGGGGAGCAGAGGAAAAGACAAACCTCCTATTAATAACACACATTTATACATATTTACCCAAAGGCATATTCAGATAAGCAGATACACAACTGCAGCCTAACTGTTCAATCTTATACATGCCTGCTCAAAAGTAGTTCACAGAAGATGGCATTGTATTGGGAACATACTCGTGCATAGGCCATGCTACACATGCTGGACCAAATATTCATAATTGTGCAACAGAAGTATTCTGCTGATAGCAGTGATGGAAAAGAGCTGGACAGACTACATGTTCTTCTGTGCCTTGTCTTTGCAAGTTGTTCATCACATTTTGTGGTGGTGCATCCAATACTTTGTGTTGTGCATTATGTATTGTGTATTGTGCACTGGCACAAAGTCATTGACATGTGTTGTGCAATGTTGCTGTTCTGCATAGGAGTTGTGTAGAACTCACATACAATACCCAGGATACCATAGGATGCAGCTATGGCAGTTAAAGTGGAATACAGTACTATAATTTTATAGTATTAATGGTCCCAAGACTCTTCCACCAAGACACACCCACACCCAGAGTCTGTATAGTGCTAAGATGGCATATTGGTGACTTTCTCTTGTGGAGGAGGGGAGGAGCAGCTGCTAGTGTTTCTTCTGCTAGTGATAGCAAGTGGAAAGTTCTGAATCAGTTGCTGTTTATCCATAGGGCAGGATGGAACTGGATCCACTAGATCCAAAGCAACTCTGTCCCCTTAGAATACTCTCTTGACTGAACAGTCTGGAGAAACTATCCCACCACCCTCCCCACTTGGTGATCCAAGATGGCAGGACTGGAGAAGAGGCAGAAAAATCATTGTGTTGCTCCCATCTCCTTCCCTCTTTCTTGTAATGCTCTGTGGATATTCATTTCCAGTACTCAAAATCAAAGTGACTGAGACTACATTTCACAATCTGTACAACAGACAGATTATAAGACTCCTATATAAGGACTCATATATAAGGCAACAATAAACTCCTGTGCTCATGTAGTGCAAATTTCAGTCCACTGTTTGAAAGAGCTAATTTGTCAGCTTCCTGACAAATTCATAAATATCCTGAATTATAGAAATGGCATTATAAATTGTTTTTCCTTCTTGATTTTATCTGTAGTTCTGCAATCCAGTAGGGAGTAATGCCTCATTGTCCTTTGCTCCTTCTTAGACAAAGAAGCATGGTGCTTTAATTCAATATGATCCTGCTGTGTATAGTTCGGAGGGGGGGACCTAATTTCTAGTTCCAAATTAACTGTTCCTATAAATTTTATGTGGCTTTCATTTTACCAAAGCAAGAGAGGCAGTCCAATGAGAGTAAAAGCAATAAATAAAGTGTCATTCCGTGTCAGTGTTAAGAATCCTCTGACAAATTCATTTCTCATAGCTGATTTGTATATCTTTGTCCATATAATTAGTTATTTGAATACATGTATAATAACTTGAATAATATGTGTACCCTCATAGAAATGAATGCTCAAATGAAACTAATAGCAGCATGTTTTGGGCATCCAAAAGGAATACTAATGCACATTTCATTCCATTGTGATGGAGCATGAGATCCTCTTTCTTTTTCAATGTATAGAGTGTAGTGCCTAACTTTAAACATTGTACTAACTACATTCTGCTGTCAGTAATAGACTGGATGAGGGCAAACAAATTGAACCTTAATCCAGAGAAGATCAGGACAAAAGTGTTGCTGATCAGTCAAGAAGCAGATCAAGGAATAGGATTTCAAACTGTACTTAACAGGGGTACACACTCCCTGAAATCTCAGGTTTGTAGCTCAGGTTTGTAGCTTGGGCATACTATAAACTGCTGATGGAGGGAGGTTATGGGGGCATATAACCCCCTTGCTGAAACAAGTTCACTGGCTGCAGATCTGTTTCTGGGAAGAATTGAAAGTGCTCTCTATGACCTTCAAAGCCCTACATAGACTGAATCCAGACCATTTGAAAAGTATCTCTCTAAATGAGTCTGCCAATGCTCTCAGATCAGCAAGGAAAGATTTTCTCTCCATCCCAGATATGAAGGAGCCAGTGGAAAATCAAGGAAGAAAGTGCAAAAGCAGGCTTATTGTTGAACATAGAAGAAACAAAAATAATTACTACAGACAATTTACACAAATTCAACCTAGACATTGTAGAAATAGAAATAGTAAAATTCTCATACCTGGGATCAAACATTGATCAGAGTGGAGACTGCAGTCAAAAAATCAGAAGAAGACTAAGAATGGAGAGGGCTATTATGAAAAATTAGAAAATATCCTAAAAGGTAAAAGATATTCAACCGAGTATAAAAGTTAGAATTGTACAAGCCATTGTATTCCATATCACCACATATGGATGTGAGAGCTGTGCAGTTAAGAGATCAGAGGAGAAGAAAATAAATGCATTTGAGAGTGCTGAGGACACTATGGACAGCCAAAAAGACAAATAAACTAGAAACCTCTCTGAAAGCCAAAATGACTAAGCTGAAGTTGCCATACTTCGGCCACATACTAAGAAGGCACAGCTCACTGGAAAAAAACAATAATGCTAGGAAAGGTGGAGGGAAGCCGAAAGAGAGGAAAGCTATATGCAAGATGGATGGACTGTATACAAGAGGTCACGGGTATGAATTTGCAAGAACTGAGCAAGGGAGTAGAGGACAGGGAGTCTTGGAGATGTCTTATCTACAGGGTCACCCTGGGTCAAGATTGACTTGAGGCTGGTTAACAACAAAAACATTGAACGTTGCACTGAGACTGTGTGACTACATGGGGAAATAGTACTAGAGACAGATTGTTAGAACAACTTGGGTATTCCCTTTTTTTGTGTTGGATCTATCTTCTTTTTATGCAAACTGATATTCACAGGGTAATACCATTTCTTTTCTCCTCAGTCCCATCCTAGCTGTCTCCCAAGCAAAGAACACAGTGCTAGCATCCCAAGCTTTTCTTCCTATCTCTCAATGGAGTTCCCATAGTAAAAGTTCCTTTCCTTTTACTCAAAATAGTCTTTGCTGTTTAATCAAAGCACCAATATTCCACACTTAGCCACCCTTAGTTTTGCAAGGGCATTCTATAAACAAGGCATCAACACTGAGAAGGTATTCTCACATGTCCATTCAGTTGGGATACTCAGGGGAGAGATTCCAAAGATGACCTAAGAGTTGAGGCAGTCAGGGGTGTCTGTATGTATGTACATGTAAACATTTTACATTTCAAAGTGTAAAACAGAGACACTTGAGAAAAGCAAATTTAGAAGTGAACTCTTTTGAATTATAATTTGTCACCTCAATTTAGAACATAACCGGCTTTCCACATTTCATAGCATACAAACAAAAATAATAGGTAGAAACACAACATTCTGCACTATGGATCAACTCATTTAAAAATGAAACTCATCATTTTCTTTCACTGCTACAGATTCAGCATAGCTGCTTCAGTGGTTTAGAACCAACAAAAAAATTTCAATAGCATCACTTTGCTTTCTTGAACTTAAGTTGCACAACTCTTTCCAGTTTGATAAAAGCTTATGACATGCTCTTTGGTCACAAGGAGGAAAGTCTAATTGAGTTTTCTTTTGGGGTAGGGGGACTATAGGCTTTGAAGATTAACTTTTTTCTAACTTTTAAATTATTTCAGTTCCAATGTAGTCTAAAAGTTACATACCAAGAAAGCTGAGGCAAGCCGAGCAGAACATTCATATAAGACTATCTACTGTGCCTCAGAGAATTTGTTTGTATATCAGATGGAGAATCATTTCATACTTATTCCAAGCTTACTGCCACATACTTCTCAGAAAGCAAATCAAATTGTAAAACTCAGAAAATGCCAAGGTTGGCTAACATTGTGGCACAGCACATATAGCAACAAATCCAGACATACCTAGGAAATGGTGCGGCTGGTGGCACAAAAGCACTGGTCAAAATGAAAAACGTGCAGCAAAAATAAATCAAGAGTAATGGGGAAATGAAGCATACTTGGTGGGTGTTTGATGTTGCTGTTGTCTCTTGCCATTTGCCACAGATTTCCAAGTGTGTGCTCTTATTTATTTGATGTATTTGTTGCTCCACTCTTCAATCACCAATGCTCAGCAATAGCTTACAGGAAAATATTTTTAAAATTGCAACAACACAATAAAAGCATCAGTAATAGAAGACAATAAGCAGTTATACAAGGCAATGCACACATAGAGAGGAACCCTATGTGTGTACATGGGTTTTTCTAGACCACTGGTGGGAATGGTGAGGCATTCACTTGTTGTTGAACTGAAGTTCCCAGAAGCTCTAGCCAACAGTGAAGAATATTGGAAGCTGCAACTTTGGAAAGGCAACTGTTACAAAGGGAATGAGAATGGATTGGATTCAGGGCGGTGGTACTTTAGGGAGCATGGAGAATAAAGGAAACTGGATCATTTCTGCACTCCTCCAAAATGAGTTTCCTTCAGATCCAAAGGATTTACTTCCAAGTAAACCTGCAGCTTCTATACTGATTATTTTGTAGCGAAAGAAAATTTTATTATTAATAATAATAATAATTCCTTAATAATAATAATAATTTATTTTAAAAATAATATTAATAATTAGTTATTCGTTTGCTGAGGCACCAGAGCTGTCTGGCAGAGAAGGCTCAATGTCTCACGACACTACAGTTCCCAGAATTCCATAGCACTGAGCCAGGACAGTTAAAGTGGAGTCAAACCAGATTGTTTCTCCAGTACAGATGCAACCTGAGAAGAAGGCAACTCTTACAAAGGGAAGGAGAGTAGATTGGATTCAGGGAGGTGGTATTTTAGGGAGCATGGAGAATAAGGGAAACCGAATCATTTCTGCACTCCTCCAAAATGGGTCTCCTTCAGATCTAAAGGATATACTTCCAAGTAAACCTTCCACTTCTAAACTAATAATAATAATAATAATAATAATAATAATAATAATTTTTCCAGTGATACATTCAGATGAAGCAGAGGGCATGTAGGGATAGGTGACATTCCCTATCATTCATGTGAGGCTAGCATTCACGTGAAACTGGAACCAGGAAGTGGCCCCCTTCTTCACTTCGGAAGTTCAAAGATTCACGATGCACATTGGTGAATCCGCATGGTATGTATTGGTGTGGTAATTTAATGTGCACTCGCTCTGCTTTGACTCAGGAATGGCCACAATTTCATTCTTCATGTGTGATAATTCATCACGTGAATTGCCTTGGATTCGAATTGATTCTGCTTCCTCTTTACTTCGGATTGACTCCGGATTGGAGTTCCACTTTTACGTGTGATAAGGGCCCAGGAGTGCTTTTGCACATTTATAGCTTGTGCTCCAACTGTGCCTGTTCCTTGAGACATCTGATATAGTGGTGCATGCTTTTTTGTGCCTCCTTTTTGCACTCTCCAGAGGCTGGATCAGGGCCATGGCATGAGGGTACCGCAGCCCCTTATCTGGCCAGTAAAGGGGCAGCTGCAGACCACCTGTTTGGGGTGGTATATATAGCCCCTGAGTCCCAGTTTTGGGGAAAGGATGGGATATAAATAAAAATAAAAATGGACCAGCAGTTTGTTTCTTTTACTTATAACCAGTCCTTCTCCCAGCACAGGATGCAAGGCATTTGAACCTTACTTCATTACCGCTGCTGGGAGGGCATCCTGCACCACACCTGAGACAGCAAGTTATATTAAGAGACAACAAAAGTTGCGTGGCAGGCACAGCCTTAAACTGAGAGGTACAGCTGAAACATTCTGAAGAAGTTATCAATAAGCTGGTCTCATTTCTCTCTACTGAGAAACTGCTGCGTGAGGCAATTGCCTCAAATGGTTAGGGCTGGCCTTGTGTTGGAAGTTGGATGTTAGGTTTGCAGCATGGGAACAGTTTGAAGTATAGCTTCTCTTTCTTGACGACAGTGTGATGAGACTTTACACTTTCTTGGAACAGCCCACACTGTGGCAGTTCATGTGCAAATCCAAGTGGTCCCAGCATTCCTGCAAAGATAATGCTCACATAAGCAGAATCAGAAGGAATTCCTTCTGTATGTTATCTATGGGTCCTATTTTTACCTTGGCAGCAGACATAGGGATTATGTTGCACCTGAGAGGATGTTGAACTCCAGCTCCTATTTTTACTAACCATTGATTATGCTGGCCACCTGTAGTCAGAGCTGTTTTCCAACAATATTTGGGGATCACAAACTTTTTATTACTGTTGTATACAGCATGAGAGGAAGACAAGCCAAATTAAAGAGGCTGGGGTCCTAGAGCAATTTCCTACTAGTGCTCTCTTTGTACATATGTGTGAGAATAGAAATTAAATAGAAAAGGCAAAAATGTTCACAAGTATAGCCATTTTCAGTCCTGTGACTCAGGTGAGACTAACACTATGAGTCATTGTATTTTTACTAAGCTAGTGAAATAACATAAAAACATCAGGATACAAAGGAAGTAACTGAGAAAGAAGAGGAAGCAAGTTATATATTTTTTTCCCTTCAGCATTGGGCCTAGAGTCTATGAGGGGCCTGGAGTCATTGTTCCAACTGAACCATTGATAATCCAGCCATGTCAGAAGAAAGTCATGTTGGAAAGGTTCCCCTGCTGTGAAATATTATGAGATGGGGATCTAACAGATATTCTATAATTAAATATAGTGCAGTCACAGAATTTCAACTATAGACTCTAGTTTGGGGAACAACAATCTTTGTACCCAACTTCTAATAATACTTCTCCCGACCTATTGGTCCTGGGAGAAGGCTTTGCTGGCCTCTCATTGGAGAGACCAGAAATTTAAATAAAAATGGCGCGCTTCTGCGGCTGTTAGCAGAGAATGGTCGGGGGTTAGCCTGCTTGAGGCTCTCCTGCCAGATCTCCCTGTCACTTGCCTTGATCGCTGGCCCACCCTCCCGCCTCGACAACAGTGGGAGATTCATTCTGGTTGCTTCGGGGCTGGGTAGGAATTTTTACCCTTGTTTTTCCAAGGGTTTTTTGTCTACCCTACACTGTTAATTGAGGAATTGGACAATTGGCTTAGGGTGTGGTCATAAATAGGCTTCATGGCATAGGTGGGGGGAGATAGACGTTTCGGTGATCACCTCGGCACCCTCCTAAAGGGTAAAGGTGGGTCTCTGGAACTGAGGTTTACGTCTTGAGACTAAACACGAAGGGAAAGAGACTTGCCTTGGGGCTGGCCTGAGATTTAAGTGGGAGAGTCTTGGATTGGCCTTCCGGATGAGGGCCGGCTGGGGAGCAACCCAATTATGGATTGCCCTTGGGGCTCAGGTAGTTTTGCCCTTTGGAAGCTGGGGAATTGGTCTTGGAGCAGACCATCCGCCAGCTGTTCCTACACAAGTTTCTCCCCCCTGGGATTGCAGTTCTCAAAGAAATAAAATTAAATAGGTTCAGTTTTAATAAAGTTGCCCATTTTACAACCCAGTTCTCTGTGTCTGGTCTCGTTATTCAATGAGTTGGTCAGCAAAAAAGCTTTCTAACTAATGTAATGTATATGTCTACTGGGTAGTAAATTCTGTTGCATTCAGTGGGGTTTACTCCCATGTAAGTGAGTCTATAATTGTAACATAAATGGAAAATATGATATTGTTATCCCCCAATACTGTGCTGAATTTCTTTGTGCAGTGAGTGTATCTTTTTAGTGAGGACATTCAAAAATGTCCCTACATACACACACACAAAGAGAGAGAGAGAGAGACCTGTTATTCTTAACAGCAGTATGCTAAAACATATTTTGTAGATGACATGGAACTGATATCATGGAAATGGTGAAAATACTTTTTCAGAAAGATGTGTCTATATGTGATATAGCAATTCTTCAGAGGATACATTCAAATAACATAAATTACATATTTGCTTGTGCTTGTTTTTTGTTTTTTTTTAATTGAAATACTGTGGAGTCACCATATGTTGAGGAGTTTAGGATTAAGAGAGAGTAAGAAAAAAAATAGAAATCTGCTTCACTGCAGTCACATAGACATTGACCCTACTGTGATTTGAAACTTAATGGCTAACAAGTATTTTAACAAGTGATGCTCTGAATGCCTTTTGACAAGAATGTGTCACTTGCTAATGGTTTTCTTGTGAGACTGAAAGTAAAAGACTTTTTTAAAGAAAAAAATCAATAGATATTAATGTCAGTGTTGCTTTGGCATCTTCTTCTATTTCATCTGATTTGAATTTAACAAGTACCGTGGGCCCTTGGTATCTGCTGGACTTGGTTCCAGTACTCCACATGGATACTGAAATCTGTGGTTGCTCAGGTCCTACTAAATACAATGGCACAATAAAATGGTGTCCCTTATATAAAATGGCAAAATCAAGTTTGCTTTTTGGAATTTATATTTTTTAAAATATTTTCAAGCTGTTGATTGTTGGATTTTTGGATAAAGAACCTATGAATATGGATACCTGACTGTATGACATAGACACAGAACTACAGACACAACATACACATTTTTTAGTTTCTGGCAGTGGGGATGAGGAACTTGATTCAGGAGTATTCAGTAAAGGAAACAAAAAGAGCTACTTTATTAAAGCAACATTTTTGTCAAGGGTGTTTCAACTAACAAAAACAATAATGAGATATACAAGAAGAATGAGAGGTTGAATAGACCAGCATAAAGAGCTGGCCTTGGGGCAGAGTGGGAGTGTGGTGTCCATACGTCGACTACCTGGACGCCACCTCCACACCACCCCCACACCACATTTTTGGCTCAGCATTTACACGCATGCCAAAGAAGCAGCAAAAAGTTTTCTCAACCATGGATATGCGTCCTTTACGTGGTGCAAAAAGAAGCCACTTTTTGTGACTCCTTTTGGCACTGAGGAATGCCAGATCCAGACCACGGCATGTAGTTGTGATGAAAGAGGCAGCTGAAGGCCACCCTTTAGGGGTGGTCTGTTCAGTCCCTGAGTTATAAAAAAGTTATTTATTTTATTTTATAAGTGAATGGCTTCACTTAACTGATATGACCGAGATAATGATAACAATGATGGCGAGTTCTTGTTCCATCCCTTCACCCCAGGGATTTTTGGAAAGTCCCAGCAACTTCTATCTTGTGAAATTGTCCTAAAAGATGGACTTTTTCTTCCAAACATGATTATTTGATTTCTGTTGCTGGGGGGTGGGGGGCTGCAGAATGGCTTAATAGGTTTTCCTGCTCAATATAAAGAATATAAGTACATACAGGACATTGTTAGAAGGAACTTGAGAAAATATTTTCCTTTTCTTTTCTTTTCTTTTAAGCACTATAGCTCTCACAGGCCTCTAGCTCTCATGGCCAACACTGGCTGGAGGGGTTTTGGGTATTGTAGTGCAAATTCTGATGTTAGGCCATTAGAACATTAAATCACTATTGTGACATCCTAACAATGCACCATGAGAAGAATTGACCAAGCTTTCCCCTGTTCACTTATGCAGTGGAGGAATTCTCTGCAAGGATTCATGTAACTATTCCCATGCATTCATAATTAGTTTAGCAGTACAAAATAACTCATGTGGATTAGGTCCTGGGTGCGTGCTTCCCTGTTTGCTCTTCCTTTCCTCTCTCTCTCTCTCCTGCACCCACATACACTACACACTTACTAACTCATAGTACTTTGGAAATGTGAGTGGACAGGAAAATGATTAACAAGATTGTGATAAAAGCCTTGACAAGAATATTGCTAGGTGCTGTATTCATTCTTCATAGCTTCCATTCAACTCTGTTGCATACTGAGCAGTCTGTAATTTGACACCCTGCTGCCAGGGGGCATAGTCTACAGTCAATATGATCAACTGACCAAGGGGCAGCTTTTAGCATCCTCCCCTCATACTTGTGGTTGTCTGTTTCCTATATTCCCCTCCTCAATGCACTCTCCAAATCTCCATTGCTGCTGGAAATCCTCCAGAGCTGGTTTGCAGGCAACAAAAAAATCTCCATGACAATTTTCTTCCTAAAAGAGGTCCCACTGTATGAACCAGCCTGGAAGATAACACCTTCAGTACAGTATGTCCTTCTGAACATCCTACCACTCCAATAAGCTAGGTTGAGAATTAGAGCTTTCTCTATAGCTGCACCACACCTCAGCTATGGTAACTCTGTCCTGAAGGAAATCAGGCTGCTTCCACCCACAGTGAATAGACTAGTGTCACCAAGTGTATTGATCCAACAGGATTTTAAAATGAGCTTTCAGATGTTTTTAAAAGGAAGTTTTGTATAGGTTATTGTACATCACTTGAAACTGTAGTAGGCCCAAAAATGATTAATATTTTTAGTAAATCATAATAAATTACACTGTGAAGTTGTATATAACCATTTAAGATGCCAAGCTGTACATGAAAAGCCATCAAATACATGATATGTGCTATCAAGATGTCATTCATGACAGCAGAATGTTAAGATTGGCTGGTGATTCCTTCATGAAGATATAATTCTACCTGGTGCCCACCTGAAATTTGGCTCGTTGCAGTTGGAGTACAGGGAAATTGCCCAGGATGGCATTTTGTATAATAGTAGATACTGGATTAGAAGTTGTTTTGTTTGGTTAGGCTTTTTCAGCCTAGTACCTCAGTATTTGCTACTGTATTTTCAGAGATGTTCTTTGCAATAAAGTACAAAGTTGATGTTTCATTGAACTGTTTTTAGATGAAGGTCAATATTTAATCCATGTACTGCATTTAACAGAAGTTGAGAGGCAATCAGAAAATCTGAAATACATAAATGAAAAGGCACCACTGGAGGACCTCACAGTTCAAAATATAATGTTGTATATAAGCTGGAACAATGAAGCTGTGTTTGCAGAAAAAGCCAGAGTGAAAATGAGAGCATGAGAACCCTAGTATGCACTTAAGTTTTTGACCTGCTGTGTTCCTTTTCATACCAAAGCAATATTTAGCACTCGCTGAAGCCTGAGGGTTTGTACAGGAGAGAAAGAATCATTCCAAGAGAAAGTTAATGTTCCTAATTTAATAGGAAAAATAAGAGAGAGAAATGATCAGTACAAGAAACAGAGACATTGGAATATTTGATACCTTCACAAATGCACTACTCCAATTGCTTTTGTTTTCAAAAACAAAAGAATGTAAATTGACCATGAACTATTCAAGATTTTTCCCAATGTTTGGCTCTATGCAATCTCACCAAGGGAGAAATCAACTATTAGTCATAATGAAAGAACCCCTGTTGTACTACTGCATATTATGAATAAAACAAAATATGGCATGATTAAAGAAATACCAGTTCTTGTAAAATCTTTAGTCTATAATTCAATGTCCCTTTTTGCACAATGGCTTTGGGTTCAAAGAATAATGGGCCAATCAGTGGTGTTCCTGTCCAGGGTGTTACCCGGTGTAGGGAGACAGGGCTTTGGAGGGGCCCCAGGGGGCAGGATCAAAAAGCCATGCCCTCTTCCTCCCTGTCCCCTGGGTAAAATGGCACCAGGCATGAAGATGCTCTCTTCCTCCCTGCCTAGTACCATTTTCATTTTCATTTCTTTTTGGATACTTTGGATGAAATTCCCCCAAAGACAATTTGACACTTTGTGTTAGAGAGAGTAATAAAAGAAAAATCAACATTGCAACTAATATTACACACCTATACTTTATAGACTATAGCAAAGGCCTTGGAGATTATCGCACTATTTGTTGCTATCCCACTTTAACTGCTCTGACTGCTGATGCATTTTGGGCTTTGTACTCTGGCTGAATAGTCTAAATGCCCCTTCCTAAACTGCAAATCCCAGAATGCAACAGGAGACAGCCAGAGCAGTTAAAGTGGAATGGCAACACGTTAAGAGTGCAGTGTATCAATATCTTTGACTGCATAGATGATGAAAAGTTAAGGACTGCTTGTAAAGAATTGGGTGTGCTACTACATTTGATTGTCCTGATTTGTAATCTGTACTCAGGACAAGAGGCTACTATTAGAACAGAATACTGTATGGAGAAACACAATGGTCCCTAATTGGAAAGGGGGTCAGGCAAGACTGCATTTTATCACCCTATTTGTTCCACTTGTACAGTCAGTCCTCCATATCCACAGATTCTGCACCCATGGATCTACAAATTCAAACTATTTTTTTAAAAAATTCAGAAAATAAACCATATTTTTTCCATTTTATACAGGAGACATCATATTGCTGCGTCACTGTATATAACAGGGCTTGAGCATCCATGGGTTTGGGTATCCACAGGAATTCTTAGAACCAAGCCCCAGCAGATACCAGAGGACCACTGTAATAAGAAAATACCATATGCAGAGCAGGCTTCGGCTCAAAGGAATGAGGAGTGAAAATCAGAAGAAGGTATATCAACAATCTAGCATATGACATCATATACATATACACACACACTCCTCTCCATCAACTTCCAACCAACTTCTTCAACATCTGCTCCAAACAACTCTCCAAACAAACCCAACTAACCCACATGTGACCAGACTCTTGGTCCACTTATATAGAAGGTTGGCTCTAAGTTATTACTCTGTGCCACATAGCATGATCTAACCTTGCTGTAACTTTGCCTCATGCCATGTACTCCTGACCCAGCAGTCTGTGGTTGTCCCAGGAATAGGATATATGTCACCTGTCAAGCAAAACATTTTTCTGTTGTTAAAGTCACAATTACTCCAATAGAAAGCTTACAGAAATCAAACCAATTCAGTTGAGATGTGGTGCTGCAGAAGAGTTCTGAGAATAGTGTTGACAGCTAAAAAGACAAACAAATGGGACCTAGAACAAATAAAGCCTGATCTCTCCCTAGAAGCCAAGACAGCTAAATCGAAGCTGTTGTACTTCGGCCACATTTGCTTATTTATTTCAAGGATTTATATCCTATCTTTCTCCCACAATGGGATTCAAGGTGGGTTATGATAATTTAAAAAGATAGAGCTAAAACATTGATTACAAAAATAAAAATCATGAGAAAACATGACTTGCTGGAAAAGATGACAATGCTTGGAAAAGTAGAAGGCAGTAGGATGAGAGGATGACTTCATACCAGTTGGATAGACTTAGGGATGAAACAGGCATGCAGGAAGGAGCGGCCAAAAGCCGCTCCCAACCTGATCACCCCAGGGCACCTGCAAACACATGCCACAGCCCCAAGGGACTCCTGTTATAGCCACAAATAGAAAAACTGGCCCCGGTGTAACCCTGGGGCTCCTTCCACATGCTCTGGGAGTATGTGTCATGTAAACGCCAAGCCCTCAGAGTGGCTGGAAGCTTCCCCCATCTGCCCACCTGTTTTGGTCCTTAATCAAGGAGCGCACAGCCATGAGTCTGCTGAATCTAAAAAGTGCAATTAGGATAGGCTGTCTTGGAGGTGTCTTATTCACCCAGCTGCCATAAGTCAAAGTTGACTTGAAGGCACTAACAGCAACAACAAATGCTTTAAATGGAACTGACTCTCTAGTAAATGCTAAAGATTATAGCTACAGGCTACTCTCCTATGCACAATTTCCTGGGAGTAAGCCCCACTAAATACAGCATGTGTTGCTGCAGAATAAACAGTGGTATCCATCTATCAGGGCAAAGCCAAATGCATGTGCCCACAGAAGCATGAGGCCTTCTCTGTTATTGAATTATTTTAGCATTTCATGAACTAGTCTGTTAGCATCTGCACACGTCTTTGCAAAACAGGACCAGTAACAATTTTCTTTTCACTCTCAGTTCTTTGGATCCTAGCTCCTGTGTTTAGACTTATGCCCTTCTTGTAATAAAATCTGGCTGGAAAGATTTGAAATCATTACAGATTTCCTACCGGCAAGTCTGCAGTTAGATTGTGTCAGCAACTCTATTACTTCCATTATATAGCTTTTTCCTTTACCATTTCATATTGTGACTCTAAATATTTCTTGTGGGCTGCAGCTTGCTACAAGACATCTGCACTGGAAACAAATTACTTACTTACTTACTGAAAACAAAAAAAGAGTACCAAGTCCTTTAAATACATTTTCTGTTAATTTTGGTTCCTTTTGTAATTATGCTATTAATCAACAAATGGCTTCAAATTAACAGATTGGTAGCGGCTCCTTTATTTCCTTCCCATAAAAATGATTTTAAACATTTTTTTTAAAAAGTCTTTAAGAACACAAACACTAGATGCTCTGTTCATGACTAAGACGGGAAGGAGCTACCTGCAGTTTCTCAGACTTTTTCTCAAGCAAATCACCGACACTTGCAGCAACTATTCAAAAGTATATTGAAACTAGAGAAACAGAACTACTAGTAAGATGCTTCCTGAACAATAACTGAGTTTATACCAAACAAAGTACTCAATAAATATGGGCTGGGGGGGAGAGATCTTTCCAGATATTTCTAACTGTAATGCCAACAATCCCTTGCCATTTGGCTATGGTGAGTGGGTCTTCTTGGAGTTGTATCCCAGAACAGCTGAAAAAGCAAAGCTTCTCAATTCATACCATGTAACCAAAGCTATATGTAAAAGATACTTTGAAGACAACTAATGAAGCAGATAAGTATAGTGGCTGCAATCAGATTATTTTATCATGGTTGGGAACTACCTAGTGTCAGTCCTAAGTTTGTGCTCTCCATTTTCCTCTTTTTCCTACTTCAGGAGAGGAAATACATCTGGGTCATTTTATCCTGGTTTGATATCATCACTGATGAACAAAATACAATTTACACAAACCATGGTTTCCTGTATGTACGTTTCTTGTTTGCATTGCTCATGTGCAAAAAAATAAAAATGGAAGGGAAGAGAAGGAGCACCGGAGCCTAACCAAGGCTTACACATTCCACGTTACTATATCAACAAAACCAGGCTTGTTATTTTGTCTGAATCAAACACTGATGTTAATGAAAGAAGGAATGTCTTACATATATCAGGGTGCATAAACCATTGTGTGTAATGCTTTCCTATTTTCAATTTATAGAAATAAAATAAAGCTTCTAACTTTTACTATAAGAGAGAAAGAGAAAGTCCAGATAAGCAGGAAATGATGAGGATATTGGACTTTTCTTTTTAGCATCTATTTATCAAATCAGTGTGTGTGATGAAAACATGTCTGAGACATGCTAGAAGAAAACATGGAATGGCCTGCATCAGATAGATTGAGGGGGGGCTACTCTAAATCATTCGTTTTGGAAATGATGTTTTGCTTTTGAAGAAATAAACATAATTTATTTTGCACTTTTAAATAAGGGGTTGATATAAGAATTAAGGTGAGCCAACACCAGATGGTATTGTCTTCCTAAGTATAACAGTGCCTGAACAGAATGGAACAGAATTACTGTCTTCTGGTAAATGTAGTGTAACAGGTCAAAACATTGGAAAGAGAGAGATCTAGGGCCTTCTTACATCATATAGAGCTATGATTCCACTTTAACTGCTATGGTTCTATTCTATGAAGTCCTGCAACCTGCAGTTTAGAAAAGTATATTTATCATTCTAGGCCACAGAGGTCTAATGACTCACCAAAATGCAAATTCTAGAATTCCATAAGGATGTTGCCATGGCACTTAAAGTGGAATCATACCACTATAAATGTGCAGTGTGAAAGATCCCCTGGATCATGCTGAGACCCCTTAAAATACACAAAACTATATAATGAGAAAATGACCATGTCACTTTAAATATATCTTAAACCACAGAAAACAATTTCTTTCTTTGTTCTACAGTTTATAGACTAGAGATGCAAAAATTTATTTCTCCTGAAGTACATAGCTCATGAAAGCCACCCAGTTGCCAATTGGATTCTTCAAAGCAAAAGCTGATTAAAAACATCTTGGCAGATGTGGAAAGGAAATGGTAAACATTACCTGCTTTATTTTGGCCAATATAAAATACACTGATGATGAGATTAAAGAAAAAATGTTATTTTTACACATTTTTTTCATATAGTATATTTTATTTCACTTGCTGATTGTTTAGATTGGGGAAACCGTTTGTTTCAAATAACGATTACATATGTATGCTTTTGTACAACTTTTTTTTAAGATATTAGCATATCTGTGTCATTTAAAGAGATTGCAAACATCTGATTTATGGCAGCGATAAATTGTTAAGGTGTTTTAAGGAAAAAATAGAAACCTAATGCATTCAGATTCATCAAAATGCAATCTCACAGATAACATCCCAAAGTGGTGAGTTTTCTACTTAGATGGCCCAGATCCTTTAATAGAGTGTAGCAGGAGCTAGATTTATGTTTTTATAAATTGGAATGTAAAGGTTGAAAGTGATTCTAACAAAGAACTATTGCATGCTTATGAGACAGAAATACTAAGAGATGAATATCCAGAATGCTGGTCTATATCAAGCAAATTTGCAAAACTTTCTCAGAAAATAGTTTGACAGATTTTATGGGATGCTTTTATGTGAGCACTCACAGTGGGAGAGAACCTGAATTGTCTTCACATATCCAAGCAAGAAAGGTCATTCCCCCTTTAACACACATCAAATCTTCTAAAAGCTTGTGAGAAAGCTCTCACTATTTTGACTGGCTATATAAACGTGGAAAATAGAGAATAATAAGACAAGCATAAATACAGATATAAAATGAGTATTACTGAAGGTCATTCAGAGGAGATAACATGTTTGGCAGAACTAGGAAAAAAAGTTAATTTTAAACTACAACTTCCAGAATTCCTAGCCGCCATGACTATTTGCCATCCTGGTTGAGGAATTCTGCCAGTTGCAGTTCCCAAAATAATTTTTTCTCATCCTGATCTTTCAATATTTGAAGGATGTGTCATTTCAAAATATATACTATCAAGGAAAGAAAATAGCATTAGAACTTTCTGATCCAAAAGACATTAACAAACAGTTCCTTACTAAACGGTGAAATCTCTAATGCACTGCCTCTGAAACAGTAGGGCAGGACCCCCAAGGGAGCGTGAATGTTGCTCAAGGGGTGTATGAGACTTGAAGGCCCTGATTCCTCCTCTTCCTCCTCCTCTTCCCAATCTTTTTAGGTGTAAAAGTTACATATGTATTGAGTTAAATATTGAATATACTTGAACAAAATTTTTCTAATTTGAAGAATGTAATTTCCTTATGAAATGTTAAAATATTAATATATATGAATGTGGGAATGAAAATACACAGAGTAAAAAGAAAATATTTTTATTCATGTACTAGGGTAAAATGTTTGAGTACCACTGATCTAATCCAGCCTTTGTCAAAAACTTGAAGTTGTCTTATACAAGGCTATAAAAGTAGAATGTTTTAACAGGATAAAATTCTGCCTTGAATTCCAGTTTGGGAGAAAGGCAGGATATAAACCCTTTAAATAAATAAAAATCAAAAGCTTCTTTGGCTGGTATGTATCACACAATATTGTGTGTGTCCTGCTTCCCCTTGCATTTCATTTGTTACTGTAATGTACCTTTTCATTGGTGGGGAAAACCCTTCAATAGTTTCTGGGTCTCACTGCTATTCTATTACTGCTGGAGTTTTGGGAAGTAGCAAGGAAACAATAATTGCTATTGAATTTGTTTGCATTTGAAGAAATAGGTGAATTTTGCTGGTCTAATAAAAGCACTGGCTTTTACTACCACTTTAGGTAAATTATTTGGAACTGTCACTTCCAGAATATCCTTGTTTGACATGAAGAAAGACTGGAAACTCAATTGCACTTATAGGGACAGTATATGTTCAATGTACCTTAGTACAACACACTACCTGCTTTAAAATCTGCCTAAGATGCACTACATTAAAATTCAAAATATATTTTTCAAGATTATATACTCAGAACATGTAATATAAACATACATTGATGAAATATTTGTGTTTGAATAAAAATATTTTTTAATAAAGAACATGTATAAGTTTATACATGGGATCTGATAGCACACCTGGTGACACTGCTTCTAATAAACTTAACTTGTATCTTTGTTCATAAATATGGCTCTGACAGCTTTAAGTCTCCAAACCAAAACCAACCATGATTGCCCTGGGTTTTCATAACACTCATGGAGATAAAAAATCTTTAAAATATATGACACTTTTTAGATTATTTCTGTTCATAGAGCAAGAAAAGTACATATCCATAATTTTCCAATATTTTTTACCATTGAAATTTGGGGATGGAATGGTTGCTTCCTCTTTGGCATGCCATATGAAGTATATCAGCAAGTTCTGATATAAGAGTTTATCACACAGGAACGGGAATTGTGCATTACAAAAGGGGCCGGGATGGGGCCAGAACAAGTGGGGGACGCATTTTACTGCACACAAAAGTCCCCATTGCATTCCGTTCCCTTCAGTTCCGTTCCCCATCCATCCCACAGGAGGCAATTTTTGAGAACTGTTCAGTAACCATTCTCAAAAATTGCTTCCTGTGGGGCAAATAGGGAACGGAATGGAAGGGAATGGAATGGAATGGGGACTTTTGTGTGCAGTAAAGTGCGTCCCCCACTCATTCCGCACTCATTCCCGCCCCTTCTGTTCCGTTCCCAATCCATCCCGGTGCTATAAACTTCATAGTCTGTAGAGTGGGCCCTTGGTACCTGCTGGGGTTCCAGGAACCCCCATGGATACCAAAATCCATGGATGCTCAGTTCCAGTGGTGTAGTAAAATGGTGTTCCTTATATAAAATGGCAAAATCAAGGTTTACTTTTTGGATTATTTTATTTTCAAGCCATAGATCATTGAAACCATACGTTCACAATCTGTGGATATGAAGAGTCAGCTATATAAGACAAAATTTAGCTCTTCCTTATGGAAACAGTCTTAAAAGTGTAACAAGGATTTTGCCAAATGTGCAAGATGCGTGGACAACAAAGAAAAAGCACATGGAGAGATTTTCAAATTATCAAGAAGCTTTCCAGGACTATTAGGGTAAAAATAAATAATTTCCCCCATATTTTTTTCATTTCTATGCATTGCAAATATTTTTACATTCCTTTATAGTTTTCAAAAAAAAATGATAGAACTCTCCAAATTAAACACTGTCACCTTAAGTATAACAAAGCTGTTGACTGGGAGCATAGTATCTCCATTTTTCTTTAATCCTCTCTTTCTCTGTCACAAAATGCATTCCTCCAAACAATTTCAATATTACCAAGGACCTTTCAATCACATTGACATATATTCAAAATATCTCACTAAAATTAATATATTCTGAATTTCCACTGCCTCATCTTGAATATGTATTAACCCAAGAAGCCCCTTGAAACCTAAAGAACCAATATCATTAAAAAGGCGGTGGATGGTGGGGAGAGAACTTTTTTTGCTTTTCCAGTAAATAACTTTTCCTACAAAAGCAGATAGAAAAATGTATCCATACTTGAGGAAAAGGCCCATTGTACACAGTGGGTGCTAGTACAAGAAAGCATTAGAGGTTTGTAAGTAGAGACTGAACAGCCACCAGTCAAAAATGCTGTAGCAGCAGATGTCCTAAATAGACAAGGTGCTGACTACATGAATTTTGAGGTTTCTTCCAACTGTGTTATTCTGTGTGTAGCAATTACTGTCAGTCCTACCCATTGACTATGGGTAGGTAGTTAGTCCTCTGGCACCAGGTAGATGGGTTTTGTAGTCCACAGTAGCATTGTGGCCAAATTTCAACAGCTATCCAGTGGTAAGAAACCTGAAATAGCGATACTGTCTTCCAGTATATTTCTCACTCCAGTTCATCTGAGGCACTTCTCAAGTCTCCTTACCATCAAAGGTGAGATCAGTAGTGATCAAAGAAAGGAATTATCCCCCTCCTCATGTAGAGGAACAACCATCCCTATTGGGTGTTTTATTTTGTTATGTTTTTGACATCAAGTGCTTGTAGTTTAGGGGAGGTATTTAGAATTTTCAGCCAGAGAGGTCAAATGTCTCACCAGATTACCAATCCCAAAATACATTGGATGTTGCCTTGACAGTGAAAGTGGGATTTTAGCACTATATTGTGTAGTGTGAAAGGCTCAAATGTGGAAATTATTTCATCTGCCTAGACATTTGGGTTTTAAATGCTAGAACTTTATTGCTGAGAGCCAGCATGGCGTAGTGATTTGAGTGTTGAGAGCCAGTATAGTGTAGTGGCTTGAGCACTAGACTATAACCCTGGAGACCAGGATTTGAATCCCTGCTCAGCTATGGAAATCCCACTGCAAGGCTGTACTTACAGCCCCAAAGGGGCAGCCTGAAACTGCCCATGTTACAGCCAGATCAGGGCTATGGAAATTACACACCATGCCCCTCATTTGGCCTTTGCAGGACACAAAAGTTGCAGTTTGGCAATGTTCCTTCAGGGCTGTGTCATATGTACACAGCGCCAGAGGATTGCCATGATGCCACACTCTGTGAGGTGCAGTGCACAGCATCATTCCACCCTAGAGGTGGAGCTGGGGCATGTGTCATGGAGATGCTACGCCCTGACTCCACCCCAAGCCAGCCCAAATGACCGGTCTGCACAGCCCCTGGGTGACCTTGGGCAAATCTCACTCTCTCAGCATCAGAGGAAGGCCAAGGCAAATGACAAAGCTTGTTGAGAAAACTCCATAAGAAAACACTTTCACCACAAATCAGAAATGACTTGAAGGGACACAACAACAACAACAATAAATTATGTTTTATTATATTAGATAATAGGTAGATGAAGATGAGCAATAGATACATATGTGTGCATACCTTTAATTGATTCTAATCTACTCCAAAAGCTTTGATTGAAGAAAAAGTTATATCTACTGTATATTTTTCAATGTTTATTGTTAAACACGCTGACCTTAGCCTGTTGTATTTGATCTTGGCCTTCATCTGACATGCTATGTGCCATATTGTGTCCACAGGCAACAATTCAAAATGAAACTCAGAGGTCTTTCTCATTCTGATATTTATGCCTGAGTATATGCATTGAAGTCACTAAGCATACCCCAAACAACATTTGTTATTTGTTTGCAAAATCTTTATCTTATCTGTTTGAAAACACTTAGGAGATATAACAATGCAATAATTAAACACACACATTAACAAACCTAACACCATAAATCAACAGGTGAAACAGGAGGCATCCCTATTGAAATTAGAGTAAACAAACAACGTACAGAAATTTAAGCACCATTAAAAACTCAAGGAGAAATTAGGGACTTTATTTAGTGCAGGGATATAGCCGGGGGGGGGGGGGGGGGTTGGGGGGGGGTGGCCCCCCCTTCCATTAGAAAAATGAATGGTGTGTGCTGCTGCGATGCCGCACCCAAGCCCCCCCTTCCTAAAATCCTAGCTACATCCCTGTTTAGTGCTTAGAGATATCAGCAATGATTCCAGGTAGACATGCCTAAGGAGAGAGGTCTATAATTGAAAGTACCCAGGTAACTTTCAAAGAAGGAAATATACAATGGGCATTGGGAAATGATTTGTAGAGTGTGATTGCTTTTCGGAGTACAAGAGTACAGGGCCTTGTCCACAGAAGCTCATAATCAATCATTTGTCACAGGGCAAACTATAGACAAAGGAAAGAAAACAGACAAGAATGTGCAATTATTTAAGGTAGAGGAACTTTGGGAATTATAGCTTTGCAATAGTGCTGGAAGGTAATCTCAGATAATGCACATGCTTGTATCAAAGAACACAATACACACCCGTAGTGTGAAATGAACACCCACTCAGAATTAGGCAGGTGTATCTTTGAAATACATACACAAGCAGCAAAAGCCTTTTCTGAAACCTGTGATCACTAAAGCTATCTCAGCAACTTTTCTTTTTTAAAAGATATAAATTGTATGAACTTCTGATCCTAACAAGACAAAACAGAGTTACAGCAAGTGTTTAGTGCAAACACATTTGTCTTGTTATGTTTCAGTGGGGTATACACTGGATGCTCAGTAGGGATTGGGCCCTAAAGGCAAGCGTTCATCTTTGGTACCAAGAATTTATCATCCAAAGCCTGAGGAACCTTCAAAGAGCTTCAGGGAAGCACAACACATATTTCTGAAAATGAGGTGTTGAGAAAATGAAACAAAAACAAGTGAAGAGAAACAGCCGATGCATTTTCCATCTATCTCAAAGATAGGGACAAAGTGTAGGAGGATGGATAGCCTCAGCAACAGCTTATAGAAAACATAACAAAACAAATCTTCAGATAATACAGATATGAAATGAAGTGAAGCATAATAAAGAAAACAGGCGAGCCCATGTTTAATGTAGAAGGGTTATATATCTTAACCTGCTCTCTTCTCCTGGTTGCAAACTCTAGAGAATGAATGCTTCAGAATGCATTCTCCTCTCAATGACATGAATGCCTCTAAATCTAAATCAAGTGTTATCATCACTGTAAATGAAAAAGGGAATTGCTCTTGCTTTTATTTGTTGGTCTCAAAGACCATTTGTTAGGTGAAGTAATAATGAACCTAACACTATTGTGATGTAGTTCAGGAAGACTGTGGGAAATGTAAATGGTACCTCTGTACTCAGGCACCAGAAATGGAAGGGTGGCTGTTGGTCTTGCTGGGAGACTGACAGACTTCCAAGGGTGCTGTGTGCCGTGGACATAGGAGGCTGTGCCAACCGACCATTCAAACCTGGACCCACCTTTGCTCTTTTGTTGTGAACAGTTCTTCAAGCAAATAATACAGAGAAATACCTTTAAAAGGATGATCATGTCAGGGGGGCTTTTATATGGCGTGTGTTGCTATGTTTTTAAACTTTTCAATTTTTTATGTAATTTTATATTGATTTTGATTAGATTATTTTAATTGTTTTCAAATTTTTATAGTACAGTGTTCAAATTATTTTATCTCTAAGCCACATTGGGTTCTTTCTGGGGAAAAGGCTGCTTAGAAATGAAATATATAAAATAACTTAACTAAATAACTAAATAAATAAATAAATAAATACCAGCTGTGGGAAACTTGAATGTTGTTCTGCTGCAGTCATGTTCATGGGCTTTCCAGTGTCTATTATGGGAAGAGAATGCTGACAAGCCTTTGGTCTGATTCAGCAAGGCCCTCTCATGTTATTCTGTCTTTAAATTCTTTACAGATTGCAGCCTAGTAATTTAGTCTGAAAGTTAACTTGATTTATGGAAAGAGCAATAAAAAATAATACGTATCCTCCAACGTTTCACAGATTAAAACTGGGACATATGTGCCAAGCAACACCAGAGTGGGGTCAAGATGGCAAAAGTTATTTATGAGGAAGAACAGACAAGCTACAAGAGTCTACAGCAGATTGCTTTTTTCTGATCCTAGTGGGAAAGGCACGATCCGGTGTCCTCTTCTCATCTTCCTCCACTGAAATAAAGGCAAACAACTTTTACACTGTGAACTAAGGCTCGATACAGACTGGTGCTATGCGCCAGCCTGGGGCTGATTTTAGAGCTCAGGAGAGCGGAGTGTCTGCACGCTCTAGAGCCCTACCACGCTGTCCTGGTGCCATCATGGCTCACTCCTGTCCACATGGGGGCCGCCATGATAGCATACGTGCAGCACAGTGTCCGAATGGTACCACGCCGCACATACATCATCGGTACATACGAGAGCTCCAGTGGTGCCCCGGGCATGTCCTAGAAAGAGCCCACTGGAAGCAGATTCTTTTTATGCCTCCCGGAGACCACACTGTTTGGTTGCTGCGGGCTCCATCCATCTGTCGAGCCCCTGAGTTTGCAACAGCTTAAGTAAGATGAAGACAGAGAAGAGAGACAGTGGGAGGAGGAAAGAGAAACTAAGACATTTTATAAGCAGCTAAAAAAGTGGAACAACAGAAGATTAATCAGGAATGCCCCCCAACATTGTAATGAAGAGTATTATAATAGGCTTTTTGAAGAGAAAAGTGGACATGCCATTCCCTGCTCAGCCACATCATGTACTGTTTGGTATGGCAACTCTCACATGCTGAGACTCTCTAGGAGTTTACATGTTTGTTGTAACTTCCTGTTTTTAAAATGCACCCTCTCATTTCCTTCAAGCACACCTTGCTAAGTTATGCACAATCTATTTTGTCTCTAGTCTCCATTTTGTCTTTAAGATCCCGTTTGTCTCCATGTTTCTGTTGGCCAACTGACACACCATTTTTCTTCTTAATGTCCTTGTCACCCTAAAGCTTAGGAGCACATTTAACCCAACTGCACCCTAACAGGACGCGGGATACAGGCGGCAATTATCACACGTAATTCGCCACCAATTCTGCCAGCTGAGTACAGCGCAGCTGCATCCCGGGTCCCAGGCATGTTTCGGAAGCCGCTTTTCAAAGCTGGGAGCTTTCTGACTTGGAAAAGCAGCTGCTGTGAAGTGCTCCTGTGAGCCGGGATGCAGCAGAGCTGTACTCAGCCAGTAAAAGCAGCGGCAAATTATGTGCAATAATTCCCCCATGCATCCCACATCCTAGCTGCATCCAGTTAGGGTGAAGTCGGGTTAAGAGGTGCATGCGATAAGCTCCTTAAGAGGCCCTTCAGAATGAGGATTTGTGCCAGCATGCCAGGGTCCCAATTAATACACTGAGAGAGAGATTCTTTATGGCACTTTATTAAATCTTGCAAGATTGAGTACATGCGGCTTAGTAGCAAATCACATCGCCTCCCATTACTGGTGAGAATAGCCTTTAAACAATTTTACAATTATATCTATGACATCACAGCAAACTCTAATTAGGAGACTGTATTCCACATACAGACATAGTCTAAACACGTGGGCATTGCATGGACACTAACTCATGATTGGCTGCTCAAGCTTTACTTACTGTGCCACATATATTTTTCTGCTTATGCATGATAAAACTGAATTTGGAGATCATTGCATGGGCTTATGCCTGGCCCCAGGACAGACTGAAATTTGGGGATTTTTTTTTTTCCAGATTGGGTGTTATCGCACACTTCTGTCCTCAGACCGGAGGCATCACAATCCAATCTTAGCCAGATCTGTCCCCAAACTGCCCTAATCCTGCCCTTTGCAAAACAGTCCTTTGCAAAGAATGGGATTAGGACAGATTGCGAGTGATAGGCTTCGCTCAGTCAGGTGCCTCCTATAGTTTATGCTGGGTGTCATGAAAGAGGAGTAAATAATGTATTACTGTTGTCATGAAACAACAAGGGAATGTTTGAAGTGGGTTAGTTGCTGCTCACAAGTTACATCCAGTCTCTTTTTTAAAATATAGGCCTGAAACAGACGGGCAGACAGGGGTGGCTTTCAGCTTCTCTGAGGGCATGGTGTTTAAATGATGCACGCCCATGAAGTGCTGGGGCTGCCTAAGGTGGCCCAAAGCAAGTCCCCAAAAGAATGGATCTTTTCCGATCCTTGCTATGGTCCATTTGAGACCACAGCAAGAGGCACCCTCAGGCCTGGGGCAACTGGGCCAGGAGTAGCTTCTGCCTGTTCCTGGATGCCCCTTTGTTTTTGCCCCATGCTTTGTTCCCCTCTCCTCCTTTGTATTGTTCCCCTTACACTCACCCTGATCATTTGTCAGAACCAATTTCCACTGAGCTTCTTTTATTATTATTCAGAAGTTATTGTCAAAGTGCTAAAATGCTTTATAAATTTTATACTAGTTAAACATTAAGATCATTTTTGTTTTAGTACTAACATTCCTCTTTCTCTTCCTTTTTATGCTGAATCTGTGTGCTGGAAACAATAGCTGTGTTTACTGGCAGTAACCATCTTTACTGTTTCCAAAAGTACAAAATGTTGCAAAACAATTACAAAACTTTGGCGCAGGTTTGAAAACTATTCCAAATTTCAGGGTTTGTAGTAAACATTTACTTGGAACCCTCTAGCTGAGGTGTCGGTATCTCTTAGGCCTATTACAAAACACTCGAGTTTTCTTGCAAAACATTGGAAAGCAATGACAAAACCTTGACACAGGTTAGGAGGTGATTTTGGAGTTCATAGTAAAGAAAGCTTTATAATTTTATAATTCCTAGTATTTGCAATTTAAAAGGGGACATTTAGGATTCTTAGCCAGAGTGTCTAGTGCAGTGATGGCGAACCTATGGCACGCGTGCCAGAGGTGGCACTCAGAGCCCTCTCTGTGGGCACATGTGCCATTGGCCCAGCACAGAGTTTGCCAGAGTTTGTTACCAGAAAGCCAGAGGGACATGGCACTTTGCAATAAATAAGTGGGTTTTGGGTTGCAGTTTGGGCACTCGGCCTCTACAAGGTTCACCTCTCCAGACTACAAACCCTAAGAATCCAAAGGATGGAATTGTGACAGTTAAAGTGAAATGATAGCATGACAGCGTGCCTGCTTCATACGCAGGCGCACCATACGCGGCTTCCAGTTTATGCAGAAGCTGAGCTGCAATCTATTGAATGGAGCGCCGCCACAAGCAAAAGCCCCATTCTATTGAATGGGGCTCAAGCTTACACAGTATTTGTCTTACATGGGGGGAGGGGGGCAGGTCTGGAACAGGTCCCTGTGTAAGGCAAGGCTCCACTGTATACATTTGTAGCGTGAGGGGAGAATGTCCACCAGTGACTCTGAGGGCTTGTCTACCGCTTTGTCTACATGGATGTTTTACCCTGAATTTCCCTCAGGCTCACTGTGTTCTATTTAAAGGATACAAGGCCCAAACCATGAATTGGACCCAGACTGTCTTCACAACGCCTACACCTGATTTGGGGTTTCTTCCCCCTAACCTTCCCTTTTGTATGTTTGGAATTGTATTATTCTTTGAAACTGTAAGCCACTCTGAGTCCGAATTTTTTGGGGAAAACGGGAGATAAATATAATAATGCTAATAATAATAGAATCATAGAGTTGGAAGAGACCTCAAAAGTCATCCAGTCCAACCCCCTGCCATGCAAGAACACAGGATCAAAGCACTCTGGACAGATGGCCATTCAGCTTCTGTTTAAAAACCTCCAAAGAAGGAGACTCCACTGCACCTCAAGGGAGTGTGTTCCACTGTCGAACAGCTCTTACTGTCAGGAAGTTCTTCCTAATCTTTAGGAGGAATCTCTTTTCCTATAGTTTGACTCCATTCCTCCTTGTCCTGTTCTCTAGAGCAGCAGAAAACAAGCTTGCTCCATCCTCAATATGACACCCCTTCAAATACTTAAACAGGGCTATCATATCAGCTCTAACCCTTCTCTTCTCTATGCTAAAGACACCCAGCTCCCTCAAGATAACCATACCCAGCTCCTTAAATAGTATAGTAGTAGTAGTAGTAGTAACAACAACAACAACAATCCACTGATTCTGAGATCATGCCTTGTTATTGATGCGAGATGCCCAATAGAAGTCACTCTGAGATCATAATGAGGCATTCAGCATCAATACAATGCATAAACTCAGAAGCAGTGCTGGGTGACAAATGGGGAACCATGTAGGAAGCCCTGTTGTTCCCTGCTGTTAGAGAGCCAAAACTCTACAGCAAAAGAGAGTGGGGGGGGGGGGATTTAGGGCCAGAATACCCCAGGGAAACTCTGGAATATTCTGGCAAATGAAGATGGGGCCTAAGGTAGTATGTTCTGGACAGCTATTTGAAGTATACATCTCTCTGCCTTCCAACAGAATGGAATGGATGGGATCTCAAAAGGAACTAGAGGGGAGTGAAGCTGCTGTCCACTTCAGCATGAGCTGCCTGAAGCAGTGGTTTCATTTTGCTTAACAGTTGTCCTGACCCTGCATTTTAGGCAGAAAAATTCTAAATTTGGGAGGAGCTCAGAAGAAGCTACTACTTTTATACCAGATCAGAGTCCTGACTGCAAAAAGCTATTATCTGCATTTCATTCAGCCAGTCCATTGAGTGCCCACACACATGGAAGCAATGGCTCTTCCTACAGAAGAAGTTTGTTTTTTAAAAAAGCAACATTGAGGACCATTTCCCACCTCCCCTACCAATTTTCTGAAAAGTAGCATTGTTACAAAGATCAGTTTTGCCTTCATAAAAGGGCCACCCTGCTTGGACTGCCTTTAAGTCAACCATGACTAATGGCAACACTGTGAAGGAGACTTCTGCAAGACCTTCTGTTCTCATCTGCTTTGCTCAGGCCCTGCTGGCTCAGGGCTATAGCCTCCTTGATAGACTCCATCCATCTGGTTTGTGGTCTTCCTACAGTTCTCCACCATTAATGTTTTTTTCTAGTGAGTCCTAGTTTCTCATAATGAGGCCAAGATATGACAGCCTTATCTTTGTCATCTTGGCTTTCAAGGAGATTTCAGGCTCTTCTAGGACCCAATTGTTTATCTTTTTTGGCTGTCCACAATATCCACAGAACTTTGAAGTTGAAGGTTTTCATGGCCAGCATACATAGTTTTTTGTGGGTTTTTCAGGCTATATGACCATGTTCCAGAAGAGTTTATTCCTGACATTTTGCTAGTATCTGTGGCTGGCATCTTCAGAGATGCTAGCCACAGATGCTGGTGAAACATCGGGAATAAACTCTTTTAGAACATGGTCACGTAGCCTAAAAAACCCACAAAAAATTATCCAGAGAACTCTTCTCCAGCAACACATTTAAGTAAGTTGATTTTCTTTCTACCAGGATTCTTCACTATCCAGCTCTGGCATCCATACACTGTGATGCAAAATGTGATGGTTTGGACAATGCTAACTTTAGTTTTCAAGTTTATATCTTTGCACTTGAGGTTTTGTCTGGTTCTTTTGTAGCTGCCCTTCCAGTCCTAGTCTTTGTCTGATTTCATGACTGCAATCTCCTTTCTTTCCCCCTGCCCCTGGAATATTATTTTATGTATATATTCCTCTATTTACATAAAGTCTTTCTTTCTTTTTTTCTTTCTTTCTTTCTACTTTTATTTTTTTCAGTTCCTCAAAGAGTACTAAATCAAGAATAATAACAAAATATTCAAATAGGCTTAGGATAAGAGTTAACAAAAAAACCCAGATAAGGGACTCTTAACAGACAATTCTAGTGCAGTCTCCCTCCCTTCTGACCAATAATTGATCCAAGGTTTGGGAACTCCTCCTCATCAGGATCAAATTTATGCAAATCCTCCATGGCCATTATTTTTGTTTTCTTAATGTTCAAGTATAATCCTACCTTAGTGCTTTCTTCTTTGATTTTCTTTAGCAATTGTTCTAAATTGTTTTTGTGACATTTGCATGATGCTAATAAAGTAAGATATGATGAGCGGCAGTGTTTAAAGGTGATGTTTCCTGGTTGTGCCATATTATATATTATGCATTATGTGGTCAGCCAGTGTGACATAGACTATGACTCTGGAGACCAGGATTCAGTTCCCAGCCACGAAATCCATTGGGTGGCCTTGGGCAAGTCACATGCTCTTGGTCTCAGGGGAAGGCAATGGTAAATCTCCTCTGAACAAATCTTGCCAAGAAACCCCTGTTATAGGTTTGCCTTAGGGTCAGAAACCACTTGAAGGCACACAACAACAACAAGAACAACAACAATACCCAGGTGTAATGGTTTGAGTGTTGGACCAGGACTCTGGCGACCAGGGTTCATATTCTCAACTCAGTCATGGAAACCCACTGGATGACCTTGAGCAAGTCACACTCTCTCAACCTCAGAGGACAATAGAAAAAAAAACCTCTGAAGGAAATTTGCCAAGAAAACCCCAGGATAGGTTTACCATCTTACAGTCACCATAAGTCAGAAACCCCTTGAAGGAACACCACAAAACTGGGTGCAGTGCTTTGACTGTTGGATTAAGACTCTGAGAGACCAGGGTTTGAACCTCCACTTGACTATGGAAACTCACTGGGTGACTTTGGCCAAGTCACACTCTCTCCAGTAGTGTCACTATGGGGGTTCAGGGGGTGCAAAGTGCACCAGGCGACAACCTAAGAGGGGGAGACACCACTGCTTCTCAAACCCCTACTTTTTGGCAGAAATGGGCTGTGGCATTCACCTGCTTCCCTTTAAAAGGCTTTAAGAGATAGTGGGAGTGGGGTGAAGCTCTCTCAGCCTCAGAGGAGGGCAACAGCCAAACCTCCTTCTGAAGGAAACTTGGCGAGAAAACCTCAGGATAGGTGCACCACCTTTGGGTCGCCAAAAGTCAGGGACTCTGGTGGCCAATGGTTAAATGTCTGTACTGCAGCCAATCACCAGCCAGGGGCTCAGGGTCGACTCAGCCTGGCATCCTTCTGAGGTGGCTAAAATGGGCAGCCAGAGCCAGCTTGTTGGAGGCAGTTAGCTTACAGTTGTAAACCGCTTGGCGAGTGCTGGAGTGCATTGATACACGTGGTATAGAAATGTACTTGCTCTTGCTATAATCCCTGGAAGGTGCACAAGAAAGGCAACAATGGCGACGAGTGGGGGATGAGGAGGGAAGGAGGGGGACCCTTTTGACTTTTGAAGAGCACCAGAGATGCTCAAACCCAGTGGTTCATGTCACAGCTATTAGTATTACATTCTGCGCTCTGTGGCAATGAAGATTTACGAGTAACATTCGTGCAAAAAAGCATGAGCACATATTCTGTGGGGTGTGAAATGGGGGGAGGAGGGGGTGACCCCATGAGTTGCCACACCGGGTGACCCCAGTGCTCCCACCACCATCTATCTCCTCAGGGGACCCTCTGCTTGGGCTCCTCCGACCAAGGGAGACCCCGCCTGTCTTGGCGGCAGCCCTTTCCTCAAGTAGAGAAGCAGCCGCCGCCTCCTCCTCCTCCTCCTCGCCATCCCCGCCAGCAGCATCCCGACTGCGCTCCTCAGGAGGAAGGCTTTGTGGGAGGCGGCGAGGTCTCCCCTCCTTTCCTCCCAGCCTCCCTCTCCTTCCCCTTCACCCTCCAAGGAAAGGCGGGAGCCGCGTTGGGCGTGGGCTGCGGGGGTTTCTTCTGCTTCTCTTCTTCCTCGAGGAGGTCTCTTCCTCCCAAGTCCCTCCCCAGGCTCTTGCCTCTCTCTCTCTCTCTCTCGGAGGGAAAGCAGCAGCAGCAGCAGCAGAAGCGACCTCTGGGAATCTTGTGGAGGGACTGAGGCTGGTGCTCTTCCAAGAGGAGAGGAGAAGGGGAAAGCCGGCTTCGCTGAGCCAAGCCCGAGGGGGACACCCAGCTCTGCCCAGGGAAAGGAGCCCCATGGCGGAGAAGTTCAGGTAATGGCCCCTCAAGGCGGGCAGGGCTTGGAGGAGGAGGAGGAGGGCTGGGGCTGGGCTGCCTGGGAAGGAAGGATGCTGTAGCTCCACTTTCACTCTCTACATTGCACTGATCTTTCCCTCCCTTGTTTTTTATGCTTAGCTCTCTGCCTTCCTGACAGAAAAGTTAGGAGAGATGCCCCTGTCTGGGTCTCCTTTTGCCCCTGGAGGCTGCTGAGGGCGGAGGCATGCTGGGCTGTTGGGGGAGAGGTTGGGGGGTGCAAAAGAGGGACTTTGGGGACTTCTGCCTCTCTGGGTTGTGAGTCTGCGGGAAGAGCGGGTTTCTCTCTTTGGAAAGAAAACTTCTTGCAGTGGCTTAATGTGATGCTCCACAAACATATCTACATACATAGATACACTCCAAATATATAGAATCCTAGAGTTGGAAGAGACCCCAAGGGTCACCCAGGCCAACCCCATTCTGCCATGCAGGGACTCTCGGTCAAAGCATCCCCGACAGATGGCCATCCAGCCTCTGCTTAAAGACCTCCAAGGAAGGAGACCCCATCACTTCCCGAGGGAATTATGTTCCATTGTCGAACAGCCCTTACTACCAGGAAGCAACTCCTAACGTTGAAGTGGAATCTCTTTTCCTGTAGTTTGCATCCATTCTTCCCGATCCTGTTTCTGGAGCAGCAGAAAACAAGCTTGCTCCCTCCTCAATATGACATCCCTTCAAGTATTTAAACAGGGCTATCATATCATCTCTTAACCATCTCTTTTCCAGACTAAACATCACCAACTCCCTGAGTCATTCCTCATAGGACATGGTTTCCAGACCCTTCACCATTTTAGTCGCCCTCCTTTGGACATGCTCCAGCTTCTCAGCATCCTTTTTGAATTGTGGTGTCCAGAACTGGACACCCACAAACACACACACATATATATATACACACATACATACATATATATTTCTTCTTCTTTTTTTTCTCTTTGCCTTGTGTTGTTTGGGAGCTTGTAATGTCATCCTTTAAATTGCATTAGCTCAGTTTAACATCTGCCTTGCGACTGTGGTACCCGAGCAAAGCTTTTCAGGGGTTTCAGTAGGAGTTTTTCCCCCCTTTTCTATGAGACATTGTTGCCCTCTAGTGTTTTAAGGCATAGAAGGCTGCTCTGTTGATGTACCAGTTAAAAGAGAAAAATCATAATCGTCGAACACTTGATATTGTCACAGCTATTCTGGGTAGCTGGGGTGTGTGTGTGTGTGTGTGTGTGTTAAATCTCCAAACAAGTCAAACCATATGAGCATCTGTCTTAAACCTTTGGATATCATGTGGGTTATTTTTTCTTGATTTGAAAAAGGTAAGTGTTTATTTAGAAGTTTCTTGACCTGGGCGAGCTCAGAAACAAAGCAATAAGTGCATATGGCTATCTGAATAACGGGTTTGGGATTCATGTTTGTGGGGCATGTACTCAAAATGTAAAATAGACTGAGTTGGTCTCAAAGAAATCAGCAGCATCTCTCTTTGCATCTCGCATTTTTAGCCCAAACTTTGTATGCCTGCTGCAATGAAACACCTCCTAAACAAATATTCACTAGCAATAGAATAAAAGAAGCAAAAGCAGAGGGTGGACGCACACAGTCACTTGTGTATAGGGCTCTTATTAGACTGCAGCCATTCATAGTACGTGGGAGTAAGCAGGATTTACTTCTGAGTAGATAGGCATAAGGTTGCACAGTGCCAATTGTGTTTCAGCATTGCCGTTTGTAAAATAGCTGTATGAATAATGTCGATTTGAGAGTGTCCCTGACATTCAATGGTCATGTATAGCTGGGGAAGGGCTGTATTAAAGTTGTAACAGTAATTTTAATATTTTTAAAAAATTATTTCCAAATTACTTCCAAAATAATTCTTCAAAATAAAAGAATGTGAACTAGATTTGTGGAATGAACGATAATACTTTCCTAAACTATCCATCTACAACTCAGTTAAGTGTTGGAATATATAGTGGTTTCAGGCTGCATTCCTAGGTACCTTTAATTTCAAATGGATGGATCTCAGTGGCGTATATAAGACAGGGTTGCTCTTTCCATTGAATTAAGTTTAAACAGTGCCCATGCTTGCTGAAACAGAATAGAAAAGTGTATGATATATACAGAGGGAGTATGCAGCCATTCTAGTGCAACACAAACTGTGAAGTGCCTCACTTTAAATTAACACTGGTTCAAAACACACTGTAGAAATAATCCAATCTGAGACTGCTTTAACTGCCCTGGCTCAATGTTAAGGAATTCTGGGAACTGTAGTTTTGTGAGACATTTAGCCTTATCTGTCAGAGAGCTCTGGGCCACAATAAACTACAATTCCCAGGATTCTCTAACTGAGCCAGGGGAGTTAAAGCAGTCTGAAAAAAAACCAAATTATTTCTGCAGTGTGTTTTGGACCATGGTTTAAGATATGTGAGCCTCATATTTCAGGTGAGTATCCTTTATACATGTTTAAGGCTGTGATTCCAAATCAGCTGAGCTGCAATTACTGTTATTTAGTTCTAGATCAGACTAGAACAAACCAAGACAGCAACAATCTATACATGACTGAGATTCAGTAAAAACTGATTTCTCTTTGCTCAAATGCAACACCTGCTTTGGAATGTGACATAGTGGACAGAATGGTGCATTTAGAAAATTGAAGTCTGCACTTATAACTTGGACAGGTTTTCTTGCGTACCTAGATCTATCTTGCAGAGTGCTTCTTGTTTGCATAAATCAGTTATTTACCTTTGCAACCAATCTTTAAATACCCTTGAAAGTATCTCTCCAAACAGACATTTGGAGCTCTCTCTCTCTCTCTCTCTCTCTCTGCCTTAAGAATAATTCATTTCTGAATAGTAGATATTGGGGTGGGGAGTGGAGGGTCTGTAAAGCACCCTTTCAGCTGCCAGATTCAGAAGACTGTCCATATGTGCATGAGGATGAATATCTGAATAATATGGGGGAAAGCAAAGAAAAATTATTATCATAGATGCACATCTTTTAATATTTATAAAAACTGTCAATTCATGCTTGTGATTCAAAATAGGAAAAATATAAATAAGAAATAACCATGCACTTTTTCAGTATTAGTTTTCCAAACATTCAGTGCATGAAACATACCATTTTCCATATTCTTAAAGATAGTCTAATTGAGTTCATGTTTAAGCACTTTTGAATCATAGTATTTTCAGTGGAAGAATTAAGCATGTGGTTAAATATTTCTCCCATTGAAATAAATGAGACTTGACAATTTTTAACTTTGTCTCTGTTATGCCCTAAATTAGGGTGAGAATTGCGTAGCGTTCCAGATGTTGTTCCTTACAATTAGCTGTGCTGCATAGGGTGGCTGGGTCTTGTAGTACAGCAACATCTGGTGGGTTAGACTACCAGTATCTAGGCACTAGTTGATTTGGATACAGAAGTTGGACTCAATTTTTTTTTTTGGTTCCTGGTGGTGCACAATTGTTGTAAATGTAAAGGCAGTCCCTTGACATGACTGTCTAGTCGTAACCAGCTGTAGGGGGTGGTGCTCATTTCCATTTCTAAACCTAAGAGCCAGCATTGTCTGAGGACCGCTCTGGTGGTCATGTGGCCAGCATGACTGCACCGAATGCTATTACCTTCCCACTGAGAAGTGGTACCTATCTATCTACTTGTATTTGCATGCTTTTGAATTGCTAGGTTGGCAGAAGCTGAGAATAGTGACAGGAGTTCACCCCGTCATGCAGCACTCGGGCCTTGAACTGCCAACCTTCTGATTTTCCAATCATCAGATCTGGCGTCTTAACCACTAAGCACAGTTGTTGTACTGAACTTTTAATTCTTCTTCTTTTCTAGTTTTATTAAATTTAAACCTCCATAGAGGGTTAGGGCCTAGTGCTTTGCTGCAAATAAATAAAAGACTATAAACATGTAGTATAGGCTATATAGACTTGTATATGAATGTTTTGTGACACCACCATGATTATTCTGAATGATACTTTTGTACTATAACATGCAACTGTTTATATTTTGTCTTTCATTGGAATTCTGTTTGTTTCACTTTTGCAGATTTAGTTTGTCTAAAAAAATAGTTTGCCATTAATTGAATAAAGTACTGTGATGTTTTTACACATGAATAGGAATCTCAACTCTCTTTTTTCCTTTCTAGCATATATTTTCTGTGAAGTGTGCTGAAGATAGATATACACGCTGCAATGGTGACATAAACTGCTAAACTGGACTGGGATAAATTTTGAAACTTCTCTCTTCAATTTAAATGCTGCTGCTCTTGGAAACCATCTAAGGAATGACTTACAACATGACTTTTGTAGTGAAACTACATAGACATTTTCAGCGGACAGTTATACTGCTGGCCACTTTTTGTATGGTGAGCATAGTTATTTCTGCATACTATTTATACAATGGCTACAAACAGGAAAACGAACTTTCTGAGATCAATTCAGAGATGGAATGTGGAGATCTTCCCATCCTACAGCCCTACAAGATAACACCTTGGAAGACAGTGAAACCCACCAATCCCCTAAGGACTGATCCTGTGGTGCTGGTGTTTGTGGAAAGCCAGTATTCTGCACTTGGTCAAGACATAATAATGATTTTGGAATCTAGCAGATTCCAATATCATATAGAGATTGCTTCTGGGAAAGGTGACCTTCCCGTACTTATAGATAAAAACAAAGGCAAGTATGTTCTCATAATATATGAAAATATTTTTAAGTATGTGAATATGGATTCCTGGAATCAAGGCCTTCTACATAAGTACTGTGGAGAATATGGTGTAGGGATGATTGGGTTCCATAAGAACAGTGAGAATACTTTGCAGACTTTTCAGTTAAAAGGTTTTCCTTTCCATGTCCATAGTAATGTGGCTGTTAAGGACTGTTGCATCAATCCTCATTCCTCTCTGCTCCATATCACTAAATCATCTAAATTTGATAAAGGCCCTTTGCCTGGAAATGACTGGACAGTTTTCCACATAAATCATTCAGCCTATGAACCTATTATATTTGCAAAAGTAAAAGCACCTGAAAACCTCTCTCCACCTTTAATTAAAAATGCTCGCCATGCAACTGTCATTCATGACTTGGGTCTTCATGATGGGATTCAACGTGTTCTGTTTGGGAACAACTTGAACTTTTGGCTGCACAAGCTCATATTTATTGATGCCGTTTCATTCTTGACTGGAAAAAGGCTTATGTTGTCTTTGGATAGATACATTCTCGTTGACATAGATGACATCTTTGTTGGAAAGGAAGGAACAAGGATGAAAGCCAACGATGTTCAGGTGAAGTATGGGGGGAAAGCTCATATGATCTGCAATTTATATTTGGGAATGGTAGTTTTTAATTTTTAGGATTGTTATATTGCAGGATTAAAGTGGGGGGAGGAAGAAATATGATTCCATTGTGCCAAATATCTACATCTGAAACAGGTTGATCTTTTCAGGTGGTCTAATCAAGAAACTAGTTAAATGTTCATTCTTAATACTGTTTCATTCAGCTTAACTAAAAGGGTTAACATTCTCCATACCTTGCATGACTTTTCTGCTGTGTTCCATCATTTTACTTTTTTCTAAATGAAAACATGTAGTAAACTTTTCCTCATAGCAAGTGCACCATTCTCTTCACTGGTTGTAGATATAAAAATGTTTTTAAGGAAAGGAATACCAGAACTGTACAAAGGATTTATTAGTTACACATATCTTCACTTTTACATTAAAACCACCCTTTGAGGGTTAGGTTGAAGGTGTCAGTCAGTCAAGGTCAACCAGTGAATCTCATAGCTAAGTAGGAAGCTTTAATCTAGGTCTTCCAAGGTCCATTCCTCTAACCACAAAACCATTCAGGTTCTCCATGTATTCCAAGTATGGATGCACCAAAGATTTGTACAAAAAAGTTATGATAGTAGCAGTTCTATTTGAAATCCCTGCCCTAATGACACCCAATATAGATTTTACCTTTTCCATAGCAGCGACACACCTGCTAAGTATTTTAATTGAACTGTCCACCACAACTGCAATATCTCTTTCCCTGGTCATTCTTCCATATAGTTTGAATTTAGGATGGTTTGTTCAAGGTAAATTACTTTACATTTACACTGAACCCTGTTTGTCATTTCAATGCCATTTTTTTCCTGTTTGGAAGACTGTTTTGAAGCTCTTTACTATTCCTTTTATTTCAACCATACTAAATAGTCAATTTGGCTACTTTACTATTGGTTCCTAACATTGACTAATTAATGAATGAGTCAAAAAGCACTAATTCCAGTAGAGACCCTTGTTGGATTCCCATTTCTGATGTGAAAACTATCCTGCAACCATTTTTTCACCAATTCATAAGAGGACCTCTCCTCTTTTCCCATGTTTTTGCTGGAATCTGAACAAACCAGTTCAAAGCTGCCTCTTTAGCTTTTGTCAGTTTTGACAAATCAGTAAGGGGGGTAAGCACTGGTACCATGAAACTCTGAAACCAAGAATTTTAATTTGTGATAGTAAAAAATGGAGATGCAGTTCTCAGAAAGATGAGCACCATGGGAACATATTTTGGTTCAGTGTGGGCTCTGGCATGTAATTCGAAGCGATCCACTGTTAAGATGTTAGTTATTAGTTCTAGTTCTAGAATAACCTTTGATAACATAAATCCTTTATGTGCCTCACTCTGTTTTGTTTACTATTTTTAAAGAAATGGGGTTGACAGGTAAATAATCCCTTGTGGAAGGGGGACCTAAGATGCTATTAAAGCATGCTGTTAGCATAAGTACAATTTTGCCATTTTATCTTATTCATACACCCATTCTCTTTCAAGGTCCCAAGGAGATGGTTGCTGTAGCACTGCTTTTTCACTGCAATGAAGGTGAAATGTAGCACAGGTATCTCATTTTGAAAGATGAGGTGAAATTTAAGGACAGGTTAATTGCTATTTAATGTAATGAGTATGTGTTCCCTTATAACAGTATTGCTGCCAAAATATACTCAAATGGATCTCATTTGCCATAAATATCTCCTGTGCACAAAACTTGAATTTTTCTGTATAATTTTAATAATTTAAGAATCAAGCAGAAAATAATGGACATGTGAAACCTGTCACAAAGTATGATCATAATAATCCGGGTACAATACAGAAAATGTCACATTGGTTTCAATGGGATTAGCAAAAATATTACCGGTAATATAAAGTATGACCTTGTTCAGAGTTATGTTTCCTGGTTTACAAAACCATATTTTATAAGATATAGGGATCAAATAGTGAGATAACATTCACCCTATCATCACCATTCCCGCTCCTTTCTGCTGTACCATTATGTTAATGCCTAGAATGGGATATTCTGTTCAGTTCAGTTTAATCAAATCTTATGTTTCTGGCTTCAAAATCTGTTTTAATAAGCTTGATATTAAGCTATAGAGAACTATAGTTTAAATCATGAGTGGGCAGCTGTGGTGGGTTTAGATACCAGTTTCTGCCCTTGAGACATTCTGGGAACTACATGGAATGCCAAAGTGCTCCGCCATCCAAAATACTCAAAAATGGCCAGAAGACTACTGATTTTGGGAAACGTCAGTATTTAAAAATGTTAAAATGTGCAGGAGTAAGGGTCTGCATCCTATTTTAAAAAACAAATTGCCACTTCTGGAGGCTTCCAAGAAAAAGCAGTTTACTTTTTTAGGACAGAAAAAGGACATTCTAGGAATCTGTAGAAGTTGTGAGGCCCAGAAAAGGCCTTGGAGGTCATGTGGCCTCAGGTTGCACTTGGCTTGCCCCTGATTTAAACAAATCTTTTAACATGTCAGCATATGTCTGAACTGGAGCTTTGTGTAAGGATATACTGGGTCAAGTTCACATATAATGATAAACCAGAATTCAGGAGAACCTTAATTTCTTGTTTATGATCTTGATACTCATGCATGCTGCCTGATTATGTCCGCTGTATTCCAGTGTTACATTTTAATATGTGGTGCAGCCCAAAAATTCTGTCTTATCTTTCCCCTTGCAAGCCTATAATATGAGCCATGGTTTGGCTTGGCTTTGGCATGAAAGGTGATGGTGGGCATGGGATAAAGACATGCCTGATTTTTCTTTATGTTTAGTTTGCAAGAAAAGCCAAGTGAGAGTGAGTAATGTGCATGTTAGCTTTATCACGATACACCAGAATTCTAACAAACAAACACAAGCACTTCACGCAAACTATGCATGATAGATTCTGTCACTAAGTATTGTTTACACATTTAGGGATAAAGTTTGGTGGAACTGCACCTGAAATCTCAAATTCAGCAGTAGGCTTTTCCCCATAGAAATGCAAGGCAGTTGTTTATACTGGAGAACATAAAAGATCATTATTGTTTTATGCACTATTAGTCAGCTTCAATTTATGGTAACTGTATGATGTCCAAGAAGTCCTGTGATTAAGAATCTTGCAAACTTTAGTAAAAGGAAAACAACTCCATTACATTAGGCACTGTTACACTATGCTACTGAAAACCAGCCTTCATGGGATTTTATTCTCTACTGTAACTTCTGTCTCTTCTCTCTCTCTCTCTGTTTTGCTAAGGTCAGCTAAAATTTTGCAAAGGACTATTTGTATCCAAAGAGATCTCTGTATAAAATGTGTCCAAGCTTAGCAAAACAAATAAGTAGAATTACTGAGTTATGTAATCTATATTTAATAAATTTCCAGTTCTCAATTATCTGTCAAGCATCTATATATCTGGATTCTGAGCTAGATCTAGTAGATTTAGATTGTGCTACTTACAGTTATTCAAATGCCCAGTCCTGGGAGTGACTAAACTAGTAAATTACTTGCTGGCAGAAGTTGTAGCCCAAAGTCTATTGTAGGCACCAGTTTGGAATAAACTGAATTTTCATGTTCCTTTGAGTCCCATGAACCTTTTTTAATAAATGCAATTTTGACCTTCCTTTGGTTCCTCCATACCTCTTCAAGGTATCTTATCTGGCTGGTAAGGAAAACTGGATCACTCACTGAATGTGGAATGTGTTTGTAAACATTAATAATTGATTAATTGGTTTACCAATGCAAGCTGTATTCACCCCAGATAAAATATTTGTAACCTTCTATTTATATACATACTGTATATCACAAGTTTATTTTGTATGTTCTGTTTAACTGAAGTGAAGCACAGGTTTGTATAACTATCCATGACCTTTGAGGAAAGCTGTTTTTCTGCTCTTGAGTTTTCTTCCTTCGTAAGAGAAATCTGATGATAAAACAGATGGTTAGAGAATTGTGCTGCTGCAGCGGCAGTGGCTACTGCTACTGCTGCTGCTGCTGCTGCTCTCTTCCTTCAAGTTGTTTCTGACTTATGGTGACTCTAAGGTGAACCTATCATGGTTCGTTTTATTTGTTTGTTTGTTTGTTTGCAAGATTTATTTAGAGGAGGTTGCCATTGCCTTCTGCTGAGGCTGAGAGTGTGTGACTTGCCAAAGTCACCCAGTGGCTTTCATAGCTGAGCAGGGATTTGAACCCTCATCTCTAGAGTTGTAGACCTTCAAATAAGCCGCCATGCTATATTGGCTTTAGATAATTGCTTATAAAACTTATAAAAATATTATTAAAATATTTTATCAAGTTTTTTCCTTAGCTATGTGTTCTCAGAATACCAAAAACAGTGTTTTCAATAACTGAAAGCGTAAGATAAATATGCAGGGGTAGTAAAACTATAACCTTGGATATGTTTTTGCCCAATAATTGAAGGATTTAAAGTTTCACATAGCTGATAAAGAAGAGTTGATTATATTGATATTAAATATACTATACAATGTTAACAATTGGATACTTTGCTTTGTGAAAAGGGGAGATTTTGGATTAGCAATTCAAGTTAATTATGGTCTTTAAAAATATGGTAGGTATATTTTTCCTGCTTCAGATGTAATAGATCTGAGTGCTTCCTACACACTTTCACAGTTTTTTCCTTTATTACATAAGCAGTTCAGTACAGACAAATAAAAAAGAATAAATGGCTAAACATACATGCTGTATGTAGGTGTAATGTTCATTTTTCAAGTACATAGTTAAGATTCATGTCCTTAATCTGCTCTTTTCAAAGCTACTGTAAAACATTGCCTTTGTTGCAAATCCTAGATATGATCCAATCAAAGATGAGAACATTTAAATTTACATTACTTTCACATACAATAGCAATAGCAATAGCAAGTACATTTCTATACCACTTAAAAGTGCACTTAAGCACTCCCTAAGAATTTACAAGGTGTAAGCCAATTGCTCCCAACAAGCTGGGTACTCAGAATTAAATGCTTAAGTGATTCACATTGAAATCAGTGAAATTAAGAAAAGTGTTTAACCATTGCTTTCAATTTGGAACATGGTATATGTCTGTTTTGTTATTAACAGCAATCGAGTTGGCTTCAACTCATGGAAACTCTATGAATGAGACACCTCCAAGCCAGCCTATCATCAGGTCTTGCAGACTCAGGGCTGTGGCTTCTTTGATTGAGTCTATCAATCTGGAATGCTGTCATTCTCTTTTCCCACTGCCTTCTACTTTACTAAGCACCATTCTCTTTTCTAGTGAGTCATGTGTCCTCATGATATGGCCATAAGTATGGGATGTTTTACATCCTATAGCCACTTTATATCCCATTTTCAGAGAAAGGCAGTGTGATGCAAGCTTCTTTCTATGTGTTAAAGTTACCTTTTATCTTTGAATGAGAAAACCCCCCCCATCAATGACATCTGCCCAGCATCCACCCTTTATATACTTTCCTTAAATCTCCCAAGTGTCTTCCTCTTAGGCAGTTATCACATGGAGCCCTACTGTCCCTGAAACATGGCTAAATTGTCTGTAAAGCACATGGGTGTGATAGCAGTCGCTCTTGCCTCCCATGATTTAATGGTCATTGAGGCATCCCGCTCCTTTCCTGTCATCAAAGCATTCACGGAGCAGCCATTTTTCAACAACGGGAACTTCAGTTATTGGAGAAATGGCTGCTCCACAAACGCTTTGATGACAGGAAAGGAGCAGGATGCCACAATGACGATTAAATCACAGGAGGCAAGCGTGATTGGCTATCACACCTGCATGCTTTATGGATGATTTAGCCACATTTCAGGGACAGTAAGGCTCCATGTCATAACTGCCTTACAAGTTTAATATCTTAGGTAGTGTGTTTGTATGTGCATATATGGCTTAGAATTCATTCAGGCAGAGGGTTCTGTTATAACAGATAAACACTGACTTTATTGAATAACATTTAGCTAGAATGTATCTTAAGTAGAATAATTCAAAGATGGTATGGTTACAATAATATAACAGTTGCAGGCATTTCACAGTTTTCTCTTTATAATCTCCAATACATTTTCTCTCCCATTTAGCATCCCTCTCTCAACTCAGTTCCTTTCAACTCTTTTCAACTCTCTTAAACTTCCCCCTCATCTTTCATTCAACTGACACTCCACTGCGTTCCCCTGAACTCCACTCACAGTCACTCATTTTTGCCTTTTATATCTACTTCCTTCCCCAGCAGCCCCTCCCTGACAGACAGCCCGAACTGTGGTTAGGTATCAGGAAGCCAAATCTGCTCAGTGATTCCATCACAGTAAATAAATAAATAAAGTACAACAGACTTAGTTTAGTCACCTTGGCTTCTAGGGAGAGTTCATGCCTGATTTGCTTTAGGAGCTGTTGATTTGTCTTTTTTAACAGTCCACGATATCTGCACAACTGTTCTCCAGCACTACATCTCAGATGAGTTTATTTTCTTCCTATCAGCTTTCTTCACTGTCCAATTTTTACAACCTTACATAGAAATAAGAACTATGGTGGTATGGTCAGTTCTGTCTTTAATATTCAATTATATATTGTTACACTTCAGGATCTTCTGTAAGGTTTTCATAACTGTCCTATCAAGTCATAGTTTTCTTCTCATTTCTGATTAATGATTGTGGAAAGGTTTGGAAAATCTTCAGCTATTTCAATGTTGTCATTGTCTGCTTTATCATTAATGTAAATCATCTGTGGTCATTTTTTTATTTCAATTAACATTAAAGCAGACAATGACAACACTGAAATAGCTGAAGATTTTCCAAACCTAATGAACGCCTGTGAAACTTCCTTTGCACTTTCCTCCTTGACTTTCTTCATTAATTGCTCTATGTCTGCTATTTTCTGCTAGTAATATGGTGTCAACTGCATATCTTAAATTGTTGCTGTTTCTTCCTCCAAGTCTAGTCCTGCTTTACCTATTATATTTTTGGCATACAAGTTAAACAGATAGGATGATAACATGCAGCTTTGCCTGACCTCCCTTTCCAATTGGAAAGCATTATGTTTCTCTGTATTCTGCCCTAACAGTAGCCTCTTGACCTGAGTACAGGTTATGCATCAGGACAGCCAAATGCTATGTTTAAAAGTGATCCATAGTTATTGTGTTTTTTCACAATCTACTAAACTAAAGCTATTGCTATAATTTATAAAACACAGGTTGATTTTCTTCTGAAATACTTCAGTGTGCTGTATTATTTAATGTATATTTGCAATATGATCCCTAGTGTGTCTTCTTGGACATTTGACATTTCTCACTCCATGTACAGTAAAAGTCTTTGTTGAACAATTCTGAGCATCCCATTACTTGCATGGGAAATTAATGCAATGGTCCTATAGCTACTGCAATTTCTGGTGCCCCCTTTCTTGGCCGTTGAGATGTATATTAAACGTTTCCAATTTGTGAGCCATTGATTTGTTTCCCACATTTGTTGACAGATTTTGATTAGAACTAGAATAGAATCTGTCTCTATGGATTATAGCAATTCTGTTGATATGTCATCTTTTCCTGGTGATTTATATCCCCCAAGTACTCTAGATGAAGCTTCCACTTCTCTTTTTAATATCATCTTTATATCATCTTTCTGAAATAAATCTGTTATCATTTCATTTCTTCTACTTAGTTATTCCATGTATTGTTTCATCGTTTCTAATTCTTCTTGGCTATGCAATGTGTTCCCCTGGTATTCATAGAACATCCTCACTCATGGTTTAAATTTCCCTTTGATTTCTTGGATCTTGTGAAAGAGGTCTGTTGTTCTTTTTTGTTCTTCCTTTTTATTTCTCTGCATTGATCACTATATCAGTTTTTCTTGTCTGTGTGCCCAAGTCATTGAACATTTACATTCAGGATTCTGATTCTGTTTTTGTCACCTTTTACTTATGTTTCTCATCTGCCCTTAACAATTTCTATCATCCACTGATGCTTCTCTTTCTTTTTGGCCACAAATAGTGGTGTGGTTTTCCCAAAGTCCATCATGTTCCCAGGAAATAAAGCTTAATAGTGCAAATATGTTTTTACATTATCTTTAAACTCTGCAGGGATGTTCTTCAGGTTGTATTTTGGCATGGTATTTGGTTTAGTGTTCTTCTTCAGCTTTACCCTGGCTTTTGCAATTAGTACTTCATGGTCTGTGCCACAATATGCTCCTGGTTTTGTTTTTGCTGGAATATGGAGCTTTTCCTCCTCCTCCTCCTTCTAGTTATATAGTCTATTTGATTTCTATAATCCCATGTATACAGTCACTTCTTAGGTTGTTTGAAGAATGTGTTCACAATAAAGAAAATGTTTTCTTCACAAAATTCCATTAGTCAGTCTCATGCTTCGTTTCCTGATCCTAGGACACATTTTCCTATAATATTTGATTGTGCTGTTTCCTGTTTTTGCATTCCAATCACCTATGATTAACAAGTAAGTCCTGTTTTGGTGTGTGATCAATTTTCTCCAGCACAGAATCTTTCAATTTTGTATAGAAACTTTCAGTATTGTCTGTTATACTTAAATATTTGATGGTCCCATTCAGATGTTGATCTACTTTCAATCATTTGGAATGAGCTGTGATGAGATTCAGTATGGGTGTTCCCATTAATCCATTCTAAATGGAAGACAGTGGAAACTGTTGCTTTCATTAAAGTACAGACTGGAGGAAATGGTATTTGTTCTAACCAAAGACAGTTAAAACAAATTAGGTTCATCTCATGTTTTCAGATCTTGGTTTAATCAACTGCATTTATATGAAACCATAACTTACTACAGTTTGTATACAGCAAAAATTGTCATTTGTATTAAAATCAGACTTTAATTTTTCATTCTTTTCTTTTCCCACAAGGAAGCAGAAGAAAGGAAGTAAGATAAATAGCTTACATCTTGCCAGGGCTTCACCTAAATCATCAGGTTACCATCTGAACTTGATGTCTTTTGTACAGCTCCATTTAGGAACATATTAACACTTATTTTATGGTTCAACAATACTATGTAGTCAATTATCATGAACAATACATTTTAAAAATAGAATTGAGCACTGGTATAGCAACACATCTATCCAGTAAGGGGAACATTAAAAATGTAAAAAGGTGCATATTGTTGAAATACTAAATTGCAGCATGGATATAAATTCTGAAACACTATAACAGAAACAGCCATTTAAATTACCATTACGTTACACTGTGGAATCTGGATAAAAATCTCTTTAAACCTTAATGTAGTCAAAGCTAATGCATTCCATTAAAGATGTTAACAGTGGCAGATGCAATGCATCTTTATTATTATTAATATGGAAGGAGTTGTCCTAAGCAGCAGAATGACACATGGGTTATGAATATAAATCAGTTGAAAAAAATAGTTTTGAAACCCGTATTTGTGTGCATCTCAACAGTATGATTGTTCTAGTCAGTATATCACATGCATTAAACGAAAACAAGGCATTTAACAGGAAGCCTGCACATATTCAGTACTTTTGTCATGCGTATTTTAGAACAGTTATGGAAGATACAACCATCAGCATCTGCTAGTCATAAGGGCTACACATGTTATTTCCTGCATCAGGGGCACTATGCCATTTAGTATCATTTAATGGGGAGCATGACCAAGAAAGTGCTATATCATTCATGTACTGCTTGGGGCCCTCCCATAGGCATCTATGTGCCATAATAGGAACAGAATGTACCACAGATGATCTAGCATGACTTTTCTTATGTTCTTAATATATCAGTATGCTAACTAGGAGCTTAAGGGATTGGGCATGTCTTTAGGATACCCAATGTACTATGGTATGTGTCAGAAAACATTTATCTTCCATGTCTGCATGAAGTATTGCTAAAGCAAAGTAACCACAGTGCAATAGTTACCAATTCTAGGAGTACTGTTGTCATGGAGTGAAAGGATCAGTGCTCTGAATACTGCAGAGCTAGAGGCCAGTACTAAGGACTCTGAATGCAGTAACTGAGCCAAGAACACTTGAGTCTGAATGAGCCACATTCACTCTCTTTTTTCATGGCTTTTAAATTCTGGAGTATGTGGGCAACAAAAGAATCTTAAACCCAGTAACCAAAGAGTAAATCTTTCTCTTGTTCCCAAGTGTTTAGGTTTCTTGGCAGTATTGCATTCTAGAAATAAATTTGTAAGTGAATTGTTTTGGACTTCCAGTTACTGTATATTGCTTGCCATGTAAACTACAAATTACAGCAGTTGACTTGGCCTAATGAATTTCATTTTTGCCTAAAATTAGAATCCTTTGACAGAATGGCACTAATACTTGCATTCTCTGGCAATCTCTGTTCTTCCCCCTCCCCACTATAAGGAAATAATTTTCCTGCAAACTTCTATTTACTTGAGCTTAAGCTTCAGTAAATTCAGTCTTACTTCTAAAAAGTCCTATTTTATGGTTCAACAAGAGTTCCATTAAGAATACAACTGAGGAGGATCTGCCACCAACAATCATTGATTGCCATAGGCAACAATAATAGATATGCCAAAAATTTACTGAGTGTGGCATGGATGAGGCAATATTTGGATATCATGCTGAAAAGGTTTAACAGAATGCAAGTGAGCCTATCCTTATTGCAGGATTGCATATTACTCCATCTTTTCTCCCCAATTTCTTGTGGGTATAGTAGAAGGAGAGTTCAGAAACCTTTTCTTCAGACTTCATTTAATAATATTTTTATGTTGTTGGAACTTTTGGTTAGATTTGGACAACTGATTTCCAAGTTATAATGGCTTGTTTAATGTAAACTAATC
>NC_056526.1:161233062-161251957 GCF_019175285.1 Sceloporus undulatus | reverse complement strand
ACAGTTAACCCTCGTTCTGGATTCAGACTACACAGCAAATGGTAGCTAACCAAAAGAGGAAAGTACAAGCTGGCCAACTTTTCCTGTCATCTGTGCAGGAGAGGGGTTTAGGGTTTCCACTCTTTATATGGGGGCTCCACCCTTTATTCCACTGCTGTGTTCACAAAATGTGTGGGTTTTCCAACCCTTATTCCACCAGTTGTGGTGTTTTCCACTTGGACAATCCTGTCATGGCCAGCCAAGAGCAGCTCGAGGAGGAGGAGCCTCCTCCAGAGCAAGAGCTAATTGAGGCTACACCAGGTGGTAATCCTGCTCTGCCGGGTCCCAGCTGTGAGCTCCCAGCCCCAGAGGAGGCCCAAACAGGTCCTAGTGCTAGTGAGATGCCTCCTGTGGTGCAACAGCCTAGTGGTGACTCTGGGGAGGAAGCTTGCCTGGATGTGCCTACTTACAGAGAAGGACTGAGAGTGCTTGCAGGCGCAGATCCAGGAGGATTGCAGAGAGGCAATTAGCCAACCAGCCTCAGGTGGCATGTGGGAGAGTTTCCCTTACTTAAGCTGTAGAGAGGCCTCCACTCAGTGCTAGAGTTTATTGCATGATCCCTTGGTGTGATTGCTGCCTGCACTGGCTCCTTGTATCTTAACTCCTTGTTGCTTTGACCTCGGAATGGACTGGACCTTTGTTATCTTCTGGCTGCTTTGACCCTAGACTGATTTGGCTACTCTGACTCCCGGTATCCTGATTTCGGCTTGGCTTTTGGACTGCTCTGACTTCTGGTATCCTGACTTCGGCTTGGCTCTCACGCTTACTCCTTGCAGGGTCTGTGTTCTGCTTCCACTTGCCGTGCTAAGCCATTCTTATTGGTGTCTGTCTGAGTGTGCTGGCTGCAGTCCAGGACAAATCCCACCACTGTGATGAAATGTGGTGTTTCTGCCCTTTAACTGACAAAATGTGAAGAGTTCCATGGTGTTCACTGCAATTCCTGGGGGGGGGCCTAATCGTCTGCCACAATGTAAGGACTTCCTCCTGCTCTACGTGTGTGATGCCCACATCTAATATCCTTAAAGTACCAATGTGGATTTATATGTCTGTCTCAATGGATACCATCCAGTGTATTCAATGCTGCCCCAACACAGACACTTTGTCTGAATCCAAGTTCTTGTTCTCAGAGGCAAAAGATGTATAAAAACAAAAACAAATCTATATTTACAAACGTATCAGAGAAGAAAAAATATTCATTACATTTAAACACCGCAGTCTCTCTCTCACACACTGTAATCAAGCTAACTTGGACCCTTACCAACCACTAAATTCAAACTCTCTTCTTTCACTACAACCTAGTAGTTTATAACACCAGTCTCTTTTTCTGCTGAAGTTGTGTTCTTTTCAATCTTTTCACTGTGCAATTGTGACTAACCTCTGTTAGGAAGAATCTAATTAGGGGAATTTCTGAATTTAGCTCAGTTGCTGAGAGGTACAGTCCTAACAACACCCTTGCGAGACCGGGTCCCAAGATGTCTACGAGAGGTCCACAAGAATCCCTTGAGAGATGACGCTGAGACAGACTGCTCCAATTAAGTCCAAATATTTATTAAAAAGGGAAAAACAAGCACACAGCAAAAGTGGGCACACACACTCACGCACATAGGAGGGAAATCGAGAGAGAGTTGAGAGAGGCAAATCTATGGGAGATACTCACTTCCGAAGGCTTCTCCAGGAACCAGATGTGGATATAGATGATGAGATGACACGGCCACTGAAATTGGGGAATTGGCTGAGGGAGCTAAAATCAGAGTTTGGTCTGACATGAAGCAGGCTGTATTCTGAACGTAGCACACTGGTGTATGCTTAGACTGAGGCTTATACAGACAATTTGTAGCCCCTGGCTATGAATTTGATGGCTTAACTTCAGCCAATACAAAGGGTATGAAGACCTGGGCTTTTGTTAAACCAAGGTGAAGAATAGCCTGAGCCAGTGCACTTAGATCTGAACACAATCAAGGAAGGCAAACAGATGAATAGATGGCCAGTGACTTAATCACTGGGCCATTAAGTGTGAGGCCTAAAATAAAGATTTTCCTTTTGGAGGTGATGGTTTTTCCTTTAGCAACTCCCAAACCTTTCTATGGGGAATTTCCAAAGTGTTGCTTTTCAGGGGTCTTGTGAGGCAGACTCATCTGCCTACCTGACCCACTGCTTTCAGGATTATGGCTGCTGGCAGGTCAGTTTGGGGTCATGAAGGAACTCCACACACACTCAAAAATTTATTAAAATCCATATGTGGTAACACCTCTTCTTTATTGCAACTTCATAATATTTCCAGCATTACAGCCTTTGTTCACAATAATACCTTATCACATGGAGCATTTGGCATTGCCCACCCAGTCCAGTCCAGAATGTGCCTAGTTTGGCACATACATAGACAACCCTCAATGAAATATAAATTAAAATGAGTCATACTTTTAAAAGGGCTCCCCCGCCCCTTGGAAGTGAGACTTCCCAGTTCAGGATAGGCTAATTACTGGCAAATGAAAGCGGTTAATCTGCCAGCAATCAATCTAGTCTGATCAGATCAGGACTCATCCCTGATCACCATTAAGCAAAGGGCAAGCAACACCAAAAGCCATCCCACTGACCAACTAAAATTGGGATTAAAGCAAAATTGATTTATTGCACTGCAAATGCTAGCTCCACAGGAGCATGAAAGGAGATAATTCACTGAGGTTTTGTGTGAAAGAAAAGAAATGCCTACCAAATGATCTCCCACTGAGATAATAACAGAAAAGAGGTGACATCTTCCTAGCAAAAGATGCTCTTAACCAGCTGCTTCTGTGATTTATTGCCTTGTGTGAAAAAGTCCTTAGCCTAACTTAAACCATTCTAGACTCTTTTCTAACTGTCCTCCTCTCCAACCCTAGAGTAACCAAACTTTCCTCTCAAACAGAACTCCCAATTATCATTCCCCAATTGTTATTCACCAGTCTTAGGCAAATCTCCTTAAACATTCCACCAATTAGTATTCACTTTGTTGTTGTTAACTGTCCTGAGTTTACTCTGACTCATGGTGACCCTGTAGATGAGACATCTCAAAGATTCCCAGTCCTCGACTGCCCTGCTCTAGTCCTGCAGGCTCAGGCCCATGGCCTCCCTGATCAGGACTAACTATCCAGCATTGACACTCCATTTTCGTCCCCTGTTCCTACAGCTCCTTCCCTTTTATTGTAATATACAATCCATAAAGCAAACAAAAAAATTAAATACAAACCCATGTCATCACAAGGGAGCTTTGTGCATTTGGCAAGAGGTAAGTATTATTCATGTCTTGCTAAATCATTTAGGGCTTGCCTATATTAGGTGCAAAGGTCTGAATGGACTCCTCAAGCTGTATCTGTCCTGCCTCCCCACTCCCACCCCCAACAGGGCAGATCTATTGTTCATACTACAGGAAGAATGGAAGTTTCCTGGAAACTCAGGAGAAAAGTATGAGTTTTTAAAAGTGATGTTAAAGTTGTATACTCCATGTTTGGTTCGAAAAGGGCCAAACATCATGTGGCCTTATAACACTGGATTTGGGAAGAGTAGTTTTTTACCTTGTATAGACAATTACATAGCGTGATATCCAAATAAGTGATATCAATTAACATAACTGGAACATCTGGGGAGCATTTTCATAACTGTTATGAAGACAACTCATTTTTAAAAATGATACTTTGAGTTTTGCTGTTGGTTATTTTTAAGTTACAGAACCAGACAGAACAGTTTAATTATACAGTGGTGCCTCGGGTTACGAAATTAATTCGTTCCGCCGCCGCTTTCGTAACCCGAAAAGCATTCGCAAGCCGAAATGCCATAGGCGCTAATGGGAAAAAGCCGCGATTTCGTGCGAAAAAGCCGAAAAAAGCACCAAAAAATTTTTCGTAACCCGAAAAAACATTCGTAACCCGGAACAATTATTTCCTATGGGATTTTTTCGTATCCCGGAAATTTCGTAACCTGGGTATTTCGTATCCCGGGGTACCACTGTATTGTGCATGTATAAACTAACCTTTTAAAAAACCCTTTTATTTCTTACATTAGAAGTTTACTGATGTCTGTACGTGGAACCTGAACACTTTACAGATCTGATTATATGAAGCACACCTTTGCTATATCAAAGTAACTCATTTTATTTGTTTTAGCCATAGGCCATAAAAAAGTTACAGACAAATGTAACCATCAATAAAACAGAATACAAAAAAATAAAATAAGCAGCAAGAAAAGAACAAATAATGCAGAGATCCATACTGTATGTTACTATTTTCAGAATCTAAGTTGGACATTGCCACCAGTTTTTACCTAAAGCAAGATTTCGAAGTTAATTCAGAGGTCCCTGCTTCTCAAAACATTGCAGAAAGTTTGAAAAAAAACCCACTGCGTTTAATAAGACTAACTCAGTTTCTCATCAGGATTCCATATATCCTTAATATCAATTATTTCCTCAGCAGTAAAGCCAAAAACAGATCAGGGAAAAATACTTAGGTTACTGGAAAATGTGTTTTAGGGCTTCTTTTTCTTTTGTAGCAATTGACTTATTTTTGACTGTGTAAGGCTGAAGCTATCTTATGGTATATTGGTCAGTGGCTTATTTAGCATGATACTAAAGCAAATATGTGTATTCACTGGAGGATGTTTCTAATAAAACACAGTGAACAGCTGTACACTAGGCTTTCCACATTCGTTAAGGGTGCAGGAACCCAATGAAAGTGGAAAACCCGCAAACAAAACAAAACAAAAAAAAACCACATTTTTTAACCTGAAAGAAAACCTATCCAGGAATCTTTAGAGCCTCTACTGCAACTCTGTAGTCAATATCCAGTGGATATTGACCATAAAATTGTGCTGGAGGACCTACAAATGGCTAGAGAAGTATTTTTTCTAGGAATCTGTAGGTTCTCTAGTGCAGCTTAGCTGGACATTGACCATGATGTCTAGAGATTCCTAGAGAAGAATGTATTATACAAATCCATGAATAATCAAATTCACAAAAGTCAGACCTGCAAATGTGGAGAGTTGATGGTATTTTAGACTGAGTGGTGATCTATCCAATTAACATTCTGGTCATTTGGCATTCAGCAGGAGAGGATAATATTGTTGCTCCCACACTCCTCTTTGAAAAAGTTCCTGGGGCAAACTGTTGGACTATGAGAACCATTAGAAGGAACTTGTAATAAGAGTGGTTTGACAATGGAACCAATTATCTAGAGAGGCGGCTGGGCCTCTTTCTCTCAACATCTTCAAGAAGAGGCTGGACAGCTTCTTGTTGTAGATGATCTAGCTAGGGTTCATCCACTGACCAGGTGGTCTGGACTCAATAGGCCTCTTCCAACTATGATTCTATTATTTTCTTGTGATGTTACATTCCATTTGTTTTACTGTTCCAGTTTCAAATCCTAAAAAACTGTACAGCTGGATATAGACATAATAAATAGCTGTGACTAGCATGCTCCTGTTCAATCTTTTTCATGTCTTTCTCTCACACACACCACTTCTTAAACTTTCATATTAGTGTCTGTAAATGGTGGTGGATGATTGTATGTACAGTGGGCCCAACCTTTATGTGGGGATCCGTTCTAGATCCCTCCGCGTAAGGGGAAATCAGCATGTGCTGGAGCCCCATAGGAAGTAATGGGGCTCATGAGCACCACGGATGCGTGCCTCAGTTCTTCCAGGGTGTGCAAGGGGCTTTTCCAACGCGGCTTTCTGCATATGCAGAAAGCCGCATATGGCACACCCACGTAAAACACAGAAGCACTGTATAAAGGAATAGGTGGTTATTCAGGGGTACCAGGGAAACAAGTACACTTGTCCCTCCATATTCAATAGGGTTAGGGGCCCATGATCCCTATGAATATGGAAAAACTGCAAATAACAAAAACACCATGTTTTTACCTGAGAGGACACCTCTTTAGGAATCTATAGGTCCTCCAGTGCAACTCTGTGGTCAACGTTCAGCAGACACTGACCATAGAACTGCACTGGAGAAGCGACAAATGCCTAGTAGAGTATTCTCTCTAGAAATCTCTAGGTCTTTCAGTGCAACTTTTAATTAAAATTTACCATAGAGTTGCACTGGAGGACCTAGATATTCCTAGAGAGAACATATTAATCAAATCCATGAATATTCAAATCTGCAAATATGGAGGGATGGGTGTAGTCTTCTGTGAAGGACACCCAGGACACCTTGTGCTGCAGCTTGAAAAGATTTGTTTCTTTCCCAAGAGTGTTGCTTAGATTTGCCCGTCACTATTCCCCACAGAAATAAATAGCAGCCATTTTATTTAATTAGGACGTAGGCTTCTTAGGGGCTCCACCATAGAAATAAGGTCAAAAAGTTTGGGAACTCCTGATTTGGAGTATTAAAAACCCACTCTTCAACCACAAAGGCTCTCAGAGCAGTTTACAGATTGTTAATTTGACAGTTCCTTGTGCTCAGGTTTACAACCTAAAGAAAAAGAGAATGGTGGCGGGGAAGAGGATCATGTTCAGCAGAAACTGCCGGTTCCTGTCACCTTCCAAGGCCAGGGTGGTAGCAGTTGGAATCATCTGCATCTGGGGCTAGGCATAGTGGAGCTGGGCCTGCCTTTTCTTCTCTCACTCCGAGACCAGGACAATACCAGTTAAGATGGAGTAATTTAATAAGGAACATGAAGTCTGCCATCCTAAATTTATATACTGTAACAGTGTGCAATGCCTGCTGAAATCTTTGGGGCGTGCTTTTCAGTAAAGACAAAAAGGGTTGTATTTAAAGAGACACTGCCTAGACCAATAAGTGATCTTTATTAAATACAGATCTGTTAATAGAGAAAATTGTAATGGCTGCTTATAGTTATCCAGAGAGTGAAAGCACCACTGTATTCTGTTTCATTTTTCTCTAGGAAGCCATAAAGGAGTTTTAAAGTGGGCAAGTATTTAATTAGGAGCTCTTTGGAAAATTAGGTAGTGGGTAATAATATACAAAGTTCTTAAGAGGATGGCACAATAGGGATTCATTTGCTTGTGTTCCAGGAGCGGGTGGTGGCAGCTACTTAGCTTTTTGTACATCCAACTGCTTGACTTTGACCATGGATATTATATATGGAATATGCATTTTCAGGCCATTGAGAAATACTGTGGATTTTCTTCTTTTTTTAATCTAATTAGGATAAGAGCAGAATACAAGTGTTTCCAAATAAAGCTTTTATTGTACAGTCACATTGCTTCACTTGCAGAAGAAGGCTTCCAACAACATCCTATACTTGTAACCCTCTTGTGGTCTTCTACTACTTCTTTCATGTGTTTTCCCTGTTTTATACAATAAGGCTGTTGCAAAGAGAAAGATTGCACAGTGCCTTTTAATGACTAATACTAGGAGTGCTCCACCTGTGAAACAATCTCTTTTCAGCAAAGATATTTCTCCTTTTCCCTTCATTAAATTATTTACAATACATGAAAATGGTCATTAAAATAATCATATCCTTCCAAATATGCAAATACACAATGAAGCATTCAATAAAGTACAGTTTCCTCCAAACTGGGGGTGGGTGGGAAGTTACTTCAGAACAAGCCAAGATATGAATCCATAGGCCTAAATCTAATTGCTAATCCCAACCACAGTAGACTCATTGAATCAATTGTTAAATTGTAGGTCAAGATACATTGATTCCTTCATTAAATGGATCTATAGTTACGACTAATGATTAAATTTAGGCCATAGTTTGAAGTTATCTTAATATTTTGATTTGTTCAAAATCTGTTAGGTTCAGAAGAAACAGAAAACTATATTTCTTTTAATTTTCTGGTGATTTTATATTAATACAACAAACAAAATGACAAAGAAAAAAACAAAAAGAAAAGAAGGGGAAACAGCCATAATAGAATCATAGAATTGTAGAGTTGGAAGAGACCACAAGGGCCATCCAGTCCAACTCCCTGCCATGCAGGAACTCCCAATCAAAGCCTTTAAGAAGGCATTGAAAACCTACCTCTTCCGGGTAGCATACCCTCCCGACTCACTGTAGAGAAACTAGTCCCTAATGGATTGATTCTTGTATCTGATGCCCGGCTGTTGTTATATATGTTGTTAAATTTTGATTGTACTTTTCGAATGTATAATATATTGTACTATGACACAGATCAGAGTTTTTAATGACTGTAAACTGCTTTGATCTCCAGGAAAAGCGGTATAAAAAAGTTTTATTATTATTATTATTATTATTATTATTTTATTTTATTATTTATTATTATTTTATTATGCCCAACAGATGACCATCCATCCTCTGTTTAAAGACCTCCAAGGAAGGAGATTCCACTACACACTGAGGGAGTGTGTTCCACTGTCGAACAGCCCTTACTGTCAGGAAGTTCTTCCTAATGTTGAGGTGTAATCTCTTTTCCTTCAGCTTGTATCCATTGTTCCGGGTCCTGTTCTCTGGAGTAGCAGAAAACAAGCTAGCTCCCTCCTCAATATGAAATTCCTTCAAGTATTTAAACAGGGCTATCATATCACCTCTTAACCTTCTCTTCTCCAGGCTAAACATCCCCAGCTCCCTAAGTCATTCCTCATAGGGCATGATTTCCAGACCCTTCATCATTTTAGTCACCTTCCTTTGGAAACGCTTCAGTTTCTCAACATCCTTTTTAACTGTGGTGCCCAGAACTGGACACAGTATTCCAGGTGGGGCCTGACCAAAGCAGAATAGAGTGGCACTATTACTTCCCTTGATCTAGACACTATACTTCTACTGATGCAGCCTAAAATTGCATTGGCCTTTTTAGCTGCCTCATCATACTGTTGACTCATGCTCACCTTGTGGTCTACTTGAACTCCTAGATCCCTTTCACATGTAGTCTCTTTAAGCCAGATGTCCCCCATCCTATATCTATGCACATTTTTCTGTCCTAAGTGAAGTACCTTACATTTTTCTGTGTTGAATATAATTTTGTTAGATTTGGCCCAGCTATCCAGTTTATTCATTTGAATTTTGATCCTGTCCTCTGGGGTGTTAGCTATTCCTCCTAATTTGAAGTCAACTTCAAATTTCATAAGTTTGCCCTAATTCTGTCATCCAAGGCATTGATAAAGATGTTGAGTAGCACTGGGCCCAAGACAGAGCCCTGTGGGACCCCACTGGTCACTTCTCTCCAGGATGAAACGGAACCATTTTTTGAGCACCCTTTGACTTTGGCCAGACACCAATTACAAATCCATGTAACAGTCACCTTGTCTAGCCCACATTTTACAAGTTTGTTTACAATAATGTAATGGGGAACCTTGTCAAAGGCCTTACTGAAATAAGATATACTATATCCACAGCATTCCCTTCATCTACTAAGCTGCTAATTTTATCAAAAAAGACGTCAGATTTGTCTGGCATGACTTGTTTCTCTGAAACTCGTGTTGAATTTTTGTGATTATGGAATTGCCTTCTAGATGTTCACAGACTCTCTGTTTAATGATCTGCTCTAGAGTCTTTCCTGGTGTTGATGTCAGACTAACTGGATGATAATTGTTGGGATCCTCTTTTTTTCCCCTTTTTGAAGATGGGGACAACGTTTGCCCTCCTCCAGTCTGCTGGGACTTCTCCTGTTCTTTAGGATTCTCAAAATTATTGCCAATAATATGACAGGAAACTAGTTGGCTGAAGAATTCCTGTGTAATTTGTCGGTTCACTTGAGACTCAGCCTGGCATCCTTCCGTAGGTCACTAAAATGAGTATCCAGCTAGTTGGAGCAATTAGCTTACACTTTGTAAACCACTTAGTACATTGGTAAATGATATAGAAATGTACTTGCTATTGCTAAATCCCACAAGGCTTGCTTGTGGGTGCATCTACACTGTAGAAATAATGCAGTCTGACACTACTTTAAGTGTTGTTGTTCCATCCTCTGGAATTCTGTGATTTGTAGTTTTACAAGGTCTTTAGCCTTCACTGTCAGAGAATATTGGTGCCTCACAAAACTACAAATCCTGAGATTCTATAGTATAGAGTCATGGCAGTTAAAGATGTATCAAACTGCATTATTGCTATGGTGTACATTCACCCTAACTTGTTAAGTTTAGAGATATTACTGTCTCAATCACTCTAACGTGCACAATCAGTTAAGAGAATCAGTACTGTAGATGTTCCCTGACCAATTCAGTTTCCAGTTCAGCAAATATTTGTGATCTATTTTCCCACTGGAATTATTTTGCAATTAGGCTTTCTTGCCCCAAGGGAGGAAAAAATCCAAAATGCCAAAGATAACAGATGCAGGTGACAAGCAGGGTATCCTGCTAAAGAAGGGTTTTGTGAAGTTTTATTTATTTTTTTATTTTTGCTCTTAGAGGGGGTACATTTGTGCTTACAATAACACCTGTCATGTTGGCTTTCAGTTCTCCTGTTCCTGTGCAGTAAAAGGGATCTCCCACTGTTCCAGCATTCTGTTATCTCTGTGACTTGGCTTGCTCTGGAAAACATGTAAATGTTACAAGGCCAAATTAATTTCTCACATTTGGAGGATGTGGGGTAAAAATGCCTTCTTCCTGAGATTTCTCTAAGCAAAAATATATTTGGACAATACTTGAACCCAGTTCAGTTTCATTTGCACGTTCCTTAATACTTTCAAATATTTTTAGTTAAAAGTAGAGTTTATTCCTTATTGGATTCATCCCAAAATTCCAATTAAGCTGCAGAATAATTTCAGGATTTTTGTAAGGGCTACCGAGCATTCAATATGTCTGTTGCTGTTTATGGTAGCTTGAGTATGCAAAGCTAACTGAAAGAAGCTAGTAGCATGAACTTTCCTAGATTTGAGTTTCCTTCCTCAGATCGTGATAGCTTGACCAACATACAGATAAATATATGCACCAATGGTACCTGTTATATAAATATAATTGTTTAAATCTGTGAAGATGAAAGAAAATAGAGTCAAATCTTATTTGTATTCTGCTGTTCTCTTAACGTGAGGCTCAAAGCAGTGTTATTTTGGTGTATCAGGATTGTGGGTGGAAGCTGATTTACTGTCAAATGAGCTTTGCTAATTCAGCAGCAGGCGACGTGGGTGAGCTGAAAATAAACCTGAACTCCATCATTGTGAACATCCACCAAAGCTGAGTGGCTGGAACTAGATATTAAGATGGATATTGCAAATGAAAAGTGACAAATGGTTTCTAAAATCAACAGTTTGTGGAGGAAACCAAGGTTGGTCCTTGATGGAAATAAATGGATACATAAACAATTTTAAAAATTAACAGAGATCATAGAGGAGGATTTTCCAGTGATGGTTGACTATAAAAACTTGTAGTTTTGTTTTTGTTTGTCCAGATAAAGAAATCTTAAAAATGATTTTGATGATACCCTTAACTTGACACACTGTAACCTTTAGTATTACTCTCAGTTTCCTAATTTATCACACAATACATGATTACTATACCAGTGTTGTCTCCTGCACTGGCATGGCAATGCCTATGAGATGATGAACTAAGAAATGAAATGAAAAAATGTATGGTATTGCACCAGCAGAGTGCTGGTGAAGCAGTTTGAATGTTGGACTAGGAATTTGATAGCGTTTGAATCACTACTCAGCTATAGAAATCCATTGGGAAGCCTTGGGCAAGTCATACTCTCTCAGCCTCAGAGGAGGGCATTGGCAAATAACTTAACAAATCTTGCCAAGAAAACCCTGTGATAGGTTTGGCTTAAGGTCACCATAAGTCACAAATGGCTTGGAGGCACACAACATCAACCATAATTGCACTGGCATGTTGAGTTATGCTGTACAAGAAAACAGTAAAAATGGAAAGATTGTTAGGAATAAAAGTATAAAAATAGATTTAATCACAATTGGAAAAACATGTATATGCGCCTGCACAGCTATCAAGAAGAGGAAACATAAATTGTCCCTTTCTTTGAATGTTATGTGTTTCGTGGTGCGATATCTGAAAACAGCATCAGACCAAGTGGCTGTTGGCTAAAGACATTTTCTTACCTGAGCAAAATATTAAAATGCTATACAGTTGGCCCTCCGTTTTTGTGGAGATCTGTTCTAGACCCACCCAGCCCTGCCCAAAAACGAAGGCTTGCACTTATTCAAGCCCCATAGGCTTGAATGGAGAGCCCCCCTGTGTGCATAGTAAGGGCGTGTGTGCTGGGCACATGCGCCATTGCAAACAGCGGAGGTTGCCCCTCCGTGTGTATTCAAGGGCACGGATCCCAGATCCATGCATTGGGGATGAGAGGGGACTGTCCATTGTGTGTGTTTTTTAAAAAAAAATACAAACTCTTGAGTTAGTTTGATCCTTCCTCAGCACTTTTATAGAGAAGGAAAGGAGGTTTATTGGGTACATGTTGGGTTCTCATACAGGTTGAAGGGTTATATTCAGCTTGACAGGTTAAAAGTTGTGATATAGACAGAAAATGAAATAAAATGAACAGCATTGCTCTTCCCAGCTAAGCTCTTCAGCATCAGAATATATGTGGGGAACAAAACGATGACAGGATGCAGCAGGGTGCTTTTTAATTCTCTTGTTTTAATTGCCCACAAAAAATGTTTTTGACCTTTAATTAAAAGAAATTGATGGCATATTTTTCTGTTAGCAGCAGGGTAATGAAATCATTTTAGGTGGTGGAATACCTTATGTACCCAAGAACTAATATCAGGAAAGCAGATAAAATCCTGAAGACAGCATTGTTAATTGCATTCCTTTATTCAGTGAAATTGGTAAGAGATAATCTAAAAGCTCTGGCCCCTCTTGCCTTAATTAGCCCTTTTCCTCTGGCTTCTTCTGTCATTTATTTCAAATCTTCTGATTGTGTAAATGAAAGGAGGAAAGGAAAGCATAATATCAAGATACATACAGAAATAATTGTACAATCAAAATCATTGGCTGCATATACCCAGAGAATACCAAGAGAAGTTTAACTTTCAAACAATATGTTTGATCTATTAACCATATTAACCATATTTGAGCTTTAAATAAATTCATCTAATAATGCTTCTAATAATAATACAGATTGAATTTATCTTATCTGGAATTCCTAACTACTCCAAAACCAAAAATTTTTCATGCATGGCTGAGATGGTGACACCTTTGCTTTCTGATGGTTCAATGTACACAAACTTTGTTTCACACATAAAATTATTTAAAATATTCCATAAAATTTACTTTCAGGATGTGTATATAAAGTATATATGAAACATACATGAATTATGTGTTTAGACTTGGGTTCCATCTCCAAGATATCTCATATATATCTGCAAACATTCCAAAATCCAAAACACTTCTAGTCCCAAGTATTTTGGATAAGGGAGATTCAACATGAAACTATAATGAACTTTACTGTGGTATATGATAGGCTTTAATAACATGCCTACATTTCCATAATTATTTTATCACTAATAAATCCTAGTCTTGGATAGCTATTGAACCCAATATTTTCAAAGTAGTTTGGGGCCCATTTATACTTGGTACTAAATTTGAACTACCTTGATCAAAATCTTCATAAGTAATCTGAGCTATACCTGTAAATATGTTCCACTATCAAAATTCAGACTGCTTCAGAAGCAAACTAGTTGCTGAGCAGAGGTTCACCATGAACAGTCTTCTCATATTTTATTTAAATGAAGAGCAGAAGTATCTGCCTTCAACCAAAAAAATAGCAGAAAGCAGCTAGGTAGCTTAACCATTACTCTGGCTACCTTTCACCAGAATTGCCTTCTAAAATGTTGTTCCATTTTTGTATGGGGAAAAAACACAGGTCCCCATGACAAATGATCTTTCTTTCCCAAGGTTCTCCTGAACCCTAAAATTTACTGTGTAAGTCTGGGAAACTATTTTGACCTGGTATTTAGTACCAGGAAAGGGGGGAAATTTCTGTTTCTGTCAATGCAAGACAGTCATGCCTATGCAGGGCACGTGAATGCAGAATGCACAATATATTAGTGCCACAGTTCTAGTCCATTCACTTTCTTATCCAGCTGGAAGAAGAACACAGACAGCACTCTCAGTAAGTCCTTACTGGCAGCTCAAAACATAATGGTTTCAGAGTCCAATTACTACAGAATCTCAAGGTATCAGAGTGACCTTGACTCTTTCTTCAGAATAAGAGCAACTGCGAAGGATGATAACTGTCTGCACTCAAATTGCCTAATTCCTTCTTTGGGTTTTATTTTTTATTATTATTATTACTGCACCTGGAAAAACCTATACCTAAGAAATCTACAGCCTAGATACTATACGGTAACAGTATTGCCAGCAAGAATACTTCAGTATACAGTGGACCTTTGTTATCTGCTGAGGTTTGGTTCCAGGACCACCTGTAAATAACACAATCTGTGGATGCTCAAGTCCCATTAAATAAGATGGGACTTATCAAGGATTGCTATTTGGAATTTATACTTTTTTTGAATATTTTCAAGCCATGGATGCTTGAATCCATGGATAAAAAATCAGTGGATAAGGAGGACTGACTGTGAACCATGACCATGATGTTAGTTAGAGAATCTGCCCCCTCTTCCCACTTGCTCTTAGTTCTTGGGTGAGCTAGGAAATTGCTGCCACCCCCACCCCCACCCCACCCCTTATCAGATAGGCCAAGAAGCACTGATTTAAATTTTCAGTTAATTTAGAACTTCACCAAGGCAGCATCTGGGAGCACTGCATGTGTAATACTTCTTTTTTTAAAAAAGGAGATGGGCTGTGGGCCTGGGAGAGAACTTGGGGGGGGGGGGTGGGGGGCAGAAAAAGGGGGGGGGGGGCGCTACAGGAGGTCTATGGCCATATCCTTGGTTTTAAGGGTAGTGTAATCTTATATATTTATATATTTAAAGCCCTACATGGCTTGGGCCCAAGTTACTTAAGGGAATACCTCTCCCTACACAATCCGCCCCACACTCTCAGAACATCGGGGAAGGAAATACTGGAATATACAAAGACCAGACTAATCACAACTTGCCATAAAGCATTCACAGCCAAGGCCCCCACACTTTGGAACAACTTACTGGAAGAGATCCGTCTTATCATCACCTTACATGCCTTCAAGAATGCACTTAAGATGGATCTCTTCCAGTGGGCCTACCCATCTGATCTTCTATAACTGATCTTAAAGAATCTTCTACACATGATTCAATAGTACAGAAACAGATGGTGATTTGGCTGTTTTAATGACTGCATGTATTTTTGTGTGCTTTTATTGACATTTTGTAACTGTATTGTTCGATTTTATCTGTTGTAATCCCACCTCGATCCGCAGGGAGAAGCGGGAAATATAAATAATAACAACAACAACTGTAACAGAAATTTCAGGAAACTTAAATATCTAGGATTGGCAGAGCAATAGGATTGGCAAGAGGACCTAGTAATTGAAAATCCATAAGTTTATTTCCAATTGTCGACAAAGGAAAACAATGAACTCAGTGGAATTCAAGTTCCAAAAAGCTGAGGCCCTGAACAAGACAAAATGGCTCTTTTTATATTATTCAAGACAAAGAAGCTTCTTCAATACACCTGATTGGCTAATTACAATTTAAACATACAGAATTCTTACAATCAGAACAGAAATACATGCATACATTAAAACTTCATCATCACTCCTTACCCCCTCCTGTAGGAATTCAGTGGAATTCATCCTAACCTTGCTTCTGAATGTCCTTATCTCAGTAGTTTATGTTATGTCTTTTTTACTGGTGCCAGCTTCCATCCAGGTCAAGATGCACTCACTATTCTTTTGCTCTAGTTTTCCCTAAACTCCAAGCCTTTATTTCAAAAACCATCTCTCTGGCTGACAAAGGTGACTCCATCTTTCTATAGTTTTTATATTTCAACAAGGAATTCCCACCACACAACAACAACAACAATAATATACAGAGCCAGTGTGTTGATGTGGTTTAGGTGTTGGAGTACAACTTTGCAGAGACCTGGGTTTGAATCCCTGCTCAGCCATGGAAACCGACTGGGTGACTTTGGGCAAGACACACTCTCTTAGCTTCAGAGAAAGACAAAGAAAACCCTCCTCTGAATAAATGTTGCCAAGAAAACCCCATGATAGGGTTACCTTAGAGTCGCCATAAGTTGGAAATGTTTTTAAGGTGCACAAAAAGAACACACACATGTATGTGACAAAACCCTGGAAGTGTAAAATTTTAAACTAGGAACAGGCATGCTGGTGCCTATCCAGCGTATCAAATATTTTAATTTTATGATTTTGATGTGATGAACAGCAGTGTTACTAGGACAGTTCTACTTGAGTTTGTTTGAATGTGAATTCCTTGTCACAATGTGTGCTCTACTCACATTATTCTACTACTTTAGATTATGGAATTAACTGTCTTTCAAAATAACTTACAATTTTTCCAATAAAGATCGAAAACTGACAACACCTCCACCCCCGATTTACATATATCCAAATATCAGCATTATTAAAACCATGATAATAGCATTCCAAAACATCAGCAGTGCCCAAGGACCTTCTATATATAGATAGATTACTTGGTCCCTTTTCTCTAGAAATATCCACATAGCTTTTCCAATTGAAGTGTACACCCTGCGATATGTAAAATTTGTAAATCAGTAGTTTACAGGACATTTTAAACCATTAAATCTCAGGAAAGCTTTTCAAAACTAATGACAATTTCTATTCCTATTTTTAATAGAAAGCAGGTTATGAGCACTTTTATTTCCTAAGGCTAATGTCCAAAAAGCAATTCCAAAATTATTTTAATGGTTTTTTTATTTTATTTTGTCACACAGAATAAGGTTAATGTTTTTCATTTTGTCAGCTTTGAAAGACATCTGTCGTTCTGAGAACATCGATGCATTTAACATTGTCTTGTGTTTTTCTTTGATTTTATTCCTCTTTGCTGTAATACATCATTATTTATTTCACTACTGCTCAAAACATTAGAAGTCTACCTATGTATTTGATAAAGTATTTATGGTCTCTGCTAAACTGTGGAATAAGGGGAAGGGAGTTTAGCCCATCTTTTCTCATCCATGGCCAAAATCTCTTTCCTTAATTACTATAATAATCAGATGTATTTCCTCCACAATCATCACCACTCCTCCTCCTCCATAATTTCCCATTGCTAGCATGAAAGATATTTATTTAAATGCATTTGGCTGTCAATGAACAGGTCATGAAGTATACCTGTCTGTAGCAATATGTTGTTTATATAGCTGTATTCATACAGATAAATTCTCTGAAGAGCTGTTCATAAAGGAAAGGCTAAAAGAGTAGAGATAAACTTTCAATAGCTTACCTTGAGTATATAAAATAGCATTTTGAAAGGAAAATGTAGTCTCTGCCCCCACATAATAACATACCCACTGCCTCTGAGACAGTCATGCCCTTACAGTCTAATAGGTTGTGTCATCTGTTGCTATATATTTTTCATGGGTTTTAACATTTTAGTAGTAGAACCTAAATGATGAGTAAAATGTCAAGTCACCCAGAAAATAATATAGGCATGACAACCAAAATGTTAGCTCAGCTTATCTGCCTAGCAAACAGTTCACAAGAGAGCAGTACAGTATTCCTCTGCTTCATAGATACTACTATGTGCTCCGCCCATTGTAAATGTTCAAAGATCTTTGCAAGATTTTAGCAGCATGACTTACTGATATAATCATCATCACCACCACCACCTCAACCATTGTCACTCTGATTTTCCCTCAAAATTGGGACTCAAAAACAGTTAAAATGCAACAGCATCCCCTAGCCCATTCTTTAAAAAACTTTAAAATTCTGACTGAATAAAAAGTTTTAACCTGCTCACAGAAGGAGAATGCAGAGAGGGCCATTCTGGAAGTTGCAGAGTCTAGGGGCAGCTACCAAGAAGGCCCTCTCCTGTGTCCCCATCCACTGTGCTTGCAGTGATGTTGTGACTGAGAGAAGGCCTGTCCTGATTATCTCAGAGCTTGGGGTGGCTCATGCAGGTAGATACAGTTTGCCAAATAGTCTGAACCTGAACCATACTGGGCTTTATACGTCATAACCAGCACTTTGAATTGTGCTCGGAAACAAACTGGCAGCCAAAGGAGCTGTTTCAACAAGGGTGTTGTATCATCTCTGTAACCTGCCCCAATTAACAGTCTTGCTGCAGTTCTTTAGACCAGCTGATATTTCTGAATGTTCTTCAAAGACAGCTCCAAGTAGAGCACATTACAGTAGTCCCGGCAAGATATAACCAAAGCATGTACCAGTATGGCCAGATCCAGTATCTCAAAAAACAGGTGCATTTGGCACACAAGCTGTAAATGTGCAGAAACACTCCTAGCCATCACAGAAACCTGGACCTCCAGGTTCAAAGCTGAGTCCAGGAGTACCCCCAACCTGTGAACCTGTGTCTTAAGGGGTTGTTTTGAAAGACAGTTGTTTTGAAAGACAGGTACATAACCCCATCTAGCACAGGCTGAATCTCTATTCTTTATTCTGCCTTCCAACTGACCAAGAGCACATCTGTCTGTCTTGTCTAGATTAAGTTTCAGTTTGTCTGTTTTAATGGGAATCGTGACTTAAAACCACAGAACTTTCAAAGTCTACTGCAACTCACAAATCATTTGAAAGATTAGTAAATATTGTTTATATCAGGGAAAACCAGCCTATTGGTAGAACAATTGATTCAATGGATCTATTCTAATTGAGAGCACCAATAGAAATCAGGCTTTACAACAAACATATTTAATTGGAGTTCTTTGTGACACTTGACTGACAGCTGTCTTGAGTACTCTACAGCAGATGTCGAGTCTAGGTTCATGTATGAACTTAGTCATATATGGAATGGTAGCTAGGGGGAAATAATTGTTTAACTTCAACTGTCCATCTTATTTCAGGTGGAAATAATCATGTTAGATTCTTAGATTGTACGCCATGGGAAGTTTTATTCTTATCTATTTTATTGTTTG